>NC_089884.1:4805000-5125625 GCF_040182565.1 Anser cygnoides | reverse complement strand
TGTTTTGCTAACAGCTGCCGTCCTCTGTAAAGGGAGCGGCGGAGCATGAAGGGAGGTAGGAGGGGGAATCTCCCCGGCTATGTGCAAATGTACCCTGATTGTTTATATTCGCGTTGGGTTGTGAGTGCAACTCTTGTAACTCCTCACATCTGCTTTGGGCATTTTCATCCAAGGATGTGACAAAACTTTAATGAATAGCTCCTTTCACAGTTTAGTTTTAATAGGCTGGCCTAATTGAGGGGAAACTGATATGTGGAAAGATAAGCTCTGGAAGTGGCTGGTTGGTTGGGTGCCTCCAGTTTTGGGTGACTGGGTTAAGATAACTCATGAGCCTTTTTCAGATGAGCCGTGTATCTGCTGCTAAATTCATTGTGATGGGGACTGCAGGCATCTGGTTCCTACATGGCTAGTTCTTTAGGTTGAAATGAGCACAGATGTCACCGAGAATTAATGGGAAATTCCAGAAATGTTTGATTGTAAGAAACTTGGTCATATCTTAAGTATTTGATAGATCAGAGAGTGGAACACAGCTCTGTGCACGAAATACAAATGAGTCTTTCAGCTTTCTGTTTGAGTTTTTCATCTTTGTTTTAGAAGACTGAATGAACAAAGTAGCTGGCTGTTTACCCTGTTTTCTAGTTTCTTCTTCATATGCACACACACTCTACTTCCATTTTTTTTCCTTCATCGTCTTCTTTTTCTTTTTTAACAGGTTAATGATAGTTTCTCTTACTGAAGTTAATTCTAAGAGTTGTGATGAGGTTTTGGTTAACTGCAGGCCTAGAAAGCTGATGTCCTGAGTTGTGTAATCTCTCTCTCCGTCACACTTGTTGCTCATTCGATTGTTCTTTGTCCATGCCTTGCAGTTCCTACTGGGATTTTTAACATATGGAATTTGAACCCTTTTATCTTTCGCACAGAAAACTTAGTTAACATTTTGCTAGAGGTTGACAGCAAGGACAACAACAAAAATAATCTCCAATCAACAACTTTTACGACGAGTTGAGCAGGAAGCAACACCCATGCTGTGCATTTACCGACTAGCCCTCAGACCAGCGACACAGCCATTTCCCATCAAGCAGCAATCGATTTTTGTTAGAGGCAGCAGCTGCGTGCAAGCGGGAACCCTCATACGTGTCTGTGCCTCCCGGTGCGGGTCTCTCTTCCGTTGTTTACTTACGGGCGGTGCTGACCTTCAGATAATTTCTCCCCTCTTGACGTTGAACTCTTAGGACGGCAGCGGTTCATGATAGAAGCATCCCAAAAATGTTGAGCTAGACATAAATGTGTATCGCTGGTGTTTCGGGCCCGAACCTTTGCAGGAAGCGGGGTCATTTCTCAGGACGGATGGGTGGGATCTGGCACATGGTTAGACCTGCGGACCCCAGCTCCGCTTGTTCTGCAGGTCTGTTTTCCTCCATTAGGTGGGGAAGACCTGTTCTTCGTGAGCTTTGCTTGGGGTTTCTATTTATTTATTTAATCTTCACTGTAGTGCTCCTACCTACGGGTACTTTGTCCTTTTAAAAACCGAGGCAAACATGCCGTGTTAACTACAGTAGATAAAGCAACTGTGTAAATATACAGTGGCCACACTTTTGAGGCCCTTTATTGGAACAGCCGTGTTTATGAATGATGCCTGTGTTCCTCAGCAACCATCTCGGGATGTCTGCCTTCGGGCCTGTTCGCAGGCCGTCCTCTGCCTCGGCTTCTTAACAATGGGTGGAGGATGACAGGCTTCTGTCCTCATTTATTCTTTCCTTATTTTTCTCTTTTTAAAATCATTTAGTTCTCTCTTTCCTCAGAGGCACGTCTGGGACAGTTTGCTGGTGGCTGGTCTTTGTAGGCCTCAGTGGGATGGTGGGGCTGTGCCCCATCCTTGTGGGTTACACCATTGAATCCACCAGCTCAGATGTGCATGGAGATGATTGTGTTTGGTTCCTCACTGCACCTCTGGGCTTGGTGGGTGCTGGTCCTTCCCAGTTTTGCTTTTCAGACTGGTCTTTTTGGTACAGGAGTAAAGCTCCAGCAGAGGCTGGAGTCCTGGCTGTAGGCACTGCTGTGATGATTTCCTTCAGCACAAGAAGTCCTTTCTGATCCATCCTTTTCCTTGAATTAAAATCAATGTTTATGGCTTTGGGTAGCTTTCTGAGTAACTCGCCAGGGTGTGACAGCAGTGTTCCTGCAAACTTCCCCGATAAGGCCTGCTGATGCCGTGCCTCCGCCTTGGCCAGCCAGCCACTGGCGTAAGTGCCAGGAGACCAATGTCCCTGTGCCTGCCCTGAGTCAGAAGGAGATGTTCAGAGAGCGCTTTCTGGGCTGCGTACGAAGCAGAGGATCACCTTTATTGCCTGCTGACTGGGCCGTGCCACACAGGGAAGCTGCCGAGCTCCCCTGAGACAGCGGAGACGCGGTGACGTTGGAGCAGCTGGTCTCGCGTGGCGCTTTCGGGTTGCTGCCTGCTGCCTTTTCATCTCCTCCGCAAGGAATGCATCAGTTCACCACAGTCACACACATGATAATGTGTTGGTTACCCATGTTTGCAAGAGCTGCAAATTTTTTGTTGTTGTTTCTTGTCTAAACACTAACAGATGTAACCAGTGGTCTCCATGAAAGATCAACATGAGTAAGGGAGCATTTGCGTTTAAAACCCATCTAAATTTATCAATGCAAATAAACATTTAAACAAGAGGCGCTCCATAAACAGTATTGGGAGAGTGCTCAGCCTTCTAGAGAGCCTGCTTTTCTATTTGCCCTATTCTGTTCTCTGATGGAAGCCAAATGCACGAAGAGGATTGCAGTGATAGTTTGTGCAGTCGGTGGATATTTGTGCATCTCTAACAGGTTATTTTTCCTTTCTTCTGTGCCAGGCCTTTGAGGAAAGCCTTGTTCTGTCAACTTCATTTTGGTTTAATGTTAGTTAGAGTCTAGTGGAGTTCAGATAGGGAGGACAAAAGAGGAGACAGAGTCTTACAGAGCCGTATAACTTCTTGTGGAACAGTAGTCAGTGGATGTGGTTCGGTTACCTGCACGTAACAGTGTAGGGCCATTTATATGTTATAAAAGCCCATTTATATAAAGCTCAGTGGCAGAAATTGCAGCATCTTGGGCACCTATGGGTAAAGCATCCTTTAAGCCTTTCTCGTGGTTTGCTGTGTAAGAACAGAGGTTGCAGTTCTGTGCCTTAGTTCCCCTGTCAAAAAGGCAGGGATTGTAGCGTAACTCATCAGTTGCTACCAGGAAAGTTCATGTAGATCAGAAGACAGACCTTTTTCCGTTTATGAATTTATATACTCTCTGTCCTTGCAGTGAAAGGAAATTAGGTTTGCTCTGATTGTTTAAAGTGGTTGCCAGGATTTGCACCTCGTTGCAAATCATAAAATAAATTCCCTTGTGGGTATGTTGCTCCTTTTTACTTAAATGGTCTTCTGCAGCCATTTAACCGATAAATTCCAGTAACAGCTGACATAGTTGAGATAGAGGAGAAAAAAACCCTTAGCATTGAGGGCTCCAACAACGACTTTTGCGTAGCCTTAACATTTTGAGTGTATCATGTTGATGCAGTTGGAGATCGTCCAGACCAGCATTAACCCTGGTAGCAGTGCAGATTGGGCAGTTATCTGTGTCCACTTTCCCACATTTTCAGCATATAACTAGCCTGTAAAATGTCCCTGCATTAGCTTTTGCCTATAGAACAGACAAGAAAAAGAGGTCTGGGTGAATGTTACAAGTGGTTTTTTTAATTTTTTTTTCTTTTTCTGGTAAGTTCAGCCCACTGAAATGAATAACTTCTGGGAGAATTCAATGAGATTTACTTATTTCTTTTTTTTCCTGTTGTCTAGAAACATGCTTTGTACCATGCTGCGACTGCTAAGATAAGATTGAAAAAAAAAAAAGAGGATAGTGACATCAGTCTTTGTGCCATTCGTTGTGTTTTGTCCTTCTGCAATTTGGGGAGCAGGGGATTAGGAGCAGCCAGAAGGGACCCCATCCACAGCAGCGCAGGCAAAGCGACATTTGCTCTGATGGCATCTGCATTTCTTGGTCACTTCCTGAGAAGAAGCTGCCAGTCTCCATCCGTCATACCTCCAGTGAGCAACCAGAGCCCTTTGCAAACATACCAGCACTCCTCCAGATCCGTCCTGCGCGAAGGTATGCGAGGAGGAGAGACCAAGTGCCGAGACGACTCAGATGTCAGCCGCGTATTGCTTCCCTCGCTCCTTTCCCCTCTTCCAGGAGCCGAGGTTGCCTGTGTTTATCTGCACTATACTTACACAGCGAAAGAGCCCTGGGCTTCAGTTTCCACTTCAAAGGCAGTGTTGGCTGCCGTGTTGGAGATGGAGCCCGATAATTTTGGTTACGAGTGGCTGGTATGTTCCTAAGGCTGAAATTAGGGCTGGGGAAGGAGCTGCACGGCCAGCCTCGCAGACTGATGTCATCTGCGCTCAGCGAGGGCAGAGGGGTGGAAAGCTGAGTTTCCCCGCAGTGGCAGGACCACCTCGAAGCGGTCCCGTGCCGCTCGTTTCTGAGCTTCTCCACTGATGCTCTTTGAAAGGGTGCCAGCTGCTGCCAAACGGGGTGGCAGTTTTTGCGCTGTGTCGACTGGTAATTGAAATCGGGGGGGGGGGGGGGGGGGGGGGAAAAAACGTGGGATTCAGTTCCATGAGAAGAGAAAGGCAGAAATGTGCATTCTGCATTATCACTGCATTCCACTGCAAAGCCAGCAGGCTTGCTTACGTTTTTCAAGGGAAACCGTTCGGAGCAGCCCGCCTGGTACGTGCAGCCGTATTTTTAGATTTATGGTGAGGCAACGCTGAAAGAAACCGGCAGCTTGGGACTTGGTTTTTAGGTGTTGTATGCAGCGGCTTGTGCAATAGTACAGCTACTTAGAGGATCTCTTGAAGTGTAACCGTGCTTGCTCATTCAGTGGTTAGAGTACAGGAAGTTTGTGTCGGTGTTGGTTGTTTTTTTTTTTTTTTTTTTTCTTTAAAGGGTTTTGGTAAAGTAATAGATAGGTCATAGGAAATGACGCAACTGCTAGCTAATCCCTAGATTTGTTCTCTGCTTTCTTCTAAACTGCAGCATTTACTTTAAACGTTGTTGTGTGACTGTGAATCAAAGTGTAAATGTACATCTTACGTTTTGGAATCAAAACCACGCTGCCTGATTTTGAACAGAATCTTTGAGAAAAGCAAGCTAGATTTTTAATTACACTTTCCAGCCATGTAAATTGCAGAGATAATTGTACACATCATAATTGTCTGACCTAGTTCTGCTGTCATGCCTTTCATCTGTGGATCTCAAAGTGCCTCACAAAGAAAATTCCTTCCTATTTGAAGATGGGGAACCTGGGGCGTAGAGCAGCAAGCGACTCTCCAGCCTGATGGGGACTGAGCCTCGAGGGGGAGCGAGGTCTCCCGTGGCCCTGCACGCGAAGTGGCACTTGCTCTTTGCGCAGGTGGCCACAGTTAGGGATTACTTAGTACTCAAACACCGCATGCAGCATAGCTGCATGCCCAAATTTTTCAAGAAGATTTGTCTCACGTTTCTTCTCCTAACTGACTGAATGCTGTATGCAATTCCTTTCTAAGTTTCTCAAAAAAGAAAAAAAAAAAGTGTAAGGTTCTGGAAGTTATGGCTATATGTAAATTATTTGTATATTTTCTGTAGGAATTTGCTTCCTCGGCTGCCTGTAACATTTCCATCTCGAGTTGGCAGCAGGATAGTTGAGGGAGCAAAGGCAGTCACGTTGCATTTCAGTTTCTGCAGCAGCAGCTTCTTTCTTACACCTTTTTTCAGAAAGTGGCTGGCGAAATAGTGGCTTCTCTGACCTACAGCTATGTGACGTAGGTAGATAATCCCACATATGGTGAGGCAAGGCTTTGCTTGTCTAAGTGGAGAGTGGTTTTTAGCTGCAACACAATTTTGCAGTGTGTAAGCTGATCTTTCTCTGAAATTGAAATCAAAAGGGGACTTTTGGGTGGGGATCAGCACCGTTTGCACGTTGCTCTGAAATGTGTCTGGTTTAGTTTGTTTATCTGCTTCTAGGAGCAAATCTTTGTTTATCTGCGGAACTGGATATCAACAGTGAGGTCTCCCACCGCAGCGTATCCCGTCCCTTGCTCGCTGGGGGCAGCAGGCAAGGTCAGAGGAGCTTTAACACTCCTGACCCAATTTTTTTTGGCCTTCGTAATGCCTTTGCTAGTAACCGACAGCCCATGCCAACTGCAGTTGTGCTGGAGAGTAGCTCTTACCAGTCTCTTTCCTACAAAGGCTAATATGTGGTGGCTTTGTATTTGCCGTGTTCCGGGACTTTAGCACAAAGAAACGAAGTGGGATGGACACGGAGAGTCTGAGGCTGAGCAACGCGGCTTTCCTTCTGCTCGCTGGTAGCCAGCTGTCGCTTTGCAAAGCCGTGCTGCTGCGTTTGCAACAGGAGCTTGGTGCCCCTGTCCCAGGGGATGTGTTTTCCCCCTTATTCCTCCAGCACACAGTGAAACGTCCTCCGTGCTCTTGCTGCGTGCCGGGGCAGATTTAGTGAAGACGCTCAGGTTAGCTGTGCCTGTTAGCTTGGCGAGCTTGCAGGCTGGCTGGCTGCTTTCTAAAAATGACGGGTGGCGTAACCCCGTGCCGCACCGCGTAGGAGTGGTGCTGGCCTTACTTCTACCGAGTTAATAGGGCCGCTTTAGAAAACAAACTAAACTCAGCTGTTGCGTGCTACTTTGTGATAGAGCATCTGATGGGTGAAATGTTTTTGTTTTCACCAATTCTTCAAGTTGGCGGCTGTGCTCTTTTCAATGTTTGATACAAAACAACAGCAGAGCAGGTGTCTCTGGGTGACAGCAAATGGGTTTGGGTCGTCTGCTTTTATTTTTTGTATTTGACGTACTTGGTTTCCTTTGGCCAAGAATAAAAGAAACTCTCTGAAGAGAGAGGGCAGATTCTGCGTCGGAAACATTTCCAAATGAGCTAAGCAAGAAAGCCTGCGGGTAGCCAGTGGTGTAGGCTACGGCACGGCCTGACGGAAGGCGTACGCAACCTAGAAACCGTCCAGAGCCTCAAAGGTCAAAGCAACCTGTTAAAATCAGCAGGACAGCTTGCTGGAAGCTGGGGCAAAGCTGCCAAAAAGGCAGAACCATGCTGGTCCGGTGTAGCAGCTGATCAGCTCCTCTGCATTGGTGTGCAGTTAGAGAGCTGCTGATTTTTCAGGTATGGTGGTTTCAAAAGTCTTCCTCTCCCCGGCATCAGATAGGTGTTTGTGAGATTGCAGTAGTGCTGCAGTACATTCGTTGCATTTGCTGGAGTAGCCCTGGTTGGGAAATTCCATCCTCCCCACATTGCCTGCATGGGGAGGATGGATTGCAGTTACACGAAGTACTGGGCAAAAGCATAAACGTTTTGCAGTGGTGTCTCCGTGTGTTCACGTATTCTTTATTTAAGTTCGTTTCTTTGCAGTTTGGGGTCTCCAAAACAAAATATATCTGGCACCAAAGCTGACTGGCCCAAAGTGAAATCCTGCTCTCGCTGCTTCTGGTGAGCACAGCACAGAAAGATGAGGAAGAGCACAAGTGAGGGTTGGTGAATCAAAGTGGCAAAGACAAAACGCTACTTCTAAAGATGATGGGTGTCAGTTTTAAGAAGTTAGAGAAATAGATGTCAGAATTCAGGAAAAAAAAATCTTTTATTTAACAAAAATAAAGCTACTGTTAAAGTGTTAGTTTTAAATGGGAAGCAAAGCATGAAACCACAGGACATTTGTGTGTGTGCAGTGTTGCAAAAGACACAAAAGACACTGCCAAGCACAGCAAACCCGAGCCTAAGAAGCGAGCGTTCAGAAAGACCGTCCAAAAAAGTACAGTGAAATCTGAAAAGCACGCGGCACTTCTTTTCCTATTCTTTTTAAGCATGTGGAGAGTGGCTGTTAAAGTCCCCTCTTGTGTGTTTAAGGTCGCTGTCTCAGGCTCTCGCCCCTGTGAACAGGCACGTTCTGGTTAGAAGCAGGATTATTTTCTGGAATGTAATTCAGAGAACTGAGATCCCGCCTGGGTGTTGCTGAAGTTCTCCCTGCTGATTTTAAGGAGTTGCTCGGCTGCACAAATTAAGTTCTGCTCTTACTTGTCTTCTGACATTGTGGACATGCAGCTTCAAAAGCTTGCTTGACTGCCGGATGAAGTAGTGGCGTCCTTTTATTCCTAATGGTGCCTAAAATGAAAGAGTGTTAAAGGCTCTGAGCTGGAAGGAGTAAGTTTTGGTCGTGTTGGAGTACAACTGGAATGAGAAATCTCATTTGCTCTTTGAGAATAATTTATAAAGAAGTTGAGTAGAGCTGGAAAGGCGACTCGGTTTTCTGCTTTGCAGTATTGAAATAATTAGCTCCTAATTGAACAGGGAGCCTGATTCTGCAGACACAGAATTCGTTATTTAACATAATACAAACACGCTTTTGAGAGAAGAGGATTCAAGCAATAAGCAGGGGGCTATTTTCAGGGCTGCTCCTCTACACCGTGCAGTGATTTTTCAGTTTCTGCAGATACGAGTGAGGAACTCGGGTGCAGCGCTGTTGAATGAGAGCACAAAAGACCTGCTGTTACGTTTGCCAGATCAGTGATTTCAGTTTTTTAGTGTTCTTGCCCTGTTCAGGAATTTAAGGCTTGTATTTGAACAGCGGCAGTAGAAAGTTGTCCTAGATTACCTTCTTCTGATAGAAGAGAGATTGTTGCAACTTTCTGATGAATTCCTGCCAGCGTCTGAGAAGGTGTAATTTCTGATCGGTCCCATTGGATTTTTAAATTTACTCTTCTGTTTGCTGGCAATGTATGTTGCTAGGAAAAAAAAAAAAAAACCAGCAGAGATTTTTTAATTTGCTTTTTTTTGTTTGTTTGTTTGTTTGGGTGGTTTTTTTTTTTTTTTTTTTTTTTTTTGGTCTCTGCTTTACCATTTCTGTTGGGTGGTGCCGGACTCATCTCTCAATATCTTTTTACATAAATATAGTGAAAGAAGAAACTTGTAAAAACTGACAGGTTGACTTGGCGAGGTTTTGTGTTTTGTGAACTGCAGAACCTCGGTGAGAGCAGCCAAGCGAGTGCAAGTCCTCAGCTGTGATTACTATTAGCTTTGAGTCTCCAGTGCATTAGACAGCACTAATTAATATTTAAAAAAAAAGAAAAATCTGTAACATTTCACAGTGAATTTTAGGAGTTTCATAAGGCATGGGGTTGAAGTTTTGTGTAAGGCTTTGCAGTGTGTCTGGGTACTAGGGAGAAGGTGGGATGCCTGTTTGCACTGTGTGGCTGGCTGCTGCTGCTGCTGTTTGCTCATTCTGCAAAACCCCATTTAAATTTCGCTAGAAGCCCCTTGATCTGAAAACTCAGAGCTCCTGCGATCTGTCAAATTTTTCCTGTGAGGCTCAAAGCGTGAGCACAGCAGGATCTGCGCTTGGGTAGCACCGTCTGTCAGCAGGGTGTGCGCAAGCCTGGCCAGCTGAGCCAGTTCGGTCAGAAGGGCTTTTCCCACCGGAAAGTCCTTTTTTTTGGGCAGTCATCTGGCTGGGCTTGGTTCCTGGGCAGCGGGGTGAGACACAGGGACTGGAACATTGTACAGAAACCGGGGCACCTGATTTCAGGTCTCGGCGTCTGATTCACTGTAGGCTGGATTTTCCTGGGCTTGATTGGATCGCTTATGGGAGTTGTGGAAGTGAGGACTCAGTTCATCGCACTGAACTCTCAGGTTTCACGTACAGTTTAAACGACATCCCTAGAGCGTTTTGGGGCCATTCAGGAGAAAAGGAGGATGCAGATTGTGTGCTTGTTTTCCATAATACAGTTGCATGCGGCCCTACTGGCATCACTCTACTTCTGTATTTACATAACTCAGGGGGACGTCTTTTAGCCTCTTGAATCCCGTCTGTAGTCTGAACTCACACGTTTGATGCTTTGCTTTGTAGAGAGCATTAGGCCTGGTAACAGCTCAAGGCAACAGTGTCAGCCTCAGATTAGTCACATACGGCACCACCAGAGAGATCTCCTTCCCCGGCCTGGTTCAGTCTGTGCCATCTTAAAGATGTGTTGGCGACTGGGCTGCGGATTTCTGTCCCCAAATGATGTCAGTGCATATTAAGCAGAGTCATAAATTGATTAAAATGGTTCAGGAGACGACTAAGATCTTGAGGAAGGAGGCAGAACCTCGACTAATGGCTTGGAAACTGCTGATCTTCTGTGTCTGACTTGGGGAGCAGCTGGAGTCATCCCTGCCTGGGAAAAGTCTGATAAGGCATCAGAGATTGCTGCAGGATTGTCATCTCCGAGGCCTCCTAATGAGGTGCTGCAGTGAGCAGTTGTGTGATGCAGAGTGTCACGGAAAAATAAATTCCCAAAAGCTTCAATCATTGTGGGCTTTATTTATTTATTTATTTATTTCCTAGACCCTCAGCAAACGTGAACTGGATCAGAATATTCCAAACAGGTTTCAGTGCTGTTAAGGGGCCCCAACCAAGTCAAGGTTCATCCTCCAGCAAATGGGGAAATGTGTGATTTGATTCTTTTTTGTGTGTGTGCCTTAAACGCAGGTTTTTGGCGGCAGAAGTGTCATCTTGAGCTCTTCTCATCCAACACTTTAGTGGACTGACATGGCTGTTATCACTTCTGTGCCTTGTAGGGCAGACGGACGGTTCCCATACCGTGCCTTGTCAGTATCTCTGCGTATTTGTCGTGGTGGTGGTGAGAGCCTGCAGCTCTTAGCTTTTACGAAGGATGGTACAGCTGCCATCCTCTTTTGTCCTAGTGTGATTTTTTTGCCTTCTAGAACAGAACGGATACCGCATTTAGTCAAAGACCACGGTTTTTAACGCCTGAGAAGAAACGTTGTGATTGTCTAGTCTGAGGTCTTCAAACCTCATCCAGTGAGTTTTGCATTGACTCATAATTCACAACTCACTAGCTCTTCATTCTGCTCCAGAAAGTGTGAGGGACCAGATGACAAGTGCAGGGGCCGAATCTCAGTTCTGTACTCGTATGACGAAGGCTGTTGCAACCACTGGTTGCTTGACTCAAAACGATTCTGCAGGACCTGGCCTTCTAAAGGAGGTGCACCCACAATTTTCTTAATAACTTGCTCGGGCTGTTGAAGGGCAGAGTTAAGTCTGACTTCGCTGACATCAGTGAAGCCTAGCGTGGCCACCGAAATAACCAATTTGGTGCTTCACGATGCAGCCTTTGTTGTTGAAAACACCGGGGCTCCTATTCATCCTGAAGACAGTGCTCTATGTGCAATGCTATTTAATATCGTGTGCATATCCAGCTGTATATTTAGAGGCCCGTAATACTTCTCATCTGACAACAATGCATTTAATCTAATGCTAGATTACTGCCAGGATTACCCGGGCAGGCCGCGTTTCAAGGAGTGCTGTTAGAATTCAGTGACATCTACAGTACAGCTGCTGCCACTGAGGCATTACTGCTGCATCGCTGGCTCCTGCAGAGGTCACAGCAGCGGGCTGGAACATTGTGTTTTCAGCTCCCCGTAATAACCTCCCGAATGAATGATATGCTGGAAAGGAACTGAAAATATTGATGAAAAGACTAATGCAAATAAAAGAACCGAGGGGGTGATGACTAGGTATGTCTTCCTCGTAACTGGGCATGTAGAGGCAGCGTGTTCAGAGAGATGAGATAAAAAAGAAAATGGGAGACAGGACAAGAATTTTAGAGGTGTGGCGTGTCTGGCACTGGCTTTTGTGGCTGTGCTCCTCGTGCTCTGATATGCACGAGATACACTTCTAGGCAGTTGCGCCTTTGAAAATATGACGCTCTCTTTCTTCATGCCTAATCCTTGCATCACGGGAGTGACTCTGGACGTACAGTAAAGCCTTTGATCTGCGCTTTGAGAGAGGTATTGGCAGGAGCTTTCAGGACTGGCTGCAGAGGTGTTGGGATATGGGTCGCACTGAAACTTTATATCGGTACCCCGGAGGAGAGTCTGAACTTTTTGCTGTGCAACGAGCAGAATTTGCAGTTCAGGTTCTGAACTTAACTCTGCACCAGAGAGGCACGTTCCCCGGTTGTTCTCTGAGTTTTTGATTTGGGTTCAGTGATACAAAATCTTGCAAAATGTTGGAGTATTTGGAAATAGTGTGCTGCAGCATTCATATTCCAAATGTTGAATTTGATTTTGGTGTCTGCTTTATTCATTTCCAGGAAGAGTTGGTCTGTTGTTTTTTTTTTCCAGGGAAACAAGAAAGAGTTAGTTTTGGAATTCAAAGTTATATATTTTAAAAATCGTACATTTTTCAGAAACAAAAAGAAAAAAGGTCTTTCTCAGCAGGATGAAGGCCAGAGAAAAAGGGAGAGGTTACTTTATTACGCAAGCTTTATGTTTTCTTTCCAGTAGTACTACTTCCTAAAATGCCTTGATAACCTCTAGTTGGAGCTTGCTGGTCACTTGGGCCTTTTTCAAAGGGTAACATTGGTGCTGTACCTTATTTTAAGATGCTTTATATTTAACCTGTTCCTTTATCTCTGAGGAAACAATTGATAAACAATCTCTATATTAAGCATTCTTCTGTAAATGTTACCCGGGAAGGTGTAGGTAGGAAAATGAAGCTAATGCAGTTTCAGTGGTCAGCCCTTCCCACTAGTTCTGCTCTGGTGTTTTTTCTGATAAGCCAGATTTTTCTCCATAGTTGCAAACAAAATAGTGCCGTGACATTGTGTTAATGCTGTAGTACCAGGTAGCCAAAGCAATTAGAGGGAAGAAAGCCGATATCAACACTAAGTTCACAAAGGGTTTTGTTCAGCCATGTTTAGTTACAGTTGAGTTTATCAAATAAAATGTTAAGAAAATGAAAACTGAGAAACAAACCTATACTGGTGGCTAGTTTTAGGGCAGGTCTGTTGTGTCCTCGGTCTTCTACTTGCAGAGGCAGCAAAGTGTGTGACCCAGGGCTGCTCTGAGCCGGGGAGGACCCGGCGGGGGTTCCCGGCAGCAGGACTTCTCCTCCGTCGCCGTTATGCCCGTGGCTGTGCAGCGGCGATGCCATCCAGTGACACAGCGTATTTGTGGATTTTAATTACAGAGGGGAGGGCAGGAATGGTTATCCTTTTTTCCATTCCTGCCTTGGGTAAAGCTGATGCAAGCAGAAGTGGTCAACAGCCTTGATGTGTGTTCAGGTACAGAGTTCAAACGCACCTCTAATTTGGAAGCTGTTGTGTTCCGCTGAAACCAAAATGCCAGAGAGAAGCAGCGAGTCATACTGTCATCAAGGGTTGGAGCCCAAGTCGTAATACTCAGCGGTGGCTGCAAGTCCGCGGTGGTTTGGATTCAGATTCACCAACACACGTTCAAGTACTTTGGTAGCGTTGGCTTTCTGCTGGAAAATCTGCAGCTCGTTTAACTTTGGGCAGACGGTTCACTGAGGGCCATTCAGATTTCCTTGGTTGAAGTTTCTTGGACTAATAATAACAACTGTTTGGTTGCTGAGGTCAAAGCTCGGCAATGGCATGCTTCTCTTGCCTGATCCTCCCTGGGTGGAAAACTCAATCTACAAAGTTGTGGTCGCAATATTTAAGGCTTTATAAAAATGAGCTATTTCCTTTAGAGACAGCAAATAAATGAATAAAGTAATCTTGACAGAGGGCAAGGATGTTGCTGCAGAACTGGGTACAGGAAGGCTGACTTGACAGTGTATTTGAACTTGAAAACCAAAAATTAATTGCCAAGGGTGGGAAATCTGCAGCCATTAGGCCAACACAACCTGGCGATCTAGCTTGTTTCAAAGGTTGGAATTATTTTAAAGCAAATTTTGATGTGAAATGGGAAGGGGGGAAATCAGCCTAGTCTAGTACCCCAAGCTGTTTTGCTGGGAGGGTGTTTTTTTCAGTGATCACGTAACACTCCGGAGTGGTGTTGTATAAGCCATCTCCGTGCTGATAGGTAGGGTGCCACATAATTTCCCTTTTAAGAAGTGGCATTGTGGTAATCATTATAGGCTGAGGATATAAGCAAGGCCACGTAAATACAGAGAGGAAAACCAGAAAGTTGTCTGATTTGTCCTGCAGCCCAGAAAACTCTTGTGTTGCTTCTCGCCTTCAGATGTGCATCGGTAGCTGGTGGCTGGGCAAGGAGCTTCCAAAACTCCATCACCCAGGGATGCATCTGCATGGCTGGTGAGGTGGGGAGCCCCTGGGCTCCTGAAGCAGGGGCAGGGAGGACAAGGTCCTGTTCCATTGCCCACATCTGAGTCCCTTATAAAGGGATGCAGAGGAAATACGTGAGTGCGTCTTGTTGAGGGCTGAACCGTTTAATTTGGGCAGAAAATGCTATTGGAGGACTAAGGCAGTTTAGTCATCCAAAAAACAGCATAGGAGAGAACAGCGCATGATGAATTAGTTTCTAATAAACAAGGCTTCTCTGGAAATGTGTCTCTTTGGAGCCGTGCTCATCACGATCCCTTGGGGGACTATTGCAGTTCCTTGGAATTCTCCTGCCTGTAACGAGCGGCCCGGATGAGCGGGTTTGCCGTTTCACAGAGCGTGATGGTAGTGTTGCTCTTAGTTTTTCCGCTCAAAGTCTGTCTGCTGAGATGCTGATAACAGGTACTCATGCTTCACTTTAGGCTCTCTTCCTTAATTATCTTGAGAAACAATGTGCTAGGCTAGTAAATATTGTATTGAAACAAAACATTTGCCAGTTGGGTACGCCGGTTTCATACTGCTCCATCCTTCGTGAGCACAACATCTTTAGGATTTTAGCTAAATATTTAATTTATTTAGTTATTTTTAAACTAAAGAGAAAGCGTCACTTTAAATACTTCAGCGTAGCCTTTTGCATTGCAAAGGAGCTCAGGGAGGTGATTTAGGTTCTCTCCATTGCATGTTTACCAGCCAACCGACACTTTCCTCAAATATTTGCTCTGATATTTCCCTGCAGTCGCCCTCTCCCTCTCCGTTCCCTCGCCATCTCCCTTCCACGGAGGTGCCGCACATACTTCAGTCACCCTCTGTTTGAACAGCAGCACTCCCTTGCAGAGCAAACAGCCGGGCCGGTCGTTAAACAATGAGGAAGATGAAGGTGGAGGAGGCTGCGGGTGGGGCACAGCTTTGCAAGAGGCTTCATGCAGAGGAGCGGAGACGGTGCTTTGCTTTCCCTTCATGCCTGGGTGTCATTCTGGGAGAGACCCAAAATCACTGCTGCAGACACGACAGCTGGGTATCGCTTAAAATTACGCAGAGGTGTCTGAGTTACTGTTAATGATGAGATGCGAAGCAAAGTGCTGGAAGTTTTGCCGTGTTTTCTTACCTCCTGGAGCAAGGGGAGGAGAAGGTGATTTCAAGTGGCCATTGCTTGTCCTCAGGAGGTCCTCACTTTTTTCCCCCTAGCAGCAGAGGGTTTAGTGAGACCAGCCATAACAGAATATTTGTATCTCTCCATTATGTGTGCTTTCTCTTATCTAACACAGAGCAGGCAGCTGTGCTGTTATTTTGCTGGGAACCCTAGGTCTGCTCATCCTTCCTCTGTACTGGGCATCCCCTGTCGGGAATTCAGAAGCGCAGCTGGGTTACTGCAATCCCTGTCTTACCCTTGTCCATCAGGTTGAGGTTGGATGTGGTGTCCCGGGAGCTGTGGGGTTAAAGGTGTGTTAAAAAGAAATGGAAAATGCTACTGGAAATCTTTCAACTCTGGTGTCTTAACGCTTTCATGTGGCTGCAGGTGAAAGGCATGGATGTGGTAAGTGGTGTTGGTGAATGCTTGTTGAAGTGAGCAAGAACTTAATATATGGCACATTTATGCTATGTTTAGTTTTGCAAGGGTTTAATTTCTAGATCTTGTAAAAAAATTTAGTAATAAATGAGCTAGGATGTGCACTAGGATGGTGGTGAGAGCTGTCAGGACGGCAGAGCCCAGGAGTCAAATTCCCCATTTCTGATGGGGTGTGGGATCCTGGTAACTCACCTTCTCCACCAGTTGAGCGTTTCAGACTGGGAACACCTTCCAGGTTGGACCTTGTACTTGCAGGCAATACAGACGAGTGCCTTGCTTCCCTTGCAGCTGCCTGAGGCTTTTCCAGTTTTCAGCTAAAATTTTCCATGGGAGGTGCAGATCCTTGCGCAGCGGACGTGACCCTGCTGATAGCAGATGTGGTTTCCTTCTTCACCTTTTGTTGACCTAGTAGAGATAATGAACAACAGGCCCTTGGAGATCTGCAAACCAAAAGCAAAAACCACTGTGTGTGCAAGCACAATATGCAACAGAAACGTGCGACTGCCGTTACCTAGACCGGTGATTTCTGAACGGTGAGGCCAGTTCTGAAAAACACAACTGAGCAGAGATTTTCTGTTCATAGTACAGGTCAGTATGGCCACGTTTCCAGTTACCTAACAGACTGATTTTTTTCCCAGGGACCAACTTTGTGTTTGAAATCAGCTGATGAACTTTCATTTCCAGCTCTCAGGGTTGTCTCTGGTTGAAACAATCATCAAAAGGTGGCGTTTTTGTTTAGCACTGATCATGGCTGGCTTGGCCTGAAGTCCTTACACCCAGTGCTTTTCCTCTCTCTGGTTTGTCAGCGTTTGAAACGTTTCATAGCGTGTGACAAGGCTGACTTCTTGAAAGAGAACTGAGAACAGAGAGCAGCCTTGACTTGAGAGCAGTTTGTGGATGCAGTTTTGTTTTCTGTCACATCATAGTTGCTATGGTGACTTAGCAAAGATCTGCTTAGCAGTCACTAGATGCTTCGTGTTCTGGGCAAAAATCAGGGATTTTCCCATATTTCTCTAACATTTGTTCTGCAGAAGAACGTGTGCGTACAGTCTTCTGCAATAAGTCCATGCAACTCTGGAAAGGTACGTCCCTGCCGCGTGGTGGCTGGTCCTGTCCCCTCCTCCCTGAAGCAATTTCAAGGAAGGTAGAAAAAGAACCCATCCATCCTGTCAAAATTGCTGAGCGTTTCCTCCTCGGGAGGGTGAAATAGCTGTGATTAATGCTGAGGGTTAGCAAATGTGATCCTGTTAAAGAATGGCGCTTCTCACGGGTCGGTTGTGCAATTTTGGAGGAGGAGAAGGAGGAGGATGCCTTCGGAGCCAGTTCACATGGTCGGACTCAGGAAGTCTGAGCTCTTTTCCCACATTGCAGAGTTCTCATGTCACCTAGGGCATGATCGAGAACATGGTGCAGCTGCAACCTTAGCGGAGATTTTCTTCCACGTTGGTAAGCGGGGGATAATGATTCCTCTTCTCAATTTTCCTAAGTTCACTGCGAGGCTAATATTTGCAGTTATTAGTGCTTTGCTTTCCTTTGATTGGGGATACTATGTAACTGCAAAGCATTTCAGAAATGCAGTCCAGGCAGCCTGTGCAATATAGGAATACATTCCTAGGTGATGAGCAATCCCTTTTTGTCACTGTGCCCTCTCTGAGCCTTCTCTGAGCTGCAAACTGCTCTGCCCCCACTGAAACCAGCGGGGCTTTGGAGGCTGCAGCACATGCCTGAAGAACAGAGGTGCTCCACGTGGCCAGCGAGTCCAGCTCATGACTGTCAAAGTCCTGCTGAGCCTGGGAGGTTGCATCAAACACGGCTCCTGCTCACAGGCCTGGGGCAGCCGTGCCAGGATCTGGCCATCCCGGTGACAAGCTGCAGTCAGCCTCCAGCCCCACAATGGGTCAGCTACAGCTTACAGCAGGCTCTCATCCCTCTTAGCAGGACACTGAGAGATTTTCAGACTCCAGCACCGAAAATAAGAAGCATTCAGTATTACTAGAAGTGTCGGTGGTGTTCCCTTTGCCATGCTAAGCTTGCCACAAAGACAAACGGTTGATTTTTGTTATGGACTCTTGGCTAGGGCCATCGTGATGATGGGTGTCTTCAGAAAGTCTTCAAGATACACGTCTTATTTGCCTCCCAGAAATTCAAATAGTTCTGTTGGTAAAATAAACTGAGCACTTAAAAGTGGTTCTTCAGCTGGTTTTGACAGTAAAAGAGAAGAATCTTCTCATTAAAAAAACTCCATATGCATTTCAGTTAACATAATTAATGCTTTTTTCCTGCTTGTTTGACTCACCTGTCATGGTACATATCCCATAATATGACCTTATTTTCCCTTCTTAATGATGAACTTCTGTTCTGTACTTTAAACTTGCTTCAGATCTGAATTAATTTGAAGTTCTTCCCTTTGCCAGCTGCTCTGATTTCTGTGATTTTCTTGATCATATTTCTTAGCATGGACAACACCATTTTTATTTTTTCTTCTCAGCTCTAAAATGAGCAGTTCTGTCCTGTCCATTTTCTGTAGCTCCATAGGATGGAGACTGCAGACCCACTGCAGATTGGAATTTATTTATTTTTTTTTCTGCACAGCCTGGGATAATCTGTTTCTTCCTGGCAGCTCTTACATTTTTATAAGTTTTGTAAGGTTAATTAATGCAACAGCCTTCGGTCCCGGTTGTCTTAAATATTTAGAGGAAAGAAGCTGCAAAAAAATAGCTGCAAAGCTTGATTTGGTTGAATTTCTGTTGAATTTGTGACTCAGCTTCCCAGCTGGTATAAATCTGTGAAGTTCCACTAAAGTCTTTTGGGTGATCGGCTCAGTTGAGGATGTGGCCTCTCTCAGTTAAATGTTATCACTAACATTGAGCTAGTTTGCAGTGGATATATGACAATTCCTGCTGTGTTTTTGTCCAGAGAAACACAGATAGGATGTGTTTTTACTGTGTTTTATTATCTCTGTAGCTATACAAAAGACAGGTGTATGTGTGTACATTTACACACACACATACACGCATGGGTGTTTATACACACAGTCACCCACACAAAAATAAACGTGGTAGGAAGAACCCTTCCTCTTCCTCCTGTAATTAATTTTGTGCTAGTGTACCCTTGGCTTCAGCTGACATAGATGGGTAGAGGATTTGGACCACTGTGCCCTGAGGGTTTGGACGACTGTGTTCACATGGGTTTCCATGTATGAAAAAGCTCCAAAACCAACCATCCAAAACCCCAACAAGCATCCCTACTGCACTTTTAGACAGGTAGGGAAAAAAGGGACTCCAAGCAGAAAGAATGGAGATTCACCCCAAGGAGAGGCTTCCACAGGCGCCCCTGGATTGGCCACCCTTGTCCCCAGTGCGTTCCTACTCCCGATGCGTGGAACAAGCGAGATCTCTTTTTATGGTGTAACACATGAAACCTCCAGCTTGTCAGTGAGGCTAGAAGGGGAATGGTGATGATGGAGGCAGGCCAGGGGGCAGGGAAGTATGGTAGGTAAGAAAGTTGTTCCAAGGAAGCTCCAAAATTCCTTTGTGCAGCTTTGGGACAGAGCTGGGTGTCTCACCGCTGGTAGCCTTTCTGTTTTCCTATTACATTCATCTTCACGAGGTTAACAGTGACTTTTAGTTCTTGCAAGTCATTCTGACAAGTGTACATGGCAGTAAATTCTTCCAAATCAAGAGTGAGACAAATCGTACTGTGCTGCATATTGTGGCGTAGTACTACTAATTGCTTAACTTGATGAATGTCTTCGGATAGGTTATATAGTTAATGAACAAAGATGTTAATTGCTCTTATCTGAAATAGCTACATTTGCAGGGGTGTTCTCTGGAGCCGTGGATGTCTCTTAACAGAGATTTATTTCAAGTCATCCATTGTTTTCAGCAGTTTCAGAGTCCATTACCCTTCACTGTGCAGAGTGAAGAGTCTCCACCCCCATCAAAGTTTTGAGAGCAATCAACTCTTCCTACATGTTGTTCAAGACCTAGTCTTGTTTGGGTATGGCAAACTTACATGCAGTACAGTGTGCTCATTGTCCTGGGACACAGCAACATGCTTCTTCCTAAAAGCAGCCAAGAGAGAAATAAGCACCTGAGAGTGGAAGAGCAAGGGGCTGGAACAGCCCCATTTCCTCCCACCAGCTAGAGTATTTAATTGGGAAAATCATTCTTTATTGTTGTTATGTCGGTGGGAGTTGTCAGTCCAAATATGTTTTAATGCAAATAACCATCTATATTTGTAGAATTCATCTTTTCTAGATGCTTTCTTTGGAAAATATGCAGCTGAAGGTTTAGTACGTTATTATATGAGTAAGTGCCTACAAGCCTCATATTAACAATGGACGTCATGTTTATTCTTTCCCTTTTAGAATTTCCCATGGAAACAAGTGGGCAGATTTTTGCATTATTGAGCAGTCTTCTGCTGCTGACTTTTCCCAGAAATGCTAAGAGAAAACTAGCCTTACACGAGCCTAAATGTTCTTCCAGTTTTGGGAGTGCTGGATTCCCCCACGATTTGATTTATAGTAGGTTTTGGTGTGTGGCTATTCTGGACCCAAGTTGTTTCAAAGCTGTATGATTAATAAATCTTTGCGGAACTGAAAAAAAGGCAAAGTTCTCACTGAGTTTAAAACATACCTGATTTCCCAACGGAAAAGTTGCATATTTCGTTAGCAGGCTAAAGGCTAATGTGAAGAGAAAATGTTTCCTTGACTTAGGGTTTTTGTTTGTTGTAATACATTTCTTTTTCATTTATGAGTCTCTTACAGTTTTCCAGAGCATTTTCAACAGCAAATAGTTAGCCAGAAGTTAAAGCTGTGACTGTAAATCTGTAAACCGACACACGTAGATTCTCAGGCCAAAGTTTCCTAAGTCAGGATTAATTTTGTAGAGTGAATGAGAAGAGTGCATTATCTTGCCTCATGTGATAGATTTCAGGCTTTGCCAAGAAATATAAATCTCCCTTCAAAAATGACAGCTATAATATTAAGAATTATTATTTTCTTGACTAAAGGCGTTTTCAACTGAGTGTGATATATTACTCCTCAAAGATGCTGTGGTTTTGGACTGTGAAATGTCTCATGCCAATAATTAGACTGCAATACTCTGGTCCTCACTGCTCGCTCCCTGCCCCATGATGTGCTGCCCCCTACGTTATGTTAACATGCCAGTTTCTGTTTCATGTTACAAATGGGACTGAACCAGATAAAAGGTATTTTGGCAAAAGCAGGATCAGTGCCCTGATCGGCCTGACACCACAGCCAAACAAGTATTTGTACGGGCAGAGGCAAAGCAGGCGTGTGGAGGTGAGGATGTTGCATAAAACCAGGATGGATGCCAGATGCTTCATGGTGATCCACCGAGGGTCGGTCTCACTTCTTTTTTAGGTATTCTCAAATGCGTGAATACGCATTTCTGGTCTTGCATGTATGAGTTGAATTCCCCATGGAGCGAGCCGTGGGTGAGGATGCAGCTTCTGGGGGGTTGTGCAAGCAAGACCTGCTGGAAAATGAGAGGCTTCGAGGCTTGCAGTGCTTATTTATCAACCACAATGATTCACGGTGATTGACATTCACATACCTGAATGTCAAAATCGCCTGTGTTTTAAGAGGAACCAGTGACTCAGGCTGTGGTTTTACCTCGGGACATTTCCTGATAAACGGCTGAACCGTGCTTGGTCTTGTGAAAACACAATGAGGGAACACCACTGTCCTGCATCTGTGTGTGCCCAGGGATTAGGGAAAGGACACTGACATTGGGGCTGGCCTCCATGGAGCTGCTGCACTGGTCTCTGCATCGAGCATCTCAGCCGAGCCCCTGGCAGCGCTGGGAGGCCTCCTGTCCTATTTCGGTTTCTCTTTTAGGGCATTTCTGCACGGCCCTAATGTGGGAGAGTGATCCTCTGTGTTCAACAGCATCTGCAAGCACCGTTTCAGGAGCTCTGTGCAGTAACAAATCGTTAGCTCTAGACTTTCTGTTGCAAAACAGAGGTGAAACTGTCTATAGCGTGTTTTAACTCCAAAAACACCAGCTCTGAAAATACCTCACTTTCTAGAGCGTGGTGTTTGAAAGGTAAACAGAAACAATGCATATGGCAGTGCTTACGGGGATTAAAGGAGGTTTGGGCTGTTGGGTTTTTGAATAGGATGGGCAACAATTGTAGTGAGGCTTTGTGTGAGGTGTGGCTGGGTAGAAAGTTTGGAGGTGGGATCGTACAGAGTGCTGTGTAAACCACCCCAGTGGCCTAACGCTTTCATCTGGAGGAATTAGCCACCTCTGTAATTCACCTTATAGGTTAGGCAGTCTTCTCATCCTTTGCAGACTGCAGAGCTCAGTGTTACTCCCTTCTCCTTAAAGAAAAGTTTATGCAGGATTTATGTGTGGGATGAAGTCATTTGTAAGAGCTGCAGTTGAACGGGATCGGTTGTCTTCGCTGTTGTTTGAATGGACACTTTAAGGTGTAGAGGAGGCTTCTCTTGGGAACAGGTCCTGTGAGAGTTCTTCACGTCCTCTTTGAAGTTAATGGAGGGTATTAAGGGCAGTCAGCACCTTCCTGAGAGAGACATTTAAATTGCTTTGATTCACTTAATTTTATATTTGCATTTACTAGTCCTGGATTTCTCCCCTCTCCAGTCTTTCAGAGCATGTTTTTGATAACTGTGCCTCCTGAGCATACTAGATTTTATGCTGGCTGTTTTCATATTTTTCCCTGAGTGTTGTAATGCTTATTACTGAAGGATCCTGGGCCTTCAGCTTCCTGTGAGAACAAGATAATTACTCTCCAGTAGGCAACGCGTGACGTACAGTATCAGCATTAAGCCACTGGGATTCCAGTCACTAGTGTAGAACAATATTGTGGGTAAATGAATAAGCAGAAGTTTATCATGCTTCCTGCATAACAAGGGTTTCGTTAAGGAGACACTGAAATTTGTTTTCAGTGAGGCCTCGTGTAAAATAAACCTTTCTGTAGTTCGTAGGCTTGCTGAATATTCTGGCTGAAAAGGCGACCAGCTCTTTGAAGCATCAAGGCCGCATGACAGGGCCCCGTTGCGTTTAGGCCGATGCTCCTTACGCCCTTAGGGACACACATGAAGTGTGTAACGTAAAGGTAGGACTTCCAGATGCACCACCCACTTAACTTATGGAAGAAAGCCGTACCAATAAAAAGCAGAGACCTTCCAAATGCCATTTGCTTATTTCACACTCGCCCCCAGGAATCCCATGTTGTGATGTTCGGAGGTGGCCCTGTTTGCCCCGAAGTAGATGTGGTTCCTCCCTTGCTTTCTTTATTTCAAGACTGGCAACTAAAAATAACTTATGTACTGAGCACAGTGGGAGTAAGTTTGAGAAGTTTCAGTTAGATGCAAACCAGTAATGGTAAGAAAATTATTCACAAGCGTAACGAGCTCCATTCTCTCAAGATGTGGCCAACGCGAGGGCTTATCCACGTGGTGGGATTAATCAGCGTTTGTAGAGAAAAACAGTTACTCTGCCACAGCAATACCAATCGGTTGGCTTACACGATAGCACAGCAAAATAAGTGACATCTGTTAAATACTGCAGCTACTTCAAATACATGAAGGCTTGCATAAAGTATAGTGTATATATGCATTCTCAATAGGTACACACCTGTATCTGTGTATTTATTCATGTTTAGGACATAATTTTATGTTTGCTCGTGTATATGTGTTATTTCAGCTTATCTCCACTTCAGATATAATTGTACTTCTGTAATGCCTGCGAGTTACGGGGATGCTAATGAGGAGTTTCGTGTTTAGCTTGGTTTCTTTGCTACTATCAATTTACGTTGTACATGTAATTGCAATGCGCAGTTAGTTATTTATGTTTTAATTGTAACTTTCGCTTGAAACTGGCCATCAGCAGTCTCTGCAGGAGACTGGTACTTGTGTATGGGCTGCGATGAGTAGGTCCGGTTGCTCTGCTTCTGCTTATGAGTTTAAGAGGTGAGGGCAGCCAGAGAGATGAAGAAGAATGCGGAATAAAGCCACCTAAATACAGTATACTTCTGTTCTGTCTGTAGGATTGAGACGCTTCTTTTCACATTGATTGCAAGCGTATGGCCAGGGCACCTTCATAGCTCAGCTCAACTTGAAATTAGGTTTCATTGATTTTGGATCCAAAACAAATTCAGTTTGGCATTTTGGTGTTTCATGCACCTGTGTCTGGCCTGGGTTTGTTTTTATGTGGGTGTTCTTAACACACAAACAAGTTGGATGACAGTGGCTGGACTGATCTCGCTGCTGAATTGCTAGTGTGGGTATTTTGTTCTACAATTAGATATATTGCAGATACTTTCAACATCAAGAGTAATTTTGATAGTGCTGTTCTTACTTTGAAATTGTGAAACTTCTGATGACTAAGTAAACATTTTTTTCCTCTCTCTTGTTTTTCTGCAGCCAACTGGGTACATGGAAAACTCCATTTCCTACAGTGCTATTGAAGATGTTCAACTGCTGTCCTGGGAGAACGCCCCTAAGTACTGTTTACAGCTCACAATCCCGGGGGGTACTGTCTTACTGCAGGTACAGTAAACACAGAACTACAAATCTCATTTTCTAACTATGAATCTCCTTGAATTTTTATTTTCTGTTCAGGAAATCTAGTCCTAATTAGCTGGACTCAGAAAAGGCAGAGAACATAGTGCTGTCAAGTTATCTACCTGCCAGCAAATTTGCTCAGAGTGATACCTCTGAAACTCTCCAGGTTACTTGACAGTCAGAATGAGAACTGTGGGGCACAATGATTTAATCCTCTTGATGGTTTTATGCATCAAAATAGTGCTCTGTGGAAAGGCGCATTAATTTGGGCCTGGAACAAGTCTATTTATACATTTATTCCTGAGTGAAACAAATCAAAAAGATCATCCTCCAATTTGTACAGGAAAACCATAGCTGGCACTGGAACTAACAGGTATTTTTTAAAAGATATCTGGCCTTCACTGAAAGGTTTCAATTGAGGGTGTATATTTGTATGGTTGTCTACATCTGGTAGTTCTCTAAGTGCTGTTTTCCAACAGAAGATGCTGCGTTTACACTATTCCAGATTTTTTCATCCACTTGTGAGGCTTTGTGGGACTTTGTAGGTCATTAGTGACAGAAGTACACTCCACAGCCCTGACCTCTGAAGCTAGTTTGGAGTAGGAAAAGAAAAATAACTGAAAACCAAGCTGATTGCCCCCATTCGTAACTTGAAAAAGACTAAATTGACTCCAGCTTAGCTCATATAGGGTTCTCAGCATTGTCACAAAGACAAACTGATAGCTGTTATCCTTTGGGAATTTGTTTTTTTGTCAGTTGAATACAGTTATGGTTGTGTATATGCACTTTGCATAACTGGGATTGTGAACAGACTGGGTGAGCGATTCCTGCAGAAACTGTGAAGGAAAGATCAGTTTAAACTGTGGTAACTCATGAAAAGTTGCATAGGATATTTTTCTTGGAAAGCTCTGAACAACTTCAAAAGATTGATCGTAATGGATCTTGGGTGTTTGGGTGTGGACACTTTCACTGTACCACTTTTGCAGGAAATATAGTTCAATGGGTTAAAAAAATGGGAATGCAATGAATGATACGTGATAGCATAGTCAATGACTGTGATGACCATGTCTACTGGATGGTTTGTCTGCGAGAACCATGGTACATAGGCCAGCATTTCATTATGTTTCATCGGTGAATGGGTGGCAGGAGGCCCTATAGGGCCACAGAGCACATGGCACCATCTGTATCCAGGGAGGGCTTCGACAAAGCTCTTCTGAACTGGCTGGATCTGCAGTTAATGAGGAAATAACCCGAGTGGCATCATTTAGCAGCCTGGGGCTAGGTGCTGAGCTGACCTGTGTTCTGCATAGCACAGATGTCTGTAGGAGCATGAAACAAAATTGTCTCTGAGTTGGGAAACCAATACGAGGAAGACTGCGTCGTGCTATTATTACTCCAGCTCTCCTTTGCCTTCATTTCAGACAGGCTGATGGGCCCATTTGTGTGCAGAGCTGTTTACCAGTGGCTCAGAGAGCACAGAACCTGACTTCAGCCCTTCACGTGGTTCCTGTGCTTGGGGTTTGGAACAGCTTTGGAATGTCATAAAAATATCATGAGGTTTTGGTGATTTTCAACATAGCAAATACACCGTCACTCAGGAATGGGTAGAGGTGTATGTGGAAATATTCATGGCCACATCCTTTGTGGAGTATATTTCTGGAGCTCTTTTTCATTTACCTCACTGATGTAATCTGGCGTTTTGCAGCCCTGCAGATGGAGGCTGCAGCCATTCCCCCAGTGCAGCTCAAGTAAGTTTGGGACGACCTGAGGACATGTAACCTCATGGACATGGGCTCTGCTGGTGCATAGGTAGCAGTTGTGCATTTTTTCACATGTCCTTGGAGCACAGATGCGTGGCCTGTTGCACACAATGCATATGCACATGCCTGTGCTTGGCGCCTAGCACATTTCTGTGGCTCAAAATGTCTTACTGATTTTAGGCGTTTCCAGGGAGCATAGGGAGTCTGAATGTCAGACAGGCTGCTGCAAGTCCACCAGAGTCCTGATTCTGTGGTTTGAAAAGCCTCTCCAGTGCGTGACACCAGGGAAGGCAGGCAGACAAACCACGGTTTCCCAACAGCTAGATTAGGGTCTTCATTATTGATGAAATCTTCCTTGCCTAATCCATTAATTGAATTAATTAGAGAGAAACTCATTTGTCAAGGTGGATGATTGTGATTTTTTCTTGAGATAATTTTGACTCTGCTTTTCCATAAATTTGCTTAGCGGTGCTAGCGATTATGTTTCTGTCTGTTTCAACAGCTAGAATAGTTGCATCTGACTTTCAAAATTCGGTTTTTAAGTCTTTGTGCCGTAGCTTCTGGTGGCTGCCTCTACTGGCCTCCTTCATAGGAAAGAAGATAACTTGAACCCACAGCTCCCTGCTGAGTTTAAAGGGAATTTGGTAGGGCATGCACAGCTGAATCTGGAGCAGCCTGCCACGTGTTTCTTTAAAACAAACAGACAAAACCCACAAATAATTACATTTGTAAGAAATTAGCATCTTAGTGTGGATGTTTTGGTATTTTCTTCTAAAAGCTTGGTGTCTTTGTGTAACCTCCTAGGAACTGATAAACGGAATGAGCTGTTCTTCTGTTTACTGTTGACCGTCTGTGCAGACTGGATCGCATTACAGTATAACTCTATGGATATTTCAACATAATTGAAAATACAAACATTGAAAATGTTTTTAGTATGATTTAGTCCCTAGTAGTGTCTGGATTCATCAAATGTGGCCAGATCAGAGGAAGTATAAAAATAGATTCCCCATATACGGCTGTAATGTGTATTCACAGATCCAAAAGTTTACCGAAAGTTAAGTATACTTAAGAAATCAAGATGCAAGAAATGGATTTACCTAGTAACTGCGTTCAGCAGAAATTCTCTGTTATATGTGACAAATACTCTTAAGTATCCAAAAGATTTATTCACCGAGGTACTGGGAAACTGAGATGCTGAGAAATTAGCCCTTGCATGCTTCAGTTATTTTCAGATTTCCAAGAGACTTCAATATATTCATGAGAAATCGGGACTTCAAATCTTCTATAAAATCATTCTGCCGTGCTAGTCTAAGCAGCAGCACGCTCTGGTGTAATGTCAGACTCTGCTATCAGGAAGCGTGTGATAGCGGAACAAGTAAAACTAGTCCAAAACACGTTCCCAATAATGTTTCTTCTGAAGTGCACTTGTGGTGAAATCTGTTTGTGGTTTTGTTCTCCTCCCCCACCCCCAAAGAGTCGATCTAAATGAGTTTTAAATACAAGAAAATGTTCAAATGAACTCTTTTGACTTTCCCCCCAATTTATATTTCTGATTACTTTCAGTTTTATTTGTTTTTGTATGTGCTATTTTTCTGAATTCTTTAAAACCATGGGATACTATTGACATGGTTTGACATAAAATGAAGCATTGTAGTGGTTAATGAATTACAGGTTTTCCAGATCTTTCATTTTGCAGAGAAGTTTAAAATTTCATTTCTTTTTCACTGATTTGAAGCAGAAGAAAACTTTGGACAACGGGAATTTCCCTTAGAATGGAAATTTGCTCCCAGCAGTCCCGTAAGGGGATGTCGGAGCGTCGTGTTAAGACATCCTCCGTGTGTTTGTCTGTGCCACGCGTGATAAATGCCACGAGAGAGTTCAAGTCCATGTTCAAGCTCTCATCCCCCCCGTCTGCTGTGACCAAGGTCTATTTCTGGCTTGTTACTGCACAGGGATGAGTCAGAGAAGGAAGAGTGCCATTACCTTTCCTTACATCATCCTAATGTCCTCCCATAGCAGCACTGACCCATCCCAGCCTATTTTAACACATGAGAACTGACAAAGTGCCGGAGGTGATGCAGCTCCTCTTAGGAAATCCGATCATGATAACAGGATGCAGCTACCTGGGTTTCAGAGGAGGATTATTTGGTTCTCAGGCAGCAAAGGGCTTCATCTGGGCTGGGATCGCATGGAGAAGCCATCTCCGTGTGCGATGCAGCGCGATGTTCTCCTGCCTCTCGCCAGCTGATCCAGTCCCTGGTCCTTCCGATGCGAAGCACTCAGCTCTTGTGGATTTTTTCTTCTTCCTTTCCTGCAGTTAGGCTAGCAGGTGCAAGAGGGGGTGTTGCTGGAGCTGTTTCGCTGGACACGAGCTCTATAGGCCAGGGAAATATAAACTAAATTTAGCCTTTGAAGAAGTGTGAGCTCCTCAGTATCAGTAATAGACCGGCCTCTTTGTGCTGTTGTCTTCCTGCTTTGAGTTTGTAAAGCACGATGTGCGTTTAGGGTGCTGCGTGCATGTTGTTCAAGGGCGTTCTGCTACTCATAGTAAAATAGCTGGAATAACCTATCGAAGGTAATTGGGAAAAATCAGAGTGTAATTTCACAAGCAGCAAATCTGGGAAGGAGCCCCCGTAATGGGTATCAGCTGGAGGAAAGCAAAACAAAACCACTTTCTGCTGACCAGAGAGCAAGCAAGGGAAAGAGAGAGAAACACGTAGTAAACCCAGGAAGAGTTAAAAGCAGAATCTGGATCTTTAAATCCCACTTATTGCAACATCTTTTCAGATGGCAGAATCCCATGTGTGAAAGATGCTGGTGTAAGGAGAAATCTGGGAATTTTTTCCACGTGGACAAGCCTGTTCTTGTATTCTTCTGAGTGACGTACATGGCAGTAACGAGGGATGCTGAGCTGCTAGCTTACTGTTAGAGAAACTCGGTGGCATGGCACGCATGGTGTGATGAAAATGACAAATTTTCTGTAGTTGCTGGTTGCTGTAGGCATGTTGGTATCAGTGGAGCCGTGAATATTTATGTTAGCTGTGATACTGGCATGCAACAAGTGTTGGATTTCCTATTTTTCCTAGAAAAAAAAACCACTAGTTTTTAGAAATTCACTGTTTTTTAATGACAAACCGTCTTCCTACTCTTGGCTAAGAAATGAAGTAGTTTGGGTGCAGAAAAAAATAATTCCCTTGCTGTGTATTTGTACATTACTTTACACTGACGTTGACCGAAGCTGTGTATATGCAGGCATTTAATCTCTTGTACAATTTTCCTCCTGTGAGCAGTCCTTTTGAAACTGTCGAAATGAATCCTGTGAGTAAAGTTGGTACTGTAGATGACCCTGGTTGGCTTTTCCTTTCTGAGGGAATATTTGCATCCCCAGATTCGGATATAAGGTCCCTCAGAACACAGTACCAGGGTCAAGGCATCTTTAAAAGCAAAACCAAACCAAACCCAGAACCGCACAGAAGTACCACCTACAGCAGGCATTCTTCAAGTAGCTATTCTTCCTGCTCATTGGAGTAACAAAGAAATAAGCTACAACAAGTTCTAATCTTCCTGCGTCTTCTACAGCTGTTACTGCCACACTTCCCTGTTCTCTAAAGTGCTTTTCTCCTGCGTTGTGAAAACAACGGGAGGCCCTGATTGCGCAAAAAGCCCCAAACCTTGTGCCATACCTGCTAAAGCCCTTCTGCCTGGGAGCAGAATTTGTAGCACAGCTGGGGCTGAACACGGCGAACCCCCAGGGGCCCGAAGTGGTGGTTATGCAGATAGATGGGGGTGAAGCACGTCGGACATTTCCTAGCTTCATCGCTGACTGCCGGGGGCAGCGGCAGGCGGAGCACTTGCAGGGCTTTGGAGCTGTCGGAGGTGGTGGCGGAGAACCCGGTGTGCTCTGCGGGCAAGGCTGAGAGTAAGAAAAACTTAATTAAATGGGAAAAAAAAACACTCTGAAGGTCTTTTGTGTCTCTTTCTCTCCTCTTTGTTGTACTGGCTAAGCCCTCAGCTGCAGTACGCAGAGGCAGGTGGTGGTGTGGAGGTGCTGGCCTCCAGGAGCACACATCAGACCAGACCATAAATGTGTGGGCAGCTCCTGTCAGTGGATTGCAGTTCCCTCCACGGTTACAAAGTGTAACTTCGGTGCTGGTTGCCCCAAACCTCAGAAACGTGCAGTGCCCTGAGTACATCGGGGCGGCCATGGAGGCAGGCGGCTGGGCGTCTGTCACCCCAGCTGCAAAACTCCCCCCTTCTTCCCATAAGAAAGAAATGCTTCTGAGGGCTGCCTTTCTCAGTGCAAGCCTGGATGATGAGAGGGAGGAACGCGGGATGCTTCTTGGCCTCTGCCAAGGGCCGGTGCTTCCTGCAGACGGCTGTGGTTTTGCAGCTGGCCGGGGTTAGCGGGCGGAAGGGTGCGCTGGCAGGATTAGCCTCTGCTGCCGGCCAGGGGGAGAGCCGCTGGCAGGCAGCTCCCCTGAGATAACCGTGCCCCGGTTACGCGAGCCCAGCCTATCTGCGCTGAACACTGTGTGGGGAGCTGCTGAAATGACCGCTGGCTTTCTACGTTCTTCTTACCGCTGGCTCCTGATCGCTAATAGAAGCGTGGGGATTCCCTGAAGGTTTGTTTTCCCAGTTTTGCGTTCACTTGGTCTTCTTTGTCTTCGTTTTCCTTGGAAGTGATCTTGAAAGAAAGCTTGAGCTCAGACAGGTTCTAGCTTTAGAGCATTCAAGCTCACAACCTAGATCCAGGTGCAAGTTTTCTTGATTCCTTCTCCTTTCCAGTAGCCAGCTGTCTGTGCATAGACAGTGCTTGGTCCTGTGCTTGCAGCGGCCTCACTTTGCTGATTTTACTTCTTAAATGCTTTTTGTAGGTCACTGCTTTCAAGTGAAACAAGTCTTTGCTGGTTTGTTTTTGCCTTTTATATCATTCTTTCTTTGTTTTCTCCTCCAGTATTTGCAGTCCCCTGATGTCTCTACCTCTGCCTGACGCTGTTGTCCTCATTAATAGTTTCTGTCATCCAATTTATGTAAGGCTCCAGTTGGCTGCAAAATCTATCTATATGTAGTATTTGCTATTTATTTGTGGAGTTCTTACAACCTGTAGTTGCTGACATCACAAAAACAGGACAGTTACTAATGGTTCTCAGCAGTTCCCACGTAGTGCTGTAGTGCTTGCTCTTTCTTTAGCCTCATGTGGATGTTGGCTCAAGCCACGTTATGATCAGACCAGAGATTAAGTCAGGTTGGTGTTTTGCATGTTTGAGAGAAGTACTTCATATCCCTAGAATATTTTGGGTTTTATCAACTTAAATATCAGCGTCGTAGTAGGTTAGCATAGCTCCTGTATGCTCAATCTGCATATGATTTTTTTTTTCTAAGAAAGTAATGGATGTGTAACTTGTTAATGGTGCTGTTGCATAATATATGGGCTCAAGCCTACAAATATTTTCAGCCCTTCTTAAAAGGCAAGTGACTGGATGTTCAGGCTTGTGGGCTTATGGCCCCACTTTGGTTACTGTGTTTAAAAATATCTCCATATATTCTTCTGACAAAGTTGTTAATGGACTTGAAGTTCCTGATAGAGTACTCCAAATATCAGCTGCTGCAGTTTTTGAGTTTTACTGGCACTGACGATTGTTCCTACTGACAGTCTTGTCCTTCAGCAGCAGCCACTTCTGCTTCTGGTCTTTTCCCTGTGCACTGGCAGAGGTTTTTCCCATGAGTAACAAGATATGAAACTCCAGCTAGAGTCATCGTGAGCACTCACTTCTACAGGAATATTTATCCAAAAAGCACTGCTAGAGTTTTTGTTCCCCTCCATGAAATGTTTTTGAGTGAGAGAGGAAGGGAGGGGAAGGGAGGGGGAGCAGGAAGAGAGAGAGGTGGAGAAAGAAAGTACCTAAGCATATTTACTTTCTGCCTTTTTAATTATGGCAAAAATGTTCTTCATGTCCTATTGTGTCAACTTCTTTTTGACCTTCGTATTATATTAAAATACAGTATAAACAATATTAAATGAAATTCAGTTCTTTAGCATACATAGGTAAAAGGTCTGCCTTACATATTTTAACATACATGTGTATACAAAATACTAGGTAAATAGCAGAAAGAAAGTTGTTAAATATTGGCAAACCAAAATATCCCAAAGAACCCCACTCTAAGTGTTAAATGTTTTTAAAATTTTCCATTGCATAAAAAAGGAAGGAAATAATGTTTTTTATTTCAGTTTGTAGCAAATTCGTATTCTGATAAGTCAGCGTACTTTTTGAGATGGAAAGTTTGTTTCTGATAAACGTTGTGGTCAGTCAAGACTTTTTGTGATAGATTTATTCTGCTTTACTGCCTAGAGATCTGCTGGAGGAGCAGTTGATTCTCATCTCTGTATAAAACCAAATAACACGTAATACATATGCAAAAGAGCATTTACTCCATTTAGTTCAGAGAAATCAGTCCAAATTTGTTTCTCTGTGAGATGAGTATCTGACCCTGAGATTAAACACAGTTTTGGACTGCATGCAATATTTTTACTTCGAGTATTCTTGACGTTATCAGTGAACTTTGCCAGGAAGTGAAATTCAGTGCATACTTATCTAAAAAGGTGTTGGAGAGTAAAAATTGTTGAAGGGATGCTTTAATTTGCAGGAAACGAGTGGTTTTTTCTCTAGTGAAGAAACCTCACCGTTTTTTAATGTGGCTAGATGGGCTATCCTATAATTTTCACTGATTGTGTAAAACATTTTGCATCGTGAGTAAAACTGGCAGGGACGAGATAGAGCTGGAAAAGCCAAAGGGCATCTCTACCCACTCAAATATTTCAAACTTATGTCACCTTGTTAAGGCATGCGTATTTACGTCACTGTGGATGCTTTTATATTTTTTGATACCGAGCCTTTTGACCTTTGGGAGCGCTGAACTATTCCTTCATTGGCTACGAACCTGGCTCCACACTGAGAATTTCTGGCAGCTCTGCTTAATACGGACAAAAAGGGGAGATCCCTGGGAGCAGTTATTGCAACATTTATGCAGTTGCTGCGGTCCGTGCATGTATGTGCACGTCTGTGCTGTGCTTTTCCTTCTGTTTTAATATCGCTGACGGAGCCGCGGCGTTATTTGAATTGCCTTGTGGCCAGCTGAGGAACAGGACAAGGGAGGCTGGCGCATGGAAAAAAACCACCCCTCTGAGTGAAATGTCAGCCCATCTTCTTGCCCTGCTTGCTGCGATTAATGGGAAAAGCAAATGTCCTACAGCCATCAAAGATCTGATCAAACCCTGATTGAAGTCAGTGAGGATTTTTCACAGTCTTTGGGCTGGACACCATTTCCTAGGAGGTTCATGTTTTGTAGGTTTTTGGTTCAGTATTTTACATCTGCAGCAAGGTCTCTGTGTCATTGCTTCCCATGAAAATAAATCGGTTGTAATGTCAAATTGTAGCTCTGAGCGAAGAGTTGCCCTCACTCTGGTGAGGCTGGGGTTGAAGTTAGCCAAGGTCATAAAGTTCGAAGAATACAGCGAGTGCAGCCTTGCCGCTTTTAGGGCACACATGGGTGACTTGCTTAGTTTTGGCTCACTGGTCTGAAACACTGATAGAAACTAATGATTCTATTTGCAACTTTTTTTATTACAGGCTGCAAACAGTTACCTGAGGGATCAGTGGTTCCATTCTTTGCAGTGGAAGGTAAGTCCTGCACTTTACAGTTTCCTTGTATGTCTCTTACACTACTTTTTAACATTCCCTGTTCCTCCGTTGTGAGAGCCCCGAATGGCTCTTTGCTTCCACAAACTCTAAATCAGAACGTTTGTGCGGTTCCAACATGTTCATATAGTGAATGAAGTGGACTGGACTCATTCACTTGTTACGTAGCCTATTGTTATTAACATCTGATGATTTCAAAAAAAGCAGATAGATAGCAAGTGAATTCATATAGAAGCAGTACAGAGATTGGATGGTTTGGGGGTTTGTACCATGAAGTGCAGTACATTATGGAATGACTGCAGCCCAATCACATGTTCTGGGCTCTTGGGATACTTGGGTTGCTTTTCTTTTTCTTTTTTTCTTTTTTTTTGGTGAAACTATGGAGAAAGAGTGTCTTTCAGAGTCACTTACTGTAAGTAGCATCAGTCTGTGTCCATGCTTTGAATGATTTGGATTTAAAGGCAGTGTCCATTTCAAAGATTTCGAGCCCCTTCTCGCATTCAGTGGGAACAGTGGACCGCTTGCTCTGGGCAGGGGAAGCGGATCACAGTGACAACATTGTGTCTCCAAAGCAGAACATTCCTCATCACAAACTGTAGCTGCTGACCTTTGGATGGAATCCGTATGGATCCGAGATGCAGTTGGAAATAAGTTTGGGCCAGATGCTGAGTGCGGTTGTCCTCTGCCTGGTGGTGTGAAACAAAACGGCGGCTTTGCAGCTCGGGATTTCTCTTCGGCAGGGTTTCAGTAAAGCCAGCCAGGTTGGCTGCGTAGCTTATCAAGATTTCAGCCTGCTGACAGCAACCGCATGTGAAAATATAAGCAAGTCCCTCCCACCAAACTGGTTTGGCCGTAGGTGTTTCTGATAGCACTGCTGTTGGAAAATAGTTGTGTGACAAAACCGCAGGGTTTGTGGGCTTTGTATAGCCACCAGCGGCTGGCAGCATTGTGTGCCGAGTGGGTCCAGGTTCTTATCAGTAGGAGCCAAGTGTCGACATCTCCTTTTCCAGACCACTGGCATATTCTCCAGCCTGTTCCCCCGGCTGCCCAAATCAGCGTGGGACAGCGGTGCTGATAGCAGAAGGCAGGGCCCTGGTGTGGCACTTTATTTTGGCCTCTTGACAGTCTCATTAACACAATGCCTAGCTGGCCTTGATTTCTTCGCAACTCCTGAGGATAACAAAGAGGCATTGAAGCTTAAAGCATGCAGAGACACTATCTCCGTCTGGCTGTTAATTCCCTCCTGCGCTGGCAGGCGAGGACGATCAGAGAAAGGCAGAACCTAGTCCCCGGGCAGGATGTTTGAGGCAACACCGTGCTGGTGGCATGTGCCCACTTCCCTCCTGCAGTGAGGCCAAGATCGGGGCTGGAGATGCAGCTCTGAAAAATGTGAAGAGAGTATAAAGATGCAACCTGGTCCCACCCCCTCCCACCCCATCAATTTAACGATGAAGAAAAAGCCTGGGCAGAATGACCTGGCTTGCTCACATGCCTTTCGGTCATGGAGAGGGAGCTTTGCTCTGTGGGAGTTGTTTTTAAAGGAGTATTTCTTAAACTTTCCAACGCTTCTGACCAAGCCTCTCATTTTGGGAAACTCTGAGTAATTTAACTTGTTGCAAAGTGGATTTTATTTTTTGCTTCCTTGCTTCCCTCCCCACCCCCATTAAGTTGACTTTTGAAAAACAAGTGAAACATTATCTTGATTCGAAAGGCCTTCCCTTTACCAAGAATAGCAAGTAGCTTTTTCCCATAAGAACAGTGGCAGGGTTTAGTCACTGCCCAGGTACTTTACACTAACAAATTCCTCTTTGCTAACACGGAGGTAGTTTTGATGGGTTTTATTGCTTAGCAGAGAGGAAGAACACCTGGTAACTTTCTGCTCTTTGCTTTGGAGGATATTTGGCAGGTTTGAGTGAAACCACACCAGAACTAAGAGGCAGGACAAGCAGTATATCTCTAGAGACCGGAGGAGCACGGTGTACCCTGCTGAAGCTTTTACCACTTCCCTAGCACTGCAGCCTGTGACTTTAACAGCCAGGTGCCGATGTTCATCTTGCTCCGAAATTTGCATGGTTTGATGATTAAGCAGTTAGTGAGGGAACCCACAAAACCCCACGAAGTCTATTCTTCTGGAATGGGTCATTTACACAAAGCACCAGCTGGCAGCGCGATCGCCGCAGCTGTATTATAATTGGGTGGTTGTGCTGATGAATGATATATTTGTCCAGTGGTCTTGCAAATAATAGGTCAAAACATTTCTGCGGGGATGCGGAGCACAGATGCAAAGTGGTGCAGATAGCTGAAGTAGTTACTCGGGGGAGAACAGCTACTCCACGGAGACGAGCTTGCTGTTGTTTGTATTCCTGGGGTGGAAGTGTCTGGGGGGTCCAGCTGAACCCAGAGCCTCCCCATACGAGGCTCTGCATGTGGATGGAGCAGGAGAACTTCGCTTCCCCAGCCCCTTTTTGCAGATGGCAAACTGATAGCCGGCAAACTGAGAGCCAGCAAACTGATTCCCAGCAGTGGGGATTAGCCTCAGCCTCCTTGATCTTAAAACAGGAATACGTGCAGTACAGCTGTGGAGCAGATCTGGGCTCTGTTTATACCTTTCTGCCTCCTTTTCGTATGCTTCAAGCTGTTGGACTCGGTTGTGGCCTGCCTGTTGTCTGAGCTACCAGGAAAATGGCTGGCTCTAGTGAATTGTTGTATTGTTAAACATCTGGGGAAGCTCCTTCGGTTTGGGCGCTTACCGGGTATCCTTTGGCCTTGTACGAAGGTGCTGAGGTCTGTGAGAGCTTTTATGTGGCGCAGTTTTAAGGATTAACACGCTGTGGGAATTCAATTTGCCAGCCAGCACCCTGGAAATAATTTTTGTTCCAAGAGACAAACATTGAAATAAAAATCAAAAATAATTTCTTTCTGCAGCCCAGAGAATAATAAAAGAGATGCTACAGATAAACAGAACTGAGAGAAAACCCAACATGTAATTATCCATGTTTTAGATCCAGTTCCAAGAGGTTTTATGTGTCATCCAGCTAACTAGCTGTCAAGATGCTTACACAGCTTTTTAGGTGTGACTTTCTCCTTGAATACTGTGCTTATTGAAGGCAGTCTGGATGTTGGGGCAGTCTGTTCCTTATGTACTCATTTTCTCTTGGGGTTTTCCATTTGAAACCCTCCCACTAAGGGTTATGCGTAATTTCTTGTTTAATCTGGCTATCAGCAACTCCTAAAAGATTATTGGCCACCTCAGCCTATTTTTAGAAATCCCGATTTCCTTTGGGTTATGGCTAAGCCAAACTGTCGTTGTTCAGAGAATAAACAGAACATGTTAACAACCGTCCAAATCCTCGTACATAAACAAATCATTAATCCATCGGGTAAGAAGCATTCCTTTCAACCAGGGAGGTTGGTTTGAAACCATGATACATAATCTTTGGTACTTGGGAGCTGATAAGTCGTAGCAGCGTATCAATAAAGATAACAACACTTTCTGTGGACACACAAAAGATGATAACACGTGCAGTTCATTGCCCGTTCTGGATCTAGGCTAGATACGGTGATAACCAGCCGTTTCTGTAGGGGATAACTACAGCTAAGCTTGGCTTTGATGGGTACTGGACCTTGTAATTTTGGGACACATGCAAATACCCATCTACGTACCCCTGACAGTATCCGTCTGCTTCGTTGCCCTTTTATCTGTCTCTGTCTTTGGGGTAAGGCCTGTTTCTGTGTGCTTGTATGACACGTGGCACGCAGAGGTACCATCCCCTTTAGCCAACGTTGAGCCCTACTACAGCACGTGCTCTAAGTGTGGGTCATGGAAAGACCACTTGACTAGGTTAGTACCACCCTGCTTTGGAATTCAACCTCCTTGAGGTCTTCCCAGGGGGTCCTGGGGTCTTCTCCGGTGATGGGCCCTACAAGTAGAGGTTGGCATTTGCTGGGGGAAACGCAAACCTTTTGCCTGTAACCTAAAGGTTACACAGGGCTTTTTTAGCGTGCTTGATAGTAAACTCTGAACACCGCCTGCATTATGAGATGTGGATTGCTTGCGTTTTCTGGTTAGCTGAATGATGCAGCAATGAAACATGGCAGCTGAAGGCTTTGGGGGAATGTCCTGAATCGACCCAGGGCAGAGAGAATAGACCTAGGGCTGCAGTAAAGCGTGAAGTATGACTCAGGCTGGGAGCTTTGTGTGCCCATGACCTGGATCTTCTCGAAAGGCTTGCCTATATCTTGTCTTTCCTACTGATGCTATTAACCACTTTTTGGTTGTCCTCTCATGAGTAATGCTGCCTGATCAGGGATTTTACCCATCTGCTAACAGGGACAGGGAAAACATGTTAATTGTAGAGTAGTTCAGCTTGGAAGGGACCACTGAACATCGTCTGGTCCTCTCACCACCCACATCCCCTTCCTTCCCACTCATCGCAGGGTGTACTTTGGAGTTGAATGAGGTTGCTCAGAGCGTGGACAGCCCAGCTGAGAGGCCGCAGACTGACCACAGAGCTCATGTGTGGTCTCCCAAGTGCTGAGCGGAGGGGAACAGCCACCTCCCTCCACCGCCTGCTTGTGCCCTTGCTTGTGCAGCCCCGTGCGTGTATGCACTCGCCATCAACAAACACATTACCCTTGTTTTCACATTCATTTTCTACACAGACTCCGTGTTTTGATTCCCATGAATTGGGAACTGGAACAATGCTGTCATTTGGGATTTGCAAACATTTTGCAGTGAATGCTAAAACAAGAATTGTTGGCCCTCGTTCAATAACTTTAATTTTGAATTAATATTTCTCTGGTTCCCTTAGGGATTGCTTGATCTGTGTCTTCGGGAAATAGTTACTTCAATGCACAAGCGGCCCTGTTAATTGCAAAGGGATTGCTTGTCATGTAAAGTCACACTTGACCTGAATAATGAGGCCCTCTCTGGTTTGTACCGTGTCCAGGTTATGAATTCCCTGTCCATTAACACAGAATATTTTTATACAGTAGATGATTTGCCCAGCTGTGTGTGTCTGTACCTGTATCTAACAGGGAAAGTTCAGAGGGGGGTATTTTTCTGTGCTATAGAACTACACAAAATTAAGTTAAGGGAAACTGTTCTCAAAAGTGTGGCGAAGCTTTCCTTGTGTAAAAGCACCTTTACGGTTTTGTCACCATGGTAATGATTAAAAATAGTGCTGATACAGGAGTGGGGCTTATATAGAATCTAAATGATGGCATTAAAATTTAGAGCCTTAAATGTCGGTAAATCATGCCTTAAAACTATGAGATCGGGAAAAAAATCACATCAGTTATGGCTGAAAATGCCCACGTCTGTCATTTGTGTTTAATCACCTGATTTACGATCTGAGAGAGGAAGCTTTGGTACCCTGTGACAACTCAGGAGCCCTGTGCTGTGCTTCATAGCGAAAATATTATTCACCGACACACTCAGCAGCTCTTTGGGGTGGTGTCTGCTGGACTTCAGACCCTCTCTTTGGTGGTTAGGGAGCGCGCACACAACTGTAATTGTCTTGGCTATTTCTTTGCTTTCTTTAGCTAAAAACCCCAAGTATTTTAGCAGAACACAGAACTTCACATTTTCTGTTATTTTGAGGTGAAGCAACAAATAGTTCATATACAATTAGGCTGATGACTGCTTTTTTTTTTCCCCTTTTGTGTCTGTGTATGAGTCAATCATACATTGATGGGAACCTAAGCTGTGGAATTAAGGTTTGCCTTTCAAAGCCTCGGGGCTTTAAAAGCATTGTGGGCTTTGACTACTCATGAGCTTTAAAGGAACAAGCTCCTGACAAACAAAAGGCAGGCCACAAGTGCTTGGCTGTTGCCTTACACTTCCCATGGAAAAGCGAGGTGAGGTGCAGCCTGCTGCCTTGCATGGGACTCTCCGGTGCCGTCCCCTCGCCCTTTGGGGAATGGTTGGTCTGTGGGCTGAAGAACCTCGCTGCCAAGTCAGGAGCTACCCATGGAAATCTCATCATCCATGCAGCTTTTTAGTTAAATCACGTTGATTTTTTGCTGTTAACTATCCTCCCCCACTACTTTTGGCTTAGGACGTTTCCACGAGCACATGAAGTCCGTTGGCCCCCTCGTTTTCCCATGCACGTTCGATCAGCCTCAGGCCATGTGTTATCAGGCGTCACTCGAAAAAATCTTGGCCTTGCCTCTTGTTTCTGGGACCACAGTCTGCGGGAGGTAACCGTGCTGTCAGCAGCAGAAAGGCACGGCTCTCGCTCGGGGAAGGGAAAACGGATGGGTGAAAACCAGACAGGATGCTGACAGAATTGGATCTAGACGTTTCTTCTCATTATAAATCATTACAAGTGTTTTAAGAAGGTAGAGCAGTTTATCGTTTTGAGCATTTTGAACACGGCGGCACCGCACTTTGTCCGGCCAAAAGAGGCTCTCGGCACCGTGCTGAGATGCCAGCCTGGATCCGAGCTGCTGCTCTGCCCTCGCCCAGCCCTACGCACCCGCTTGTGTACCCCCAGCTGCCTCCTGCATTGCCAAAAGAGGCTTTTTTAGGGCGGCGGGACTCCGGCCAATTAATCGGCCAGTGGTGAAATCTGAGTAGAAACTAGATAGTTATTTTCTTGCCTTAGCTAAGTCAGGACCAGCTCTAAATTTTCCCTGCTAGACTTGGATGCTATCCTATTCAAACTAATATTAGGTCTGAAGATAGAGGGGTGTCAAAAACAGCTGAATAAACAGGTCAGGGTGTTATTGTGTGCCTAGGTCTCGGCTCCGAGGAGGAGTAACTACAATTGCTGGAGTATGTTGCTTCTCAGGAATGCTGCACCACTGGCCAAGAGGAATCCTCATTTTTCGTCCTGACAAATTGCTCTTCAGCATTATTCCAGGGCCGACCATATGACTAATCTTTTGCAATTCAAGACTTCCAGGTCACGGTGACCACTAGGTTCACCAAATTACAACTTCTCCTCTGTAGCTGCTCTAATACAGGGCTGCACCAAAATTGATCTCTCGGTAAGGTGCAGAGGCGAGGTAGAAATGTGGTGTTTCGGAGATCTCGTATGAGCACAGCGCTGGTAGTCTTTCCCAGGAGTGTAATTATCCTTCTTGCACGACGCATTGGGTGTGAAAGCCTAACTCGGGGAGTTGGCACGTACTAAGTGCCTTGTTAAGCTGCTGTGCTGGGACCCAGTTCTGCATTATTGATGTTATGAGGACTCTTGCCAATTACTTCATGGGTGTCTGGAGAAGACTTACAGGAGCCTGAAGGAGCAAAGGAGATGGAGGTGTTGTTTTAGATTTCTCTTTCCTGCCTTGCATGTGTTTTTTTTTTCTTGTTTATTTATTCCAGTATAATTACTGTGCGTCCAGAGCATCAGAGTATGCGTAATTCGTTGTTAGAGGATTATAAAATTGCTGCTAATATCCACAAAAAACTCTGAAAGTTGCAAGTGTCACAGCCTGTATCATCTGCTACGAGTCACATGCCCAGCATGTCTGTCACACTTCCTTATTTTTTCCCCCCCAGAAATAGCGATTGTTTCAAAATTAGAAAAAAAAAAGCAGCAGAAAACAATGCTAGTAAAAGTACTCCTTTTGTTCCCCTGTCTTCATTCAGAAGCCACTGCCTCACCGCTCTTTGCTGTAGGATTTGAGATGGGAACGCTCCCTCGGGCTGTGAGGCCAGAGGCAAGATGCACCGAGGGCAGCGGGGCGATTGTCAGCGCCTTGCTTGCATCAGCCTGTCCCCAGAGCACGGCGGTGTTAGTGTCACCCCAGCAATGCGGGATGCTCTGCGAGGATGTCGGCCGTGGGGTCAGAGAGCTGAACGCTGCGGGTCTCGGTTGGATTTGCACGTCGTGCAGCGTTTGTACGAGGGGGAAAGAAGACGAGCAAATCGCAGAGATCTGGTGGTGTTTCGGTGGGCTAAAAAGCTGCAGTGGCTTTGGCGTTCTGTGCTGACTGGGTGCAGTGAGATGGGACGTAAAAATGTGGAACAGAGCGATGGCACTGTCTGAGATGCAGATGCCGCTCTAAAATCTGGTATCTCCCTGTGAGAAACTGGGAAATTCAGAGCTCCAAAGCCCTGCGATCTGCAGGCAGAAACACCCTGCTTTCCCAAAGTCCCTTTTAAGACGCTTGCAAGCCTCACATCAGTACCCAGTGCCTGTGCTCTCCCCACGGCTCTGCAGCAGCTCTCTGACACAAACACGCTCCTCGAGCCCTGCACATCTCTCTTGCTGACGACATTGATGATGCAGGTGCACATGAGAGAGAAGTCAATCTCAAAGCCATTTATGGCTCTGAAGTGCTGGAAACTCAGCAAAATAATGCATTTGCCAAGGAGGAGAGAGTGAAGCAGGTGGGTAAACGTCCATTTAGAAGGTTTTGCTGGCTGGCGAGCGGGGAGGAGGGCAGGAGAAGGCGAGGGTGCCCACTGCTAGCAGCAGAGTACTAAGGAAAAGGGATGACGTGGCTTTTTAATCTGGTTTGCATATCTGGGAAGAAATAATTGCTCTGTACGCCACTCGGTGCTACCTAAGCTGACTGGCGTTTCCCAGAAAACAGAATTGGACCGGATTCTCTTTCAGAGGTTATCTTTTGTTAACAGCTCCTACCATTAGCCAGCTGCTTAATCCTAATTCGAGGCGGTTTCTCGGGTGGCAAGTCCTTCCCATCAGAGTCCCTTCGTGCCTGAAAGGACTGGCATATGTTCTGCAGCCTTGCAGATGAGGCAGCGTCCCCTTTTCCTGGTGATGAACAGCTCTCGTGCCTGAGTGGGATCAGTACTGTCGGTGGGGTGGCTTTCTGCACAGCAGGTATGCTGCCTGCCTGTTCTCCACGGTGGCCTTGTGCACGGCTTTTCCTCTGGCAGACCTGGTCAAAGTGCAGTGACGATAAGATTGTGCGTGTTCTTTTTTTTTCTTTTTCTTTTTTTTTTTTTTCCCCCTACGCACTATCTCGTCTCTGCAGTGGCAAAGTCATTTATTCCCGCTGCAGCCTGAGAGCCGGTGGATGTCAAGGACCGGGCTCCACAGCCGCAGCCGTCATGTGTGGGTTATAAAGCGCACAGATATGTAGGTACGGGAAACCCGGAGCACTTCACCTTGGTGTCAGGTGCATCCTGTAATGCAGCCAGTAATGCTAGGTCTGTACGCAGCCAGGACTGCACCTACATACCAGTTCATGTCACGGTGCTTTGTGGCTTCTGCTTTCTCTGATTCAATGCTGAACTCCACAGTCATACAGTTCCTGCTGGAGTTTAATGCTGTTTTTTTCCCACGCACTGCAATGCGGTTAGTCCACTGAAGGTTTTGGAGAGTGTGGAACTGAATGGTGCACACATATTCCTGCTTTTCATCCAGTAGTCTGTTATTTTATTATTATTTTTTTAATGGAACGTGATTTTGCTGACTCCAGCTCATGCATGTCAGGCTTGCACCCCCTCTGGAAACCGTGGGTCGTGGCAGCAGCGCCCAGAGGTGCCGATGCCCAGGCAGTGTCCGTGCTAAGCAGTTGCTGCGCTGGCAAAAAGGGCCAAAAGTGCTGCAGCAGGCAGCGGCGAGGCCCTGCAGGAGGAGAGAGTTGTGCCTGAGCATGTCTGAAACCTTCTCTGACGGTGACTCAGAGGCTGTCAGAGTGCTGTAAATGAAGCAGGGTGTCTGGCTCCTGCCCTGATTCTGCGACTCCGGCAACCTCTCCGTGGAGGTTTTCTTACTCATTCTGCAGAATGGTTTGAGACAGCCCCAGAGGGGTTTGTAACCCCACCAGCATGCACCTAGGGCAGAGCTTTCCAGTACCTGTGGTTATCAACTGCAACAAAGATTTTCCTCCTGCCCAGCATCAGGAGAAAAAGGTGTTGTGCGACTTAAGCTTAAAACCAAAAGAAACACCACCCCAAACCCCACATGGTCAATGTGTTTTAAAACATTTCTTCTTCTGGGGAGACGTTGCATGGGATTTGCAACCCAAGACCGCAGCTGTGGCTCTACCAATGTTTTTCACAAGCGAGGTGTGGCTTGTGCTTCTGCTCGAAGCGTATCTGCAGTCATAGTGAAATTCCGCATAGCCAAAGCAACATTAAAAACAAACCCCAGCTTGGCTCTGATATGGAAAATACGGAACAGCAGTTGCTGTGTGCAGGATGAGAGCTGATGTTTTGCCAACCTGAAGTGTAAAGCTGATGCTGGAACCGGGGCCTGAAGAATGGGAGCGTTTGCCAAAAGGAAATGGAAGCAGGGATGGAGGGTTTCGGGGAATGCATCGGAGTCAGCCCTGCCAAAAAACGTCTCCCCTGTGGACAGGTCTGATTACGAGAGTAACCGCATTAGCCCATGCTCAGTGCAGCTGGAGCTGCAGTTGGCCTTTTGCGTTTTCTAGCTGGGAAACGGCATCTCGAACGCACAGCTAAGGGAGATCTGGGTTTGGATCCGCCAGCTGCGCTCCTGGATCTTGGTGACCGAAGGGCAGGGACTGGAGAAAAAGGCGAGAGATGGGCAAAAGCAAAGCCTGGTCTCTCTGCTTGGCGGTGAGTCCACCAGAGAACCCCTTCCTTCCCCACCTGGGGGATAGAAGGAGGCCACAATTTTTGAGTTGCCTTCGATTTTTGGAGGCACATACACTATATTTGCATGCAGGTTTGTCTTCAGTGGAGTCTATAAATTTAAGACCTGCTTGCATGGTGTTTTTATGTTATGTTATTGTATGTTATTTTATGTTATGTTATGTTATTTTATTTTATTTCATTTCATTTTTTCTCTTCCCTTGCATAGAATATCCTTTCCTTCTCATCCTTTCACCCACCTTTGCTGAAGGGTGGCTTTGCAGTGGTCTAGAACACACCGTAGAGCACAAACCCAGAAGGACAGCCAGCCAGGGGACAGCTGTGGGCAAAGGAGGGGATGTACATGTAATATAAATACAGCATGCTTTGGGAGCAAGTTCTCCAGTGCGTTACTGTCACAGGTGCCCAGTGTTGAGAGTGAGGGGCTGCCCTGTGAGCCCCCAGGTCTCCTGGCCACATTGCACCTCTCTTGGCCTAAGCAGAAATGCAACCCATGGCGCGTCCCTTTCAAGTTTTGTTTATTTCAGCATTCTTTCAGTCCTGCAGCGGTGTTGTCCCAGTGGTATCTGAGCAAAGGACAAGCTTTGTGCCCGTGGGAAGTGCCTGTTCAGTTGTTCCAGCCTGTGTATTAGTAACAGCTCAACCCACGTCACTGCTCCTGAACCCGCTGAACTCCGGCGGCTTCGACATAGCGCCGGCTTGGGCGGCCAAGGTTCTTGCTTGGATTAACCGAGACCTGGAGCGAGGTGCTAGACACCAGTGGAAAACAGAAAGGTTAATGAATGTAGGCCGAAAAAAGGCTTGCGGGCAGATGAGTGGGAAGCACAGCGATGGGGTGTCAGCATTCGGCCTGCTTGCCCTGTGCACGTTGGCGGTGCGTTTATTTAGATGTGCCCTCAGCTAGCAACTGGGCCGAGGCCTGAGAGTCAGGGGGCCTCAGTCTTGCTCTGGTCCTGACCTGCCATGTACCTCAAGGAAATCACCTCAGCTTTCTTGCTCTGCTTCTCCTTCCTGCCTGCAGTCATCGAGACCGTGAGCTGCTAGGGGCAGGGACTGTCACTTGGTGTATTTAGTCAGGGCCTACGCTCATGGGTGCTGGTCTCAGTGCCGTAAATATCGTCGATTTCTTTGGAATTTTTTAATACGAATTGTCAGGAAATGAAGTTTTACGTAGACCTTCACCAAGGGAGGATCAGGAATTTTCCTAGCAAAACCTTCTGAAGGTCAGGAGGAGTTTGCTGCGGCATGAGCAGTCCCACGTCCCCGCTTTGCCAGCATTTATATACACCGGTTCTGGCCCCAGCCCTTTGCCTGGAATGGCACTTGTAGACTTAGTCAAGTTGCTTTTTATCTTTATATTGGTAAACGCTGAAAGGCTTTCAGTGGATCCACCTGGTGATGCAAGCCTATCCCTGGCTAACAGGGAAGCTATCTGTTAGCAGCAAGTTATTCTCACCTGTTTTTCAGAATACCTTGAGCACTGCCTGTGTTAGAACAGGGACCTAGCTGAGTCCTGGGGATGCCATCTTTGTTGTCACGAAGGCAGTGATTGAATAGACGAGATGCCAGCAGGTGGTGCTCAAGAATACATGGTACAGCTCCTGACTTGTGTAGGACATGCCAGACGTGTACTGGACATTGCAAGCAACTTTCCTGTTTCTTGGTACGTAGCATTTTAACAGAAAGTTCTGCAACGGTGGGGAAAACAGTTCCAGTGGCTGCTCTGTGCTTTTTTCCTTTGTCTACTTACGTCTAGCAAGAGCTACCTCCATTTTACTGAAGCTCCATCAAAACCAAACCGTAGCACCAGCTTGGCTCGGGCATCCCCTCGCTGAGCTGGGGAGGACCGCTGGGCAGGAGGGCGACCTTGCCCTTCTGCTGGAGCTGCCCTCGGTGCTCGGCGAGGAATAAACAGCCGCTGGCACACGCAGCCCTCCAAGTCATGCATGTTCCTGCAGTAGCTTGAGCTTGGCCACAAAAGAAACGATATTGGGAGGAAAAGGACCAAAGAGCACAGAATTTAACTGGCTGCTCTGGGTTCGGGCTGGCGATTTATTTTAGTGTTACGATGGCAGTAGTAGCTGAGGGGAAGACTGGTTCTCAAGAATACAGAATGTTTGCTGGCCACTGATGGCAAAGCAGGGGTGAAATTTGGTGAAGGAGAAGGCCAACTTCATCTCGCCTATTTTGGATCAAGCGCACAGGCTGCTCTAAGATGTTCTTTACAGGCAAGGTCTTGTTAGGGTCAAGAAAGGCAGTCGTGCCATGCCTTCCATTTCTGTGCATTAGAGACCATTTTTTTAGATGTCAGCTCTATCAGTATTTCCATTCTTGTCCAGAGAGGTGCTGAATGAGCCAAGAGCTACCAGATGAAGCCATTATGGGATAGAGTAACACACAGAGATGTCATTTAAAAAAAGCTGAAAGTTTCCTCTACCATAGACCCGTCTGAACTTTCTGTTCACAGCAATGTTCACAAGCTTCTGAACACTGATGGCAAAAGCCACTGCCTACAGATTTTTGTCACATGCTTGCTTAATAACCCTGGAAAAGTAATTTTTCTCACGTAGGCTTTAATTCCTCCTCCCCTGAAAGAGGACCAAGACTTAGATCTTTGGGTTTCTGCAAGACTTAATTAATGAGAGTGACTTGAGAACGAAGGATGCCCTGTTGGTGTCGCTTATTCCCCTTGATGCTTCTCGGTACTTATTAAACTCAGCTGGTTTTGTTTTAAGAGTCAGCATAGCGAGATTTCTGGGATGACGTTAGCTGTGTGGTTCTGGCTGGTCAGTAACCAGAAGGGTCAAACTCCACGCTGGCACGTGGTATTGTCACTCGCAGGAATGGTCTCGGGAGCCGCTGCTGTTAGCGAAATCTGCACAAGGCTGGATTCCCAGCCCAGCATTTTTCTTGTACACAACTGAAAGCATCTTTTACACCCGTTTTCGGGGGAACAAGCTCCTTGCACGTGTCCATGAGCCCATTCTCCACTGTGGGTCTTCACCGGGCAGCTTTGTTTTAGGCTCCTAAGGGATCGTTTCTGCTCGCTCCGGAGCCGGCGCAGGTAGAATGGAGCAGATGGCTCGGTGCTGGCCAAGGGCTTGCTGATACAAAGCAAATTGCTTCTGTATCCGACTGATAGGGTTCAGGCTTTAATTGAGGCTTTCAGCAAGGCGCTCAACAGTGAAAAACGTTCTGCCGAGGAAAACAGCACAGTAACCATGGGCAAAGGTTCAGGACAGCAGAGTTCAGCCCTCCTGGGGACGGCGTCCCAACTTATTTATTTATTTCCAGCGGCTTTCCCACCATCACTCCAAACTTGGGCGACGTCCCTGGAAGGCTGCAGCTCGGTGCACCAGCACAGCACACCCCGTTGTGCTGAAAGGTGGAAGCAGGGACTGCTAAGTCTGCCTTTTTTTGGCAGCAATAGGCACAGTGCGTGCAAAGGTGGCTTCCCTGGGTGCTGCCTTTGAGCTGCTGTCTGCTGCTCTGAGCTTTTGGAGGTCTCCCTGGCGCAGCACAGCTCCTTCTGGCTTTCCTCTTACGTGCGTCAGCATCAACAGAGCTTTAATTTTTCATGGTCGCCTCTAAAAGGGAAAGGAGGCCTCCCTCGCTCCTCCCACCCCCATGCAAGGGGGGATTTGGCAGCGGAGGGAAGAGATTTGTGCTCAGGTCCTGCTGTGGGGCCGGCAGCTTGCTTTCAGCAGCCGTCCCTTTGGCTGAAGGAGCTGCTGTCTCCAACCACGCCGTCACACCTGGGAGCGGGGCAGCACACAGCAGGTGATGCACAGTAACCACTGCCCCCCTGCCCCACTTCTCGTCTAGCTTTGAATTCTGCTTTGAGCTTGATTTTTTCCTAGTACGGGACCAAGGAGGACATTTCCGCATGGAAAACAGATCTATGGAGCTGGCGTTGTTGTTTAATGTCCTTACTCAGAGAGGAGCTGCTTCAGGTGACAGAGCAGGCTGCTTGGCTTTGAAACATGGACTTTGCTTCGTGCCGGAGTCGGTCTAAGAAAAAGACCCTAAAAAGATGCACTGTGCAAACAGACAAAAGTTAAACTCTCTGTGAATCAAGCTTCTCCGTGATTCAAGGCTCCAAGAAATCTGCGATGGTAATGGAAGTAGTGCTGGTAGCTTAAAATCACCACTGTGCCCGCCCTGCCCTTTACATGTCAGCCCAGTGCTACCCTCGTCTCCCTCCCCAGCAGCACAGAAAAACCCAGAGCATCCAGAATCTGTGTTTTCTGTATTGTTCTCAATATTTCAGATAGGGTACGGAGGTGACTGTGTTTTTTGTTGAGCATGAGATCTGCAGGGGAAGCAGTGAGCCTGCCTGCCTGGTGGCAGCTGCCCTGCGCGAGTGAAAGGGGAAGCGCGTGGAGCAGCAAAGCTCCAAAACAGAATTAAACAAAGCAAAAAAACCCACACCAAAACAAAGCAGAGTAACCCTTTGCAAAGTCCCCTGCCTTTATTGCACTCATGGCATTAAGCTCAGACGGTGCAGCTGAATCTGCAAGCTGCATGAAATAGGCGGTTTCTGGGATTTCTCTGGAAATGCAAATCCATATTTAGTGCAAAGCAGCCGTGTTTTAGTGCCCGGCTGGTGTTGTTCAATAAACCTGAGAGGTACCCAGACTTCTTGTCACCCCGTTCATCAGGGGGCGAGTTGGGCAGGCAGAGATGAGTGAAGGGACCCATCAGCTAGCCAAAACCCTGCAGCTCCCTCCCGGCGTGGTGCCTGGAGGACGTGGCTTTGGCAAGCCGCTCTCAGCACTTCGTGTTGGTGCTGTAACTCCCCTCGTCGCTTCCTTGGACTTCTAGAGTTTCAACAGGCCACCTCTGGGAATTTAGGGGGGGGTGGCTTTCCTCTAGGGACTGCTATTTATACTGGCGAGCAGCCTGTGTGCCAGCCGTTCGGCGACGTGGCTGCCGAGGAGGTAAGAGGTGCCTTCTGCTCCCCAGCTGCTGCGGGCAGCGCCGGTGGGGGAAGCAGCAGGGGTGAGGGCGGTGGCGTTGGGCAGCGAGCAGTGCTCAGCCGAGCACTGAAACACTGCTGCGAGGGAGATCTAGAGACTCAGCAGGCGTGTTTCTGTCACAGCTGGGGAGTCACGACAACTTCTCAGCATCCTTCAAGAACGGGGGGGGAAAAGCCCAAACTGCCTGTGGATCAGTTGGATTTTTTTTACTGTTAATTGTAATTCATTCTGAACGTGAGTTCACCAATCGGCACTGGGGAGTGCAACATCTGCGGAATGATGTTTTGATCCCTCCAACCCCTGTGACTAACTCTCTTTAAAAAGTCCTACGGCTCTGGAAACAGTGCAATAGCGAGTATCTGTTATTTGCCTGAGGAGGAAGGTGTTTGCAGGAGGAGGTGATGGAAAGAAAGGTGCTCTGGAGTTAAAAAAACTTCTTTTCAAGATAAAAAGGAACTATGTTTTTTCACTGCATTCGCGGAAATAGTTGATTTACACATACGAGGTTTTATTTTCCATTGCAATGTGTTAAGTACAGCTTTTTAGCAAACAGAAAAGGCAAGACCCAAAGTACAAAGCAACCCACTTGCTGATTGCCTGTCGGAGGCACGTGTCTAAGTCAGTTTTTCAAGGGGCATACGGTGCTGTCAACGTGACCCTTCCATTTTCCTTGCAGAAAAAGATTTACAAGTACAAGAAGGTGCTCAGTAACCCCAGCCGCTGGGAGGTGGTGTTGAAGGAGATCAGGACGCTGGTGGACATGGCGCTGACGTCTCCGCTTCAGGACGATTCCATTCACCAAGCCCCACTGGAGATTGTCTCAAAACTGCTCTCAGAGGTATGATCTCAGCCGTGCTCATGCAAGACACTGTCACCTTTTGATGAGAGACAAACAGTTAAAAGTTTGTGGGTGGGTTTTATTTCAACTTAGGCTTTCAAAATTTTTTCTTTAAATCTGCTCATGACTTCTGCTGACTTGAGTGGAATTTGTACTTTTTAGGGAAAAGAAGAATTTGACCCATGTTAGGTAGATGTCTGGAAACAAAACAAAAAAACATTTCTCTTGAGGCTATGGGGTTTTGTTCGGTTATTCATGGTAAATTTGTTATGGGTCTGACTCAAGTCTTATTTCGAGTCAGTAGTAAAACTTCCCTTGACTTCTGTTCCACTGGCTTTGTTTGCAAGACTGATCATCCTTCCACAAGGCCAGCAAATGTATCTACCAATAAATTCATAGCGCAGCTTTTTATTATTGCCAGTTCTGGCAAAGAAAAATAGTCTCCTTCTTCAGAGATATCTATCCTTTTTTACATCTATTTCAAATAGTTAACTTTTTGTGGACAGGAAATTTAATGCCAAGCAGGTTTTTGATGTCCAGGTTCTGAAGTGCAAAGATTTGGGATAACCAAAGAAGTTGCCAGCTGTTTGTCTTGCAGCAGGCTCTGTAACCTCTGAATGGATCATGCTGCTGAGAAAGCCAAAAGCACTTTGCTGTTGAAAACCAGTGACTTCCAGTAGGCTTTTACTGATTCCATTTTAGAAGAAGGAACTTAAGGAAAACTGCAGCAGCTGTTTTACTACCAAAAATGGTATACAACAATGCAACAATTCTTTTATTAATTTTCTTAGAAACATCCAGCCTGGCTACAGAAAACAAGTTTAAGAACTCTATCACTAGCTTTAGTTTTCCAGTTAATTGAATCCTGCTTTGGCATCCTGGTGTTTGTGTGCTTAGCTTTCATGGCTGGGGTGACTTGAACCTGAAGGTGCTGAGGAAGAAATGGAAGCTTCCACAACCCCTCATAGCAGATTGTGTAAGACCTTCTTTAAGAGAATGATTTTAATTTGATTAATTTTATTCTAAAAATAAATAAAGGCAGTCTTGAGGCTTTCTGTGAGTGTCTGATGGTAGCTGAGAGTACAGTGTATGCTGCTGTGCCAGCTCAGAACTGTTTGCTCATTCATTTCTTCTGTTTGACTCTTGCAGAACAACAACTTAACCACTCAAGACCATGAGAGCATTATTGTGGTGAGTAACTTTCTGTCAAAATCCGGGAACAAATCCGTATGGTTCAGTAACACTTCTCTCAGTGCTTAAGCCTCTGCCCTACTGAAGTTGGGCAGATATGAAAACACTTGTATCAGTGCTGATGAATTTGAACTGGATCAAACCAATTTGGCCTATAGGCTTTTGCATGGTTTAGTGTTCCTCTTTTCTTGCTTCACAGATGAATAATGATATTTTCCTCTTCAAGTTATACAGCATATGTAGGGTTAATCTGCTTCCAAAATGGCCTCCTTACTGGGCTACACAGTGCAATGTTATATATGTACTTTAAATAGTCAAAAAACATCATTTCCAGATGTGCCCTATAAAACCCTTAGGCTTAGTAGTTTCCTGAGGGGCTAATGCTGCCATATACAGAATGTCTCCATCTCTGATGGTATGTGAGCAAGTGATTGTTTTTGTAAGTACGGATATGTGTATGTGTCACTGCAGTTTAACCCCCTGCTTACTTGGTTTGTAGAAATACGCCCCTCAACTTGTTTCTCTTCCGCAGGTTGCATTTATTTAGACATAGAAATAAGTATGTCAAATAGCTACCTTCTTCCTTGTGCACGAAAACACAAAATCTCAACAATTTATCAGAGAGGTGGAAATTGCTACCCCATCACTGTAATTTAATTTCAGTCGCTGGCAATTTCCAGGAGATTTTCCCAGCAGTCAGACCTAGAACTTCACCACCACCTGATCGTATCACGTCCCTGTGAATCCTTCTGCAAAACAAGGCAGCGTGTAGCTGCCAGTAGGTGTGAATTGTGTGTAGCTGCTGCTTAAGATACCATTTTAGCTGGAGATAAGTTTCTGAAATGGCATTTACTTTTCTTTGAGATCTGCTGTAGCTTTCATTTTCCTCCAGTGCCAAGGAAAGTTCAGGCTTCCAGTGAAAACTGGTTGTTTTGGGGAAGGATTTTTTAATAAAAGATGTCAGGTAGCCCTGCTGTGAGCAGGAAGGTTGGACCAGGTGGCCTCCAAAGGTCCCTTCAGCCTAAATTATTCAGTGATCCTGAGTGAAGGCTGCTTTGGGTCAGTCCTGCGCTTCTGCAGGTTGTGCCCCAGCCGTTAAGGAGTCGGAGGTTTCGGTCTGTTAGAGCTCACTGCCATTATACAGCCAACCTGTGCTATTAGGAGGTACTGCTGTTGCTGTGCACTTGTGTCATGTTGCAGAAGCACACAGTGATTTGCTGTGCAGACCAAACCGCCTTTCCTATCTAGATGTTGCTGGAACAGATCAATATTACGACTCGTCCCTTCCTGGTAGGGGATCAGTCGCCCGTCACTGGGTGATGCGCGGCAGCAGGTTTCACAGAAGGCAAACACAGGCTTCTTTGTGCTGCCTCTTCTCCATACAGACCGTACAGGCGGAGCTGCGACCCTCTTGACAGTGACTGCTGCGGTTATTCCCTGCATTCAGCAGGAACGAGGCTGAACAAAAAAGCCCATTTTTCCTAGGCTGACAGCCAGCCAAGCCCCATCTCTGCTGCAGTGACGGCAGTGGCCGGACAGGTATCAGCACGTGGTGATTTTGCAACGCCTGCCTGCTGTGGTTTGGCTGGTGCCGTGGCTGACACTTCGAAAGGTGGATTCCAGGGAGATGTTTAGCTCGGGTGGTGGGTGGGCAGCGAGGACCCTCTAGGCCTACCAAAATCGTGTTGCCTTCTCCATCCCCTCTGGGCCACCGCCAGAGGCAGAGTGAATAGTTGCAGAAGGATGGCATACAAGAATGAACAGAAACTTCACAAGTGTTACCTGTAACCCAAACAGATCTTTGCAGATATGCTGGGTTTCGTTGTTAAAGTTCACATTAACCTTAACCTGCTCGCGTGTGAAAGCAGCTGTTGTGAAACAAGCTCATTTTGAGCAGACTCGCTGTGGCTAAAGGCGTTAAGGAGATGAGAGGGAGAGCAAAAATCAGAAGAGGCTGCCTTAGTAAAGCTCCAGATGCCATCCAGATAAAATATCTGGTGTTCGGTTGCTTAATACAAAATGTCCTAGCCGCTGCTTACAGCCTTACTTTTAAATGGGTACTGGGAATCCCTTCAGCTCGAGATTGGAAAAGCCCGAAGGCACCATCACGTAGAGAGAATACATTGTTCTAGTACCATTTCCTAAATTACAAAGGAAGTAACAACAACATAAGTTCATTACACTCTCAGCGGCAGGTATGACCTCTAATGTATTTACTGAGCATAACCACATCAGCTGGCGTAGCAGCAAGGAAGGAATTGTTGATCTCAACTTGCAAAAAGTTATATTCTTGATTTTGATAAATAGAGGCCTTCCAGGTAGGAACAGTGCTGTATTTCTTTTCATGAATTATCAGCTGTATGTGAGCTTGAACTCTTTTATATAAGACATGTATTTGTCTGGTGTTTTTTTTTTTTTCTTTTAGAGAGATGTTATTACCGAAACAGTGAAGCAGATTTGTCCTTGCTATATTACATACTAAATAACTGATTTGCAGCTCCTGTTTTCATTGAAACCAGTATAAAAATGTTACTCCTTTGCTGTGTTTTATGAATTTACACTGATGTAGTTAAAAGCAAAACTTTCCAGAGGATTCACAGCAAGGGTGTGCTTAAGCTTATGTGTAAAACACACATCCCACCTCTAATTTCTATACTGATACTTTTGTCCTTTTTTAAAAGGAAAGTGACCTTTCTTTTTGCAAGAAAAATGTTCCCCTGCAGAACTCTTACTCCAGTTGCAGCCTTCTAATGATTTTTTTTCTCTCTCTTTAATTTTTTTAAAGGCAATTGCACCTTTGCTGGAAAACAACCATCCTCCTCCTGACCTCTGTGAATTCTTCTGCAAGGTACTAGAGCAGCTTTCTGAAATCTAATAGTTGTATATGAGGGTAGTTCTTTGAGGGGATTGTTGCTTTTTTCTTTAACTCCTTGCCTCATGCCCAAATTGATTTCATCTTTTGGTCAACAACCGGTGATAATGGAATAGTTGACAGCACCATTATGATGAATAGATACATACTCTTCACACACCAGACTGCACAGTATTGATAATCCATGAGAGTTAAGATCTTCAGGCTACCCCACCCCAGTCTGGGTACATGAGATGCCCTACTGTATGTTCTATTTAGCTAATGCAAAAATCGTTGGAGTCACTGGGTTCAGATGTGTTGGTAATGCGATGCATAACTCAGCCGTAATGGTTTTATGTCGTGGGGTAATGGTAGTGGAAAGATCATGTGGACCCATCCTCTTTCCTGGAAAATCCAGGCTTCTGCTGCATTTTGCATCTTTTCTGTGCGGTTTGGAGGAAAAACTTCTGGATTTGAAAATACTACTTTTTCTCTAGGTCTCTTTGCATTTCAGTTTCAAGTCTGCTTTAATCTGCTTACTGGAGACTGGATGTACACTTGTAAAACAATCTGGATGTTGCTTAAAATTCCCACCCAGAGTTACTTGTCAGCAGTTACTCCTGCAGAAATCGTCAAGTTTCAAGAAAAAACTCTGACTTTGTTTCACTTTGATAAGCCAGCCTTAGGGCCATTCCTAGTCTCAGACTCCAATACCTCCAAGACTCCGTGTTACCCCACCAGTCTCTCATCCTCCAAGCTATATGGGCACTTATATTTTTTTATGCTTTTGGTCTCTATCAGAGATAGCTACTTACTTATCTCTAAAGGTGTGGGATGGGCTGTGTATAGTTGCAGCAAGGGAAGTTGTTTTTATAGGTTATGAACTCTCCCTCCTCAGCAATACTCAGAACTTGAGTGGGCAAGGCTAGTGAGTAGGCTAAAGTGTCTTCACAACTGGCCCTGCCTTGAGCAGGGGTTGGGCCAGATGAGCTCCAAAAGTCCTTTCCTACTTGAATTACTCTGACTGATATATTGGGATATATCCCAAAAGCTATTAAATTCCAGTGAGTTTCGTGAAGAATAAGCGGTAGGGAAAGCAATTTGCACAGTTCATGAGCTCCCGTTGTAATTTTTTATTAGATACCAGCAAATCTGTAGGAGAGAACAGTGTTACAAGTATCCAATTCCCAGGAAAGATTAATTAGCCCTTGGATTTTATTAAGCTAGGGGTAATTGTGCACAAGGTTTGAATCCAGGGGAGACCCATTTTGATAATCCTGCCGCTCACAAAGTGACTTGTTGCTCCTTACAGCACTGCCGAGAGCGCCCGCGGTCGATGGTTGTGATAGAAGTGTTCACGCCAGTGGTACAGAGGATTCTCAAACACAACATGGTGAGTGAAACAAACTTTACATCACAAAGCTGTGGCAAAGAGTAACAAATAAATAAAATATTTAAGGCAGTTAACTTAACTGTGATCTCAAGGATGAGTCTCATCCCTCTATAGCTACACAAGCAGCTTCTTTTCACTAACTGGTATAATTTTACCATCCACTGTCCTCCTGTGTACAGCATGAATCCAGTAGAAAACAGTTCTTATTTCTTATTTTTATAACGTTATTATTATTTAACTCCTCGAGTTTACAGAACTAGCTGGAAAGCCTAAGATGGCGAAAAGGTCGTATTCCTGGCTCCGTGCCCGTGCTCTCCAGACATGTAAACATTTTTGAATATTCTGTAGTGTTCAATGAAATATTCTGTAAATGTTATTCTTGGAGTTCAGGGTGATTTTTTTCTTAAAGAATCCAGAGCTCTTGAGGGGTCTCAAGTAAAATCTAAATGCATAGTGTAATGCTTGTATTTGGTTAGCTTCAGAGAATTGGGTATATTTACTGTACTTAACATTTGCAGATTGAAAATCAACATGTCTGTACCGCAGTGTGTAGTCAGAGAATTTACGGTGTCATATATTAATTGGAGTGGATTTGGGCACTTTACTGCTCCACGGGGATTTCTGTACTGAATAGTCTTTTAGAAAATGTGTGTGTGTGCATGTAAATAAAGTAATCCTTCAGGGGGACAGTGCCGTTGGCAGTAAACTTCATAACCTTAGGAGGCCACGTGCAATTTAGTGTGCTTAGAGCAGGAAACCTAGCTGTCTGTTCCAACCTTTGCCACTAATTTCCTCTGTGGTCTTTGATAAGTTCATGGCAAGTTCTGTTCCACAGTTTCCCACTTACCAAACGGAGAAAGAGTGCTTCATTTATCTATTCTGAAGTTTCAAATGATCGAGGATAGCCCGTTGTGTTGCTGATAGCACCGAGTACGTGCAGGACTGGAGATTATCACGTGCTGAGTGTGCTGGGAGCACTCGGCAGCCTCTCCCTGCCTTTTGATCGCAGCTGGTTGTGGGCTCAGCCCAAATGTTTGAGTCCAAGCACTATTGCTTTATTCTTTAGGAGTAAACAATACTGATAGTGTGCCTTGTTTTGTACGTGTTATGGTGACAGGTCATCAGATTATTTTTGGAGGTATTTTATTTTAAAGCTGTCAGCAGTGACGTGCTCTTTATGTTGGGCTTTTGTTCTAATTTTGGTTAGGACACTTACACAGGTTGAAAAAAATAATGAATTGTAACTGCACAAGCTGTTTTGCAAGGAGTTCCCATGAAGTTAAGGGGCACCAGAAGATATATGAAGCATGTGCGGTCTCATGCTGTTGGACCAAGTGTATTTGCACCTGCTGGAAGGAACTGTTAGATGTTCGGTGATGTGAATTGTAATGGAATTGCTGACAGTCTTTTTCTTGGGTCATACTGGCAAGGAATGACACTAGACTTGAAGGGAACATTGTTCTGTCTAGGGCTATATTCATATTTTTGGTGATCTTCCCTAGTTTTACAGCCAATGAGATGTTAATATAGGTTGTGCTATAGAAGTGCCTGAAACCAAAATAAGCAAGGAAGGATTCAGCACTTTGGGAATGTGTCTTCCCTTTCATAGTCCCCTGGTTTGTTACCACTTGCAGCATTTCTTTAAGATTTCGGTTGCCATTTATTTCTTCAGGATGACTCCTCTTCCCCAGACAGCTGCTTGAGGGATAACGGGGAGGGCTTGCTGTACTCAGCGGGCCTTGTTCACCACTTGGAAATTTAGTTTTGTAGCTCTGTAACACCTGCATAATAAGGTTACACCTGTGTAAGTTAGCAGGAATGTGCTGCGGAATAACATTCACCAGATAGCAGATTGTATTCCTTCCACATCTCAAAATAGCAGGTAAGGCGAGGAGATGCTGGATTTCAGTGAGCAAGTGCCTTCCTGACTGGAAGCAACTGTCGAGCTCACCAGTCAAATTCATATTGTACCTGGAGCACAACAGAGAAAGAACTGACCTGTGGTTTTATAACTGATCATTTAATGGTCATGTGTCAAAAAAGATTTTCTCTAAAAGCAGAATAGGTACCATGTGAAATATTGAAGTGTAAGTTCATGTTTGAGTTACTCTTCTAAGTGTAGTTACGAGTGGAAGCAAAAATGAACAACAATAAAAAATGCATTTCAAAATAAAGGTACAAAATTAAACGTATGAAAGAAAAATAACTGCACGTATGAACGTTGAACATGCCTTTTGTTTTGGAATGGGTCTGGGGGGAAAGAGGAGATTGTAAAGCATGCCATTAGTAGTGAGTAGCACATTACTTCAGCATGCAGTGGTATTGTGCTCCTGAAGCTGTCAGCATAACAAGAGAGTGAATTCAGCTGTGTTTGAATTGATTTCTTTTGAAAACCCACAGTTTCAATGTACATTGCAGGCATATTTCACCGTCTTCACTGAGTCTCTCCTTTTTGGACAGGATTTTGGGAAATGCCCTCGGTTGCGTCTGTTTACTCAGGAGTACATTCTGGCTTTGAATGAGCTGAATGCTGGAATGGAGGTGGTGAAGAAGTTTATTCACAGGTTAGTCACATGCAATTTTACAGTGTGTTTTCCAGTCCTGTGTGCACACACCCTTACATTACTTCTCCCAGCCCTGCTAACCTCTGTAGTTAGCTGTTACAGTAGCTGGTGCTCTTTGGTACTGGCAAACAGCAAATAAGTGAGAGGTGCCCATGAGGAGATGTTGCTGAAGGGTTTTTTTTAGCTTATTCTTAAGTATGGCTAGGGTTTTCTGCCTTTAACACTGGAGGTGAATGGATATTCCTTTTATACGCTGAGACTCAGAGCCTTTACAGAGAGATTCCCATCAACTTTAGACCCCGCAATGATCACGTGTGAGCTTTCAGGGGTACTACATCAAGTAAACCGAGGACACAGCTCAGCCTTCTTCTGAAGTAGGACTATTTGGTGGGGATTTGCAGGGTTAAAACGCTCTGTTATGGCCTGTCTGAAGATTCCCCGAGGCTGTCTATCCAGTTCTGGCACCCTGTTCTGTCTGTTTTTGCCCACAGAAGTTTTCATTGCAGTGACGTTGTCTTGGCTTTTGTTTTTCAGCATGCATGGTCCGACTGGACAATGTCCCCATCCCAGGGTCCTGCCAAATCTCGTGGCTGTCTGCTTAGCAGCCATTTATTCATGTTATGAGGAATTTATCAACAGGTCAGTATGAATTCTCAGTTCACCACATGTTACTCCCAAACTTGTGGCGTCAAAGAGTTTTCATTCAGGCTGTAAACAAGATCGGCATGAGCATGGGTGTGGGTATGCAAGAGCGTGCCTTCATTCTTGCTCCACCCATTGCTTGTGTTACATGTAGGTGTTCTGTATGGTCACATGCGTGTTTTTGTAGGTATGTGACTGTATTTGTTATGCTTTGCATGTTTGAAAGTCTGAAGACAAGAAGATACCGAATCTCCATTCACTTGTACTCACTGTGGCATGCTACGTGGCAGTGAGGCTGCCATGTCATCACTGCGCAGCTTTGGCTCCTGTGCTTGCACCAGAGAGCAGTGCTGGTGTGACAGGAGCTGGGGAGCTCAGCGCTTCCAGAACTCAAGTGCTGTGAACTGCAGTAACTTCGGGGATGCAGCGCAGCAGCCAGCTGCGTGCTGACATTGGCCACCATTGAGATGTTCCTCTGAGGCAGGCAGCAGCTGGAATTGGCCTTTAGAATAGCAGAAGATGAGAGTTTTGCTGTTTCGAATAGCAGAAGATGAGAGTGCTCCACAACAGTCTCTGGGATTTGAGCACTACCCAGAGCAGCCTCAGTTTTACTCCCTTTCTGGCACATGAAGTGGGTGTTACACCTAAAGCAAAGGGAAGGGTAAGATCCTGCAGAAGGGGGTTGTGTGGAAATCCCAGGGTATCTATAGCTTCGAACCGGAGCTGGTTTCATGATGCTGTCTCCATTATCGTGGAAAATCTGATTCCCGACTTACCACAAAATAGATGCTGCAGTTCCTGACACACGAGCCAGTTTCCAGTAGACACCGAGGGTTCCCCTCTGCTATGTTTCCTGTTTGTTTATGGCTATCTGACTTTCCTCATGGTAGAGCACGGACAGGGGCTGCTTAGTGTCCAACAGAAATTCCAGACGCAAGGGCTGCAGACAAATGTCTGGGCATGTACTGTAGCCAGATACATACTTGGACATGGATCCTGTTACAGCTTTGCACAACTTGGATGGGAAAGTTCACCTTTGTACTAAACTGGCATGTCAATTAGACTAATGAAAAGCTGAAATGTTTGCAGAGTAGGGGCTGCAAAACAGTCCTATCGGAGCCTTTTAATATTTTTAATTGATTTCAATAATCTGATTACCCGGGAGAAAGCAATCCGGTGGGCTGGGGTGAAACGCAGTGGGAAATTGCAAAAGATGTTGGTTTCTCAGTGTTGCCCTCTCCCTCCTGCTTTCTGCTGTTATGTCTGGTTATTGAAATTGTTTGTTTATTTTTAAAATTCAGCCGAGACAATTCGCCGAGCCTGAAGGAAATTCGGAATGGCTGCCAGCAGCAGTGCGACCGAAAGCCTAATCTCCCCCTCCGCCTTCTTCACACGAGCCCTGACCTGGTCTCTCAAGAGGCCACCTTGACTGAATCGCGGCTCAAGCCAGTCATCGTCACTTCGAACGAGATCCACGTGGAAGTGGAGCGCAACAACACGGCTAACCAGAAGATGACAGCCAACGTGGGCAACGACAGCGAGCCCAACCTGATCGACTGCTTGATGGTCAGTCCCACCTGCAGCACCATGAGCATTGAGCTCAGCGCCCAGGCAGACAGGATCCTCGGCTGCTATGTCGAAATACTCAAGATGCTGTGAGTAACTGTGTTAAAGAAGGTCTTTGAACAATGTCATCCTAACAGTGGGGGGGCTTTTCCCACGGGCCTGGTGTTGTCAACATCTGTGACCAGCAAGCACACGGTTATAAATCCATCCCCAACACTGGAGGCCAGCGTCTGAAAGAGACATCTGGCACTGCCAATATGTACTAAAAATAGCATTAGAAGATGAAAAGGGAAAGCTGATTTGTACAGTGAGCCTCAGGCATATTACAGAAGACAGGATATTGTTGCCAGTGGTTTCTCTTTTGTTCTTAGCCACTGAAAAAAAAAAAAAAAAGGATCTATTTGTCTCCTGCAGGGCTCTGGGGATTGCCTGAGACAAAGCTAGAAAAGACAGGTCCATTGCTGGTGCAGTGGTAGGCAACACTGCTCCCCTGGCTTCAGAAGGAGGTAGATGAGGCCAGTGGCTTTCGCTTAGGTGTTCTCCCTGCGCGTCTATGTAGAAGTTTTAGGACTTGCTCAGATTTACTTCTGTTACAATGGATCCTCTGCTTGTTGACTGATTGCTTTCATACAGCAAACCTGTATTAATGAACCAGTGCTCAGATAACCTTTAGTATATGATGGCTCTGTGGTTTCCTGGGAGGCAGATCCTCTGAATATCTTGAAGAGGAATGTAGAATAAGAAATTCTTTAGGGAAAGCTTCTTTGTCTCCTGGATAAATAAATGAAGTGAAGGAGTAACACAAAAGGTAGACTGCAGGATAGAAGCTTGTAATAAAACCATGTGTTGATGAAGTGTAGTAAACCAACCCAAAACAGTTTTGTGGGCTTTGACAGCCAGCTCTGTTACTGGGTTGCATATGTCTGTGGGCAAACTTTAATGACTATTAAACAATGTAAGGCTTAATGAAGTGATAGTTGATTTTTTTAAGATTACATGATAGTGGGTTAAATTTGGCCTCCTCTGTAAACTGTGAGCATTTGGCTACACTGAAGTCAAATGCCAGCATGGGTATTCACTCTCTAGGAACTGCTTGAAGTGCCATGATGGAGGATTTTGTGAAAGTTTTTCCCCGCGTTTTCAGTGTTTTCAGAATATATTATGCCAATTTCAACATAATGCCTTCACTCACTCCTGTGCTGTCTTGCAAATGCATTCGTAAGCACACACCCAGAATTGGAGGCAGGATAAATGAATCCAAGATACTGTTCCTATTACATTCTTGAGTGGGAAGTTGCTGAAGGATGATTTTTTTCCCCTTGCCTAGCCTCCTCTCCCCTTAAAAAAATGTTTGCATTAGAATAGCACAGTATCTGGCCTTGCTTCATCTGATGGCTTCTAAGTCTTCATGCACCCAGGTGCTGCATTAAACATGTGGTGTATTTATCCCTGTCCCCTTGACTCTAGATGTTTTCCATAAACACTATGAACTCGCTCAGTCCCGATGCTGGCTTGGGTGCTGACTCATTAAGCATTGACGGTTTTGGTTTCATCATGCAGCTGACACACACTTATAAACAAATTCACAAACGGGCATGTTCTTCCTCGCGGTCTCCCTAAACTTTAAAATTTGATATGCCAGGTCTCCATTCCCGTATTATTTCTTGCACAAAGAAATTATTTCTTAGTTCACTCCATACCTTAAAATCACTTTTTTTGATGTGTGCTTTCTTTTTTTAATTTTTAATCAAGTTCTTCAACAGCAACAGTGAAAATGGTAATCTCTTACTGCCATTGCACAGGTTGTAGGGTAGAGCAGCTTTGTGCCCTTTTTCAGATTGCACACCGGTAATTCTGAAGGGCAAAGCCCACAAGACTCGTATAGTGCAGGAGCAGTGATACTACACAATTGGTGCAACTTCCCTTGGATTGCTTTGCCAAAGTCCACACCCAACTTTAGAAATCACAACCTATGAAAATATAGGGCAGTTTCTAAGGCAGAGCCATAGCTGGTATATATTGTTGTAGCTCCAGTGAATTGGGTTCACTTCTTTTCGTGTTCACTCCCTGGTTTTTTATTTTTTATTTTTTGGCTCCCAAAAGCATTGCTGCAGAAACTAGTTCTGCTCCTGATTCTGCCACTGGCATACTGGGAGATCTTAAGATGAGCTGCTTCTTTTTGTGCCTCATTTCCCTTACTTGTAAATGTAGGTAAAGATGTTGAAGGATGTTTTAATAAACAACCAGTGTTGGAAAAGCACTGTAGAAGGGCCAGTAGTTACTGACAAAAATGCCAGAGAATCCTGTTGTGATGCTGACTGTTAGCATGCTTAAGCTCTTCTTGAACAGTCTTTCTGATGCTCTAAATACTGTTACTGTACTTTGAAAAATGGAGAACGTGAATAAACAGAATTGGAGTTCATGCCAATAGGAAGAAAACATTCATTATAAAAACAACAGCTATCCAGGAGCTGAGCTCTCAGCATGCAGTCACTAAAATAATGTTCTTATTAATATCAGTGGTAAGCCAAACATAAGTAAGTTGCTTAGCATTGAATTTAATTGTTCTTTTAGGTGTCTGACTCAATATCATCATCAAAACAAGAGTCACCAACAATGATATCTTTTTTACATAATTAACTTAGGGCAGCGGGGAGTAATTTATTTAGGCAGATTTTAATTATTGAAAGTCTAACAAATAAGAGTTCTTAACAGTTATCTTCAGCAGAGGACATTTTATTGTTCACCTAACTCCTACACAATACATACTTGTGAATAAAAAGCTTCTAATATTGATTAAAACGTAGCAGCGGTTATTTAATGATCACTGTAAGATCTCCCTCTTTGCACAGAAGGCTAAATGTGCAGGATAGAAAATTCAGCTGTGTGGCCATTTCCAAAGCACCAAGAATATCTCTGACCCTTTTTCTAATGTAGTTGAGCAACAAAACACAACTATTGCATACGAAAGGAAAACATAAAGTCATAGATTTTAAGATGTTGGCAGATGACCATTTTAAGATGTCTGGGCAGATTTGAGAGGAGAGAGAGTCTCTAGCAGAACATGGTATTTTTGTCCTGTGCTCAGAAGTGGATCAAACTTCTGTGTCAATATTCCCTAATGCATCCTGGACTCTGTTAGGGCTATTCATGCCAGCCAGCGCCTCCTGAATGCGACAAGGCTGAAATTGGTGCGTAGAAAATGCACTACATTAATTGAAATCTTTCTGTTCATCAGATTGACTTAGAGGATCTGTGAGCTGCTCAGCACTGTCGAGCTCCTTACTTGCATGTTAATGTTGCCATGCATCAGGGAATCGGTGGTGCTAAATTTGCTTCTTTCAAAACCCCAAGTCGGGGGACTTGGTCGTCTTTGTATTATCTGGCGGAGTTGCCTAAAAGATGTTTGATCTTGTCAAGCTGCTTGGTCTGGAGAAATGAGCTATTTCTGAGCGGTTGCTCACCACGTCTTTATTATGCTCTAAAAACAAAGAGGTTTTGGGGCTCGTGGTCTCTCGGCGATAAGACCAACAGCTTTCCAAACGCCAGCGTCTGCCGGAGCTTCCCCTGCCTTCTCTGCATTCCCCAATAGGTCAGGGGCATGCTCTGCATATCCCCAGTGGATTCTCTTGTGTCGTGTTTATCAGGGTTGCCCTGGGCTGCTAATATGTTTTGGATTGTTTGTGCCGCACATGACATATGGGCAGGTTTTCATTTTGGTGAAAGGTGATCCTTGGGAAGGAAAATGTATTATGTGGACGGGCCAATGGCAACCGTGGCCCAAAGGCAAATCCGCTGCGGCGGGGGGATTATTTTTGCAATACTGCGGCCGGCTGAGGTGGTGGCCACGACGAGCACGGCCGCTCCGTCGGGCTCCTGGTGCAGGTCGTTACCTGCAGCCAGAGCTGATCCCTCTGCCTCTCTCTGCCTGCTTCAAACGCTCCCAGCTTGTGCACGAGCTCCGAACGGAGCGAAAAAAAAAAAAAAAAGGCAGCCGTCTGAAATGAAAGAAGAGCGGAGATGAGATGAGTGCAGACAGAAAGAAAGTGTTTTTGAAAAGGGAAGAGGTGGGAGGAGGAGAAACACCGTAGGCTTTTAATAAGTAGTTTAGTTTTATTCTTGGGCTATGTTTGTTTCATGTTTCCTAGCGCAGATTGAAGGGATTACAGGTTGCATAGATCTTATGTTCAGGTCCCACTCATGTGACCGAGCTCTATATATTTCATAGGAGACAGTTTTCTTCCTTTCTTCTCCCAGGAAAGGAGGCGATGGCGTGTTTTCACTGCCCTCTCGCAGACCTTGCTCCACAAATGGATGCAGCACATAACCCCCAGCTTTCATCAGTCCAATTCTCTCTGCAGTGTTTTGCTTGGTGTTGGGCTATTACAAAGCAGCTTTTTTTTAGTTCCCATTGCAATTTCCTTTGAAGAGCAGCCATGAAAAATTGATTGGTTCACATTATTACTAATCACAACTCTCCAGATTGCTCAAGGAGGAATTTTGGTGGTGTAACACTTAACGTGAGATGTCACGGGAACTAAGCCTCGAAGCGGGTTTCAGCTTTTAAGGCTCTGCTAGGGAGGATTTGTGGCTGCTTTATCTCACGTGATGTGAAATACCTTGAGCACCTTTCAGTTTTCCCACTCAGCCTTTTGACATTTGGGTCTCTCTGCTCTAAATTCTGCTCTTGAAGTTATTTCCGCTGCATCGAGCAACAAAAAACTGTCATTTTTAGAGTAAAATCAGTCGCTGGTTTAGGAGGAATTTCCAAAGTATGTGCATAATAATAATAATAACAAAGATTGTGCTCATTTGGCTCCTCGGCTCTTTGAGGACATGGAGGCAGGCGCTGAGGTCTGTGCGTGAACACAGTGTTGAGCTGCACCCAGAGGCCACTTGCACGAACTACGGACTATGTTCTTGCACTTACCAAACAGAACACAATTTTTGATGGAGGCAAAAATTAGGCTCAATGGCTTTTAAAGTGAATGGCATGGGCATGAAGTTTCTTTTCTGGGTAACTGTAGTTTGACATGTGATATGCTTTGTGCCTCAAATGCTAAAGAAAAGGAGAGGAAAACCAACAAGATGTAATCATCAGGGGACATAGCCAAGACTCTCAAATGTTATTTGCTCAGTGTTCTGGGGAGAACCAACGCTGAGGTTTTTGCCTGGTCAGTGCATCCCCCATTGCCGGCCTGCCTGCCTTTTAGCTCCAACCTCGTACCTGACTAAGCTCATTTGTGGTTATTTAACCAGCACGGGTAGGGGAAGAGACGTCTCCCTGAACTCAACACGGTGTTGTGGTTCTTGGCCTGTTGGCAGAGGAGTTTCAGGAAGGAAACAGCTGGGAAAGTACATGCTAGGATTGTCTGGTAACACACCTGTGAAAAGGGCAGGGCTGTTTGCCGAAGTACCTACCGAAAGGCACGTAGTTGCATATGGCATGGGAAATAAAAGTGTATTGAACTTGGGACTTCTGCACAGTACTGACCCATCCCACGGGTTTTTGTACAGCATTCATCTGCTTTTTAATATCCTAAGCTACTGCGAGATCCTAGTTCTTGTGGGTTGGTTACTTTGAGACGTTATATCGAGTTATATTGGTTATTGAGATATTACATGTTTTTTTAATCTGGAGTCATACCGCTTTTCGGCAAGTGATGATTGCTTCTCTGACGGATTGTTAAATGATAATTATTCTTTCAATTAAAATTTTTTTACGTTGCTTCTTAAGAGTACCCTGCTCAGGCACACCTAGTTTCGTTGTGTCCATGAGCATGCCTTGGTGAACTGTCCCACATCGTGGGTATTAACCTCTCTTAGTTTATGGAAAGCACTCTCTTATGTGGTTCAAAAAGTGGGTGAGACTTCTGGAAATGCATCCATTTAGAACCTTGTCTTTGCAAAAAATGCATCATTTTGGAACAGTTCCTGTGCATATGTTGCCTGTTTCTAATGCTATCAGTGGTGCTGTCCGTTTGGGAACATTACGCTTCGTTCCTTCCTAACGAAACATCGGACTTGTGTGCCAAGTTTGCAGTAAGCTGCAGCCAATAATCCAGCTTTTGAAACTGAAATCCAAAGGGTAACAGTGGTAAAAGGAGACTGTGGGATCTTCTACGTTGTCTTGTACAGACACCCCAAAGTGTTTTGCACCATCTTGCTGGGTTCCGTTCCCGGTTCTGGTGCTGACTCGCCAGATTCACTTCTCCTCTCTGTTCTTTGCTTCGTTCAACCTACGGTGGTCGTGCCTGCTGTGCAGTGTGTTGTTACTGCAATTAATTAGTGGTAACTGATTGCTGGCTGTCCGAGCTCACTTGAAGGAGACGGGTGGCTGCATGGGAGGTGCTGTTCCTACGTGAGGAGCCGTGCTGGCCGCGCTGCAGGCGCTGGAGCAGCCACGACATGCAGGCAGATCGAGACAACACACTGCCAGGGTGCTTTGCGCCGACCCGTGCAGGCTGCAAAGCTGCGAAAGGATGTTCTCTTTACCCTAGTTCATGTGAACATCCCCTTCTGGTGGCTCCTCCTAGGAGGGCAGCGCCGTATATTGACAGCAGAGAATAGAACAGGGCATCAGCTGGCAGCAAACACAACTGAGAGGAGCCACCTCTTACAGGGTACGCTGAGCTCTCTGCAGTCGTATCCTCATCTGTCCTCTTTCACTCTTAATTTGGGGATTTTCGAATGAATTGCGAATGTGCACGGCAATCTTTGGAAAAGTTAAGTAAGGTGTACAAAAAAAAAGTGTCAGATGAATGCCACACAATTATTTTCTAAATCAGCCGTTGGAATTGTATTTGTTATGTGTGGGTCAAAAATGGGGGCTTACCTTTCTTCCTACAACTAGACCGATGCCTTCTAGCAAAGGAAAATAAATTCCAATTAAATGCAGAATAGAGCTGTAAATAGCAATGGCCTGGTAATTGCTGTACCAACCTAGATGAAAGTATTACTTAGTGATTAAATGTCAACAGGTTTCATAAACAGCAAATGTCTTTAAGTTGACATAAAGAAGGCCTCTCATTGTAAATACCAGATTTATTGTGTCCCTGTGGAGAATGTGCTGAAAATGGAACGGGAAATGTCACCGTAGCTCTTTGGAGTATCTCAATAAAGCAAAAGAGTTGTTGATGCCTGCAGTAAAAAGCTTTTGACTCCTCAAACTAGCTGTTGACAAACCATATTCCATGCATGCTATCCTGGTAATAAAAATGTTCCTCTTTCAGGTCAGACTATGATGACTGGAGACCAGCCCTGGCCAGCTTGCTTCAGCCTATCCCGTTTCCCAAGGAGTAAGTTTGCCCTGTCTTAGTATTTACTGGGTAATTCTTGTTAATGTTGTTTTATGGTGAAACAACGTCAGGTAAAACCTGACTGCAACAGGGGCTTTGTGCCCCCAGTTACTGAGGTGGGATTCAGAGTTGATTTTTGCAGATAGAGGCACCCAAAGTCTTCCTCACCTTCATCTTCCTTCCCCACTTCTCTAAGATGATCTTAAAGAGAAAAGTGGTTAACTAGAGACAGGCAGACGAGAAAGGAAGGGAAGCTGGTGAGGAGGAGAGTAAAGTGAGAGATTTAGTGGAGGAGGATGCTTCACTGGCGTCACAGAGACTCGTATCGTTTGTATTTTGCATTAAATGAAGAAGCTACCCTACGGATCAGCCAGGCTCCCTCGGAAACCTATTAATGAGCAGTAGTGTTTATAAAATGCAGACCTCCACGGACAAACATTACAACCTATAATTGTACAATTTGCTAGCTTATCACATCCCCTAATGACCTGGTGTCTTGAATCAGGGAGGTCTAATCCTCTGTGCCAGGTTACCTGGGCTACAGCAAGAGCTTGGAAATAGGCAACAGAGGCATCATTTACCTAAGTCAAACTCGAGTCCTGGGGGAGGTGTAAGCCGTACCGTGATGCAAGGCACTTCACAGAATGACCATTAATTGCTTTACTGATGTATGATATTAATTAGTTGTGAGCATACTTTGATTGCGTTGCAATTAAAGAATTCACCTGGCTGTTGGAGGTAGCCAAAATTCTGTTCATAATTATATAGCTGTATTGTAAGTCTTTCACTTGGTTTCGTCTGACCCCTAAGCTCCCACTGACATTAGCCTTGGATGCTTGTTTAAGACAGAATGCAGGAAGAACCACAAGATTCAATCCAAGTGCTATTTTTTCTTCATTTTTTTCCCCCTAGATTAACGAAGGAGACTTTACGTGATCTTTTCTGGAAAGATTATTCTTTTTGTCTTGTGTGCTGCAGTTGCTTAGCAAATCCTCTTATTATCTGAAAAGAAATGAAAAGTGTTTTTTTTTTCTTTCTTTCTTTTTTCCCTTTCCTCCTCCCAAATCCTCATGCTATTCTGTTTTGAATTTCAGGGCGCTTGCACATGAGAAATTCACAAAGTAAGTTGGAGCTTGTTTGTTTCGTTAAGGGGAGTGATTACTTAAAGTACTTGTACTAGTCAATAACAGCAGTGATGCATTATTCAATATTGTGTCTCTAAGGTTTTTTATCTGTATGGGGCTGTGAGCATGTTCTGTTAGCAATATAAAGTTGTAGTTTTCTTTGTAATTTACTGCGACAGCAGGAGCCCAAGGACCAAAGGCACTGGATGCTGATAGAATTTACAAACCAGTTTGTCACTGCACATCTCTGAAAGCTTTTCTAGACTGTTTTGAATAGACTGTGTCCTTGGTAATCACTTTTAGACCTCCTATTTCCTTCCTGTGGAAGCAGTTCAACTTGTTTCTCTTTAGAGCACATCGTTTAAAGTGTAATCCAAGAGAACTGTGACACTTGTGTGAATACTGCAACCAGCAGCTGCTTTTTCTTGTCCTTTTAAATTTCTTTTTTTTTTCTTTCTTTTTTTTTTTTTGTTTTAGGGAGCTGAAATACGTGATTCAGAGATTTGCAGAAGACCCAAGACAAGAAGTGAGTTCAGTGACCATTTTCACAGAGCATTAATTGGAGGGATTGCGAGTATGCTTGTTCAGAGGATCCTTCCTGAAGCAGTTTGCTTCAAAACATGGTGTAGTTTTGCTGCTCTTGAGTCTCTGAGGGATTAGTAGCCACTCAGGATATACTGTTTTAGTATCAATGGTTTCTTGCATTATGTGTTGTGACCTCCTTGTCTGAGCTCAGTTGATGTCCTTGCTCTTCAGTAAACTGCAACCAGCAAGACTTCCCCAGTTTCTTGATTCTCTCCCAGCTTTTTGTGTTCCATATGAAAAAAAAGGGAAGCAAAATCCATGGATCCATACAGTTTGCAAAAAAGCAGGGTTTATTTAGCTGTGTTTCAGTTACATTGTGTGCAAATGACCGTAATTCTCATAAATTAGCAGGAGAAAGGGGGTAGGAGGTACGTTACTGGAATGAGTGCATAGCTGTAGCATAGCCTCACGGTGGCTGACTGCTTCATAGCTGCACATGTAACGTGTTTAACATAATCAGCTCTGGCTGAGTCAGAGGGGACCTCTCATCCACATTCATATTTTTGTGCCAGCATAAGGAGAAGAAAGCTCCCCCGAACTGTCGGTGAGGAGCCAGTGTTGTCATCATTGCCCGGAGCTCATGGTTTTCATTGTTTCAGCCTTTGTAAGCAATAGTCACCCTTGCTGAATAAGAAAGTCTTTATTTTTTAGAATGGCACCAAGATTTCATCTGTCACTATCGTTATGTCCCCAAGTAAGGGGGCATGGACTTTTCTTTCCCTCTGACCTCCTCAAAAATTAAATTAGAATGTCTGTCTCTCTTCAGGGAGGAAAAAAAAAAAAGGAGGAAAAAAAAAGCTTGATGATGACTCCTCTGTTAAGATGTAGGACTAGATATAGTTATCTCTACAGTGGTACCAGTTCTTCTGTGCATCTTCTACCTTATGTGTCCCTGTTGCATTTTCTGTGTTGGCTTCTTTCACCCAGACTCTGGTGAAGTCTTGTTACAGCAAGACTAAGAGTTTTTCATGATCGGAATGAGCAAGCCATCAGCCTCTGCATTTCATATTCAGATCATGTCAGAAGTATAGACACATGCTGGGAGGACAGGGGGAAAACAGCAGAAGCTTTGAAATTTGAGTTTTTCTTTTTCTTCTTTTGTTGTTGTTTTCTTTCTTTTTTTTTTTTCCCTCCTCAAGTGAAAAGAACTGTTCTAGATTAGAGCCATTTTGTGTTTGATTTCTGTACAGGGAATGAAAAATGACATGCAGTTAGTGGTGATATAATTTCCCCCCTCCTTTATAACACAAAAAATGGATTTTGTGAGTAAAGACTTGCTGACGTCTAAATTGGGGTATTAACCATGAAACTTCCAGCAGCCCCCAGTTTTGCAGTTACCTCTGTACGTCCAGCGTGGGAGACACTGGTGGTTATTGGCAGAAACTGTAACCTTCCCAATGTCTTCTCTTTTGGCAGGTCCACTCATGTTTGCTGAGTGTGCGGGCTGGCAAAGACGGCTGGTTCCAGCTCTACAGCCCTGGAGGAGTGGCGTGTGATGATGATGGAGAGCTGTTTGCCAGTATGGTACGTGTCTGCAATGATGTGAGTTTAGTAACTTCTCTTCAGTAAGTAGGTAATGCGTAGCTGGAGATAAGAAGCTTTACGTGGTTTTTTTTTTTTTCTTTTTTTTTTCTTCAAAAAAATATCTAATTCATGGTTCTGTAAGCCACAAGTATTCACTGGGAAACCTAAATCTTTACGGTGTCAAATCCATTGCTTGCAGTCAGAATTTGGTTAACTTTCCTTTCTTGAACTTTGGCTTTTAACTCGTAGGAGGACTGGAAAGAAAATAACAGATTTGAATCCCTGATGCTGGCACTGTTTTTCTGTACCACCTGGATCAAGTCACATAGGTCTCACTGTGTCTTAATTCTCCATGTATCAAATAAAATGGAACTTTCTACTTTCTTCCCTTAGTTAGGGGAAAAACATCTGTTGATGTCGGTTGTTGGCATACAGTGAAGTGGCTTTCAGGGGGATATACGCTTCATGCATCTCCCATATGCTGAACATTTTGGGACATGTAGAACATGTCTGTCTGTCTGTACTCTTAACTTAAATTGAGATTGATCCAATATCTGTGAAATAGAATGGACAAAGACTGTTCACAAAAGGGTTCATGTGTCTTGTGTCTTTTTGTATTTGGAAAGAAAATGCCTACAAAACTAAATACTTTCTCCCAAGAGCTTTTGTGGTCCATGATATTTATGAGCATCAGGAGATGGTGTGCATGAGAAAGCATAGTGCTAACATACATGAATATGCAGTACTATTGTGCCCTTTGCAGGGATGTCCATAAATACTTAAAGAGCTGCTAACGACTAACCATAAAGTTTGAAAAACATCTTGTTCCAAGATGGGTCTTACATTACTTTTAGCATGAGTATTTTCCATCTTTCAAGAAAACCTCCAAAAAAGCTTAATGATGATAACTGTATGAAATAAAATCTCATTTGGCTTGAAACTCACCTTTTTTAAAGGTCATCTGAGCAGGTGGATACTTAAGAAACAAAGATTTTGTGTTCTAAAGGCCTTGCTGGCAGCAAAGCTACAAGGAAAAAGAATTGCATGGTAGCACGTGTTCTCTATAGAACTGACCTCGTCATGGAATGGGTATGATATTTTTGGCACTATTGAACATAGCCCAGGAAATACCATGGACCAAGGAACACATTTACAAGCTCATTGCAGGGTGATACTGGTTTGGAGTCTACATGGTGGACTTCTGACTGCGCAGGTGCCTGAAAACTACAAATTCTCACATAGTGCTCTGCCAGCAAGCTGGTGAATCAGCCTGGGCCATAAAATAAGACTTTCAGCTAGGAACCCGAAATTCTCTGCAGTTAATATTTAGGGCATTTAAATGGGAAATGATATTGCCAACCTTTTTTGTGAGAGGAGACTCTCGTATTTGATTTGTACAAGTAGTTTTGCATTCCTGCCATAGGTGTCGTTGTGTGATATCATCCAGTGCTTTCTGGAGCTAGGAGAGCGTCTGCAGGACGCTTTTGTCAGCTAGAGGACTCAAGGGAGTTTTAAGAGGAGCACGTCTTTCCTTTCACGGCAAAGTGAAAGACATGCGTTTTGACCTTGTTCAAAAAGTCACTTCCAATCAGCAATAAAACCACCAAGAGACTGCAGCCATAATAGTAACGAAGGCCTCCTTTTCTTTAGGTTTGTTGCAAATACTTAGATTTGACTGCGTAACATTTTCTCTTCTAAATGCATGTTTTTCTTAGGCTCACATCTCTAATTTCAGCTTTCTGTCTCTCAAATAGGTTCATATTTTAATGGGATCCTGCTATAAAACAAAGAAGTTCCTGCTTTCACTGGCTGAAAATAAATTAGGACCTTGCATGCTACTGGCTTTGAGGGGTAACCAGACGATGGTAGAGGTAAGCCCTAAGCATACATAGTTGTACGGGTTTACGAGCAGCACTCAGATTCAGTTTCACACTGCCTTTCCCAGAATTAGATCTAGTGGAACCAGAGAAGCCGAGTTCAGGTCTGCGTCGTATCAAACACCAGTAGCGGGTAGTTGTGTTCCCCTTGATTAACTGGAATGAAATATTGTTGCTCTGCAGACGAGAGTGTGAATTACATGAGAGGTGGCTGCAAGAATTTTTGGACCGAGAGATTGTTTGCTGTAATTCAGTTGGAGAGACTGTGGTGGGAAATAAATGGCAATGAATGTACAGGCTGTACCGAGGGGTCAGGGTGCAAGGCAACGAGACCTTTCCATGACTCAATGCCTAATGCTTGCCTTGCCACTTGCAAAATCAGCAGTGCCGTGAAAGTGCATTTATAAAAAATATTTGCTTGTATTAAAATGCATTTTTTTAGTGCTTAGTATAGGTTATTTTTCTTGCATTAATAGCAAATATTATTTTTCTGGGTTTCTTCAGAGAAGTTTCTTGATAAATGCCATCTTACATTTTAAAGAGAAACAGAGGGTGATAAAAAAGGTGGAAGGAGTTGCAATTTTTGCAATATAATGTTACGTGATTTTTTTCATTATAAAATAAAATGAAAATGCAAAGTTTTTATTCCCTCCATAATTTCATTGATATGATGTGTAGCTGAAAATGAAGGACAGCACGGAGGGGGCAGGTTGTGTCCCACTGGAGTTGTCTCCCCGGGGTCTGCCTTGCTCCTGGGGCGAGTCAGGTGTGTTCCCCATGAGCTGGAGGGTGTCCTGGCCACAGCAGCCATCTCCCAGCATCAGCTTCCCCTCAGACCTTTCCCCATCTGCCTCATAGACCGGGTGCACCTCACTTGCATTCTGCTTGCACAGAAAGCCCAGCACTTAGGGATGGAAAACGCAGCACTTGGCTGGCTCTGCTGCTCATGCATAATACCCCGAGCCTGCCACTCTGCAGTCCCGCCGGTACCTGGGAAATACTGGATCGATTGTACCTGCTCTGATGAGGGCTGTGGCATGAAGCCATCTTCCAGGACTGATGCAAAGTAATTGCACCTCTCAGTCAGAAGGAATGAGCGCTAATGGAAGACAGGATAGATAGGGTGACTTTCAGAGATTAGAGTTCATTCTTTACCAATAAAAAATGTGTTTCTTGTGTTGGAAAGTCAGTAAATGTTGCTAAGATCCTCTAATCTAGCCTATATAATGCATGCTCTAAAAACTTACCCAGTGATTTAAACTAGCATGCCCATGATAATTAGGATATTTGGAAAAAAAATGAATTTAAGGACTGCAGTGACCACTCTTCTTTCATTCTGCTGATAGATTTTGTGTTTGATGCTGGAATACAACATCATCGATAATAATGACACGCAGCTCCAGATCATCTCTACCCTGGAAAGCACAGACGTGGGAAAGAGAATGTATGAACAGCTGTGTGACAGGCAGAGGGAGTTAAAAGAGCTGGTATGTCACCCTGCATGCGGTATTGCCATAGCACATTGTGGTCTGTACTCTCCAGAAATGGAGGTACAAAAGAAAGACAAGCAGGGTGTGAAATTCCTGGCTAACAACAGGATGGGAGCAGTATTTAAAGGATCTTGCTGTGAATGTATATGCTGCGTGATATTTACTGATGTGTCTAATCCCATACTATGTTTCTGAATGATATTCAATAACCTGCTTAGAACCTGCATGGAAGAATAAAGGTGAAATCTTGCTGCCCTAAAATCTTGTAAGTCAGCTTGTCAAATTCTGCCACCTTTTGACATATGAGTAGCAAATGGTTCTGGGACTGGCCAGCGTTTCTTAATGCTTTGACATACACATTTCACCGAGGTGTTCTTTAGGTCTGAATTGCAGAGCTAGAGCCTATGAGAAAATGAATTTTTCCTGATTTTATTGACAGGGTCTACAGATTGAAGATAAATCTGCTCTCATTAGCACTTTTTCACCTCTGCAGACATACCTACAGTCTTCCTCTTCCCCTTTTCACATTTACATTTCTCTTCTATAATCCCCTTTCTCTGTCTGAAGAGAATATGCCTTTTTAAAGTCAAGCAAATGATTTTATCAGCTGCACAGTCACATCCCCCTTTGCTCTCAGAGTCCAGCATTTTAAGGCTGCTTCCTTTAAAGTGAAAGTAAGGGAATAAAGGCCGGTCGAGTCAGACAAAATGCTGACCCATGGCACGGAGACTGCTAGCTGTGGTTAGTGGCAGTCCCCTGGGTAGCAACAGGCCTGCATCTAGCACGCTCAGAAAATAATCAGTCAATGCAGAAAAAGCAGGGAAGAGGTGGAAGGGCTGGCTGGGAGCTTTGAAATTGGAGCAGGGTTTGTTCTGGTGAAAAGCTCTCTCTACTTCAGTTGGTCTGAAATGTAGAATGGCAACCTCTTTGACCAAAGTATCTTCTCTCTTACAGCAAAGAAAAGGTGGTCCCACAAGGTTAACACTGCCATCCAAGTCCACAGTAAGTTAATCTCGTTAATAGAAAAACAAGCTTTGTCTTTCCATATTGAACACTTTAAGTCTTTAAACACTTGATAAATGTTTACCACGTAGCACAGTGATTTTGGTCGGTCAAGAGGGGAGCCCTTCCACTCACTCTGTCAACATGACTGGAGTTTACTCAAGCAAGGGCACATTTCTGCTCTTGGGTCTGCACGCCAGTTTCCAACCCCAGTGCAAGCAGCAGGCCGTCAGATCTACACTGGTGCACAGATTTGGAATGCACAGTTGAATCTGAACATAGATTCAGGGACCAGATTTTGCATTAAAAAAAGCAGACTTGACAATGTGCAGTTCTAGATCTTACACACTGATGTCTGAAAGAGACCCGTCACTGTTGCAGATAAGAGCATTGGAAACCCAGAGTAAATTCACTGAAACGGGTAGCAGGTCTGAGCACCGTTTGGATCTAGAATTTGCTGTGAAATCTGCATTAAGTTAAACGGCCCATCTTCACCATGAGTTTTGAAACTGAAGCCTTGGTGCCTCATAAGGATACACAAGGAAAGAAAATTTGAGTTCTACTGTCTGGATGCATTTTTCCCAGGGTGTGTGAAGCAATGCTGCCACAAGAGCTCAGCTGCTTGCCAGCAAACAGAAACTTCTCTGTGTGGTTCTCTGTTACTGTAAACAAGTGGTAGAATTGTGCAACCCTTGCTGGTTAGCAGTATCAGTGACACCACTGCAGATGATTGCAGGCTGGGGAGTTGATAATCTTGCTTATCAATCTGGTTTGTGTTTGCTTTCAGGATGCAGACCTGGCCCGCTTGCTAAGCTCGGGATCTTTTGGAAATTTGGAAAATCTCAGCCTGGCCTTTACCAATGTAACAAGTGCTTGTGCCGAGCACCTCATTAAACTGCCTTCACTCAAGCAGCTGAACCTGTGGTCAACTCAGGTAAGTGCTTTGCAGACTGAAACTCAGAGCAGGAACCCATGCTGACTAATTCTGAAATTTCACGTTACGTCAGCATGAGAAGAATGTGTGAAAAGGCTTGCATAGAATGAGCTTGTCTGCATGCTATTTTTACAGGGCCTTTCTATGGTCTGGCTCATCTTGGGAACTGATTTTCTTTTTTAATTTTACTTTAAGAAGGATGGCATTTATCTTGGGTTGGAAGTTCCAGTTAGGCATTGTTGATGCTGTGTACTTTACAGTACATGTGCCACTGTTCATCTGAGAAGAGCTTATGCTTTCACCCATTTAGGACAAAGAAAAAGACACTGTGCTGCTTAACTGGTCAAGCAAAACACACAGTCTATGCAGCGTATGTAGGTAGTGAATTGCTCTGCGTGCTCATCAACCAGAATTTCTTTAAAAACAGCAGCAAAATAAACTAAAATAATGAATACATATAAGGAAACTATAATGAGAATGCAGTTATTTTGTAAGCAAAATGACGCCAACTTAACTGAATAAATCATTCAGCAGTTAATTGAAAGAGCTTTTAAAGTAAATTTTTTCTTCTACGTTTTCCTGCTGTTTTTGGTCTCTGAGGTTCTCCACTGAAGAGTTTTTTCCCTATTTTCTGTTAGCACCTATTCGTAGCGCTCACTAAAAATATGTTAGTTCCCAGCACAACCACAAGAAGCAGGACTTTTTTTCACTAAAATGTCATGTAAATATCTTGTCTTGTTTTTTTCCCAACTATTTTTGTATCCCAGAAATTTTCCTCTTTTTGTTTGGGTAGTAAGAAGTAGATATAAGATAGTCTGAAAACTAGCAAGCAGATTCTATCTCCTCTGGGTTTGTCCTAACAGTGTTAACTTCTGGATCTGAAAACTTGGATGCTTTTCGATCAAAATCAATTTATTTTCACTAGACAAAGAGACTGCTTTTTGTATGATTAAAAAAAAAAAAGAGAGAAAAAAGTTTAGATTCCATTTTATTTTGTGATATCCTGGTTTCCATTAATCCAGAATTTAGAAACAGCAGAAATGAAGTGGGTCAATAGAACAATTACCAATCAATAGTACATTGTTCTTGCGACCAAAATAGCTAATTAATACCACTTGCATTGTGTGCTTTTTGTGATGTGGTTGGGAGCTGGCTGAGACTGCCATAGCCATCTTGCATAGCCTGGGTGGGAGCCCTCAAACACAGTGCAGACTTCAAAGGCGCTCTTCTCATTAACTGGTGGCCTGTGGATAAGCACTGGGTAGTGAGTAAGGAGACCTGTACTCAAACCCACAAAATGATTTACAACCTGCAAGCCCTGTCCTAAACGTGCGCTGTTTGCACAGCGCTGTTTGTGCACTTTCCTGAACGCAGCTTTTCTTGCCCCCACAGTTCGGGGATGCGGGGCTGCGGCTTCTGTCGGAACACCTCACGATGCTGCAAGTGCTCAACCTGTGCGAGACGCCCGTCACGGACGCCGGGCTGCTGGCGCTTAGTTGTAAGTGACCAACTCGAGCTACGGAGGGAAACGGTGTGGGTTTGGAGGAATTCACGTGATTCACACAGAAGATTTCGTTCTTGGCCACCACAGTGACGTAGGACAGGCCATAGTCGTGCTGAGATTTAAACCGTCCTCCTCCTTGCCTGCTCGAGTCTGGCTCGAGTCTGGCTGCGGGCAGGGGAAGCAGGACTGCCACCTGAGCCTGCAGTAATGCTTCAAGGGTTCATTTTTTTTATTGATGTTTTGTCCCAGACTGTACTCTCACTCTTGCCTCTAACCGTACTGGTGTCATTTGTCTCAATCTCACATCGTGACCCATCACCCTGGGACTTCCCAGCCTTTTTCACACTCCCTGCTCTGCGCAGGAGCCTGCGCTTGTGGTGACGGAGGGGAAGATTGCAGAGCCACATAGCAGCTTTTTAGTGAGATAAGCAACTGTGTGCAGCAGGTTCCATATTTTCTGGCGTGTCTTGCTCCCTCTTTTTGGGGAGGTTAAACGCTGGCCGTTCTCATCTGGTTTAATATCAGAGCTAAGTAGGGCAAGGCAGAGCAGGGCCATGTAAGCAGCATTCAGGATTCCCCTCTGCACTGAGCGCTGCGTGACGTGCCACAATGAGACTCTTCCCTACGTCCAACAGTGTATTATAAACCTCGCCTGTTGGGTTTAAAGGACTCCTTTAACAGGCTTGATCTTACACAGACATGCCAGACAGACCAGTAGTTACAGCTCCTCTTAGGAAACTATTCTGCTAAGTGCCGGAGCCCAAAATGGAAATAGGTCAGGGGGAGAAGGGCTGCTGGTTCAGCGTGCCCCCTGCATACAACAAGCAAAGCACTGAGAACAAGCACTGCTCAGAATAATGTGCAGGAAACTGATTATGAGAAGTTGCCTGAACTCCTTTGAAGTCAGTGGACTTAAGCATATGCTTAATGGCCCTTCCTAAATAGGGACTTTTTCCTGGATGAGGGCCCAAACAGCTGTTTATGCATTTGTAGCTCTATATTTTACACTATTCAGCTTTTTCCTGAGACTGCTGCACATAGTCATGTCTTGTTTATGCTTTGGCCTACTATAAGCCTGGTGTTTCAAGAAAATGCAGCATGATCCTAAATATGTGTGTGTGTTTTCTCTTCTAGCCATGAAGAGCCTGTGTAGTTTAAATATGAACAGCACCAAACTTTCAGCAGATACCTACGAAGATCTCAAGGTACTTCTGAGTTACACCTGCTAAAGATGATAAAACTAGCTGGCCTAAGAGGGTTTGCAGATTTAGCAAATGCATGGTAGTGCCCAGTGCAGAGAGTACTGGCCCTGTGGAGTGGGTAACATGACAGTCACCTGAAGTGGTGTGGATTATTTTGGGAGGATAATGGCTGAAGCAGCTTTCTGAGGTTGTTGGCTTTGATGGACTCAGTAAGTGTTTAGTCTGTTGAGTGGATGAGTGTGAGGTGGAATCAGAAATGAAGTCAAGTCCTTTTTTGCCGGAGCTATCAGCAGTGAAGGTTTCATGAACAGGAGCATAGTGGTTGCTACCCGTGAGGACGCACAAACAGGGAAAATCTAGAGCACACCTCCAAAGCCATGTCTTGTACTGTTAGCAGGACCAAAAGTAATGTGGATGAACAGCATTACAGAGCTTTGGTTCACAGTGCAAAGGGAGAATTAAGGGCGTTGAGGAAGGTGCAAGTTTATCTTGACACCTCTTGGACTAGAACTGTGCTTTAAACAGAAACACCTGCACAAATGCCCAGTTCCCTTGAGCTTGATATGTAAGATGCCTGGTGTTGCCATTTGTACTGTGAATTTATAGCCACTTCAGCAAAATGGTAAAGAATGAGAGCGGAGCTGTGGGAGGGGAATGGCCCCAGGTGGTTTCAGACAAAGACCGACTGAGATGTGTTGGCTTGTGCGATTTCACGTGGACTTTTTCTTCACTCTGGTGTTGCGTGAGTCACATCTCCCCCCAGAGTCTTACCTTATAAACCTAAGTGCTCAAGATGAAACTCCACGTTATGTTGTCGTGTGTTGAAACCTTAGATTGTGCCAGGTTTACTCAAAAAGGTCACAACCTTGGGTTGAGTTTCAAACTCGTGGCAAGTCCTGAAACTGCTCTGCTTTCAAAATTCACTGCAAACGTATATCTTCAGTTCTGGCTGTGGAGCCAGGGCTCCCCCAGGGACTCAGTTGCAATGCTGCTAGCACAGATTTTTCAAGATCAAGTTTTCAAAACTTGTGTCACAATTGTATATGCAAAGAAGTCGTCCTTGGAATTAACAGCTGGCTTGCAGATGGGTTCACACAATGGAGCTTGTATCAGGCCCCAAGCATTCACAGACAATCAAGGTCAATGCTGCATTTGGCCCAGGGCTCTGAAATCGAGTCTATTGAAAGGATCCTCCAGTCCTACGCCTGCTTCTGAGCCCTTTTGCCACTAACTTGAGGCTGAAGCTCACATTTTCCAAACCGGTTCCCTCTGCTCTGGTGTTGCATGAACAGTCCTCAGCAGCAACACAAGGGAGTGACTTACCAGGGCAGACAGCAGAACTGGCGACAAGCGAAGTCGTGTTGATTGCACAGGATTAAAAAAGCTGAGAAAGCAGGCACACGTCACATTTTCCCTTCTCACCTCTTTCATCGAGATGAATCGTAGTGGCCATTTTTTAGAGCAGCGTGTACGTTCAAAGGGAGGGGAGTAGTTTCTCACCCTGGGGCGCGTGGTTATAGGTCTGTTGAGAACAGCTCAGCCTTCAAAGAATTTATTTTTGATACAAATCTCCCCTTCTTCTCCCCTTGGTCTGCAGGAGCATTCGGGGCACAAGGCAGTGATGCCATTTCCTCCTCACTCCTGCTCCCGCCCCACCAAACACGCTCGCACACACACAGACGCCCACATATGTACCAGGCGGGCTGAACCAGACAATAAATAAACACCCACTACTGAAGTCATTATTGCCTAACTGAAAAATTATTTGCTGGCAGTGTCTGTAGGATTATGACTAGCTCTTATCAAAATATGCGCGCACATAAATCAAGGAGTGAGGTAATAACGACTCCTAGAAACTTTCAACTTCTCAGTTGTGCCCTAGCCTAATTAAATGTGTTCGGGTTTGGAGAATTAGCTGTACGATTACGGTCAGAGAGCGTGGAAATGGGACCGACAAATAGGAAGAGAGCAAAAAGTTGATTGCCACCTGCCTCGCGCGGGGTGATTTGGGAACAATGAGTCCAAATGCATTGGAGCTGTGGAATTGAGACCACAAAGACACCAGAAGTTGCTGGCACTCCCTAAACTTGTTTAATAAATGGAGGGAGAAATCAGGCAATGCCATAGCGTGGAGGCTGCTGCAGTTTGAGTCCGCTGCTGTCACGGCTGCAGGTTGACAAACACATTTCGATAAGCGTTTGTAGAAAAAATAAAGACTGGGATCTGATCACAGTTGCTGTCGGTTGTAACAGAGCCTAAGTCCTGAAAGCACGCAATTAATTCTTTTTTCTCCTTCCCCACGCAGGCTAAACTGCCCAACCTGAAAGAAGTGGATGTTCGCTACACCGAAGCGTGGTGAACTCTCCCTGCCTCCAACTCTCTCTTTTGCTTCTGACAGGAAGGAAAAGAGTTTTAAAACAAACAAAGAAAAACAAACCGGAAAAAAAATAACTTTTGGCTAATATCTGTAGAGCAGTGAGTGCTGGGACTTGGTGGTAGGAGTCGTGGTATGAGGTGGAGGAATTGTGTGTGTCAGGGGACAGGGAAGGCCTGGACCTGGCCGAATTCTTGCAGCTTTGTGATTTCGGAATCAACATAATTTAAATTGAAAAGGAGAGAATTTAAAAAAAAAAAAAAAGAGGAAAAAAGAGGACTTTGTAGCAGCAAGAGGAATATAAAGAGGAAAAAAAACACCTTTGTGGATTTTATTTGCCTTTGTGTTTTATGCCGTGTGGAGAAAAAAAAATATTCATTTGTCATTATTTACCTGGGTTTCCTTGGCTGGCACAGTCCGAACTCCTCTTTGACCAGTTTTGCTCCAGAAAATCAAACTTACAAAAATCTCAAGAGAAGAAAACCAAAAGCAATCTGATTTTCATCCCCCCTCACCCTGTGTCCTCTCAGTTGTTATGCAAAGTAATTTTGTTGTACATAAGATTTACATAATGCACCTATTTAAGAAAATTGTTCACAAATAACAGGTCTGGGACCTGTCTTTTATTTATGAATTGTTAATTCTTTTACCCTTTTTTGCGTATAGTACTGTATAAACTAGTTTGCTGTCTTGTTGTTATTATTATTTTTTTTAAAGGAAATGTCCTCGAAGAATTGCCTTTTAGTAATGCAGACTGTATTATACTCCCTCTGTCACCACATTCATCGCTTGTCTTTTTGATTTCAAAATGCCTCATGTTATTAAATAGGAAGGAAAATATCTATCATAGGTATGGTTGTTGGGGGAGGGGTTGCAGGGATTAATAAAAATGAGATTTCCTTCCGACGTCTGGAAAACTTTCTTTAAGTCTTTTAAACCACATCAGATTTAAACATGGGTGATAGGGAAAATTTGTCACTTATTTTGCCGATGGGGTAATAACAAAACTCTGTCAATTTTACAAATTGCCTCTGTTGTTTTCTGTTTACGTCCGATATTTCAAAAAGTGAAAAAAAAAAGCTCTCCCTCCATTTTGTGTGTACGCTTTTTTTTTTTGCCTTTTTTTTTTTTTTGCCTTTTCCTCTTCTCCGCCCTTCCCTCCCTCCCCCTACCTGTTCTGTGCACGCATTGTTCTGCATGTTCCTCTGGGGAGGCTGCAAACATAGCCTCGCTGCTGATCTGATAGCTCTGACCTGTCTGTAAATGTGACTGCTACGTTTTTTCAAATTTTCTTCCACAATTGCTTAGAAGATGATTTTTTTTTTAAATTGTGTTTTCTTTTATAACTATGCTGTTGACTTTTGTTTTTTCATAATGAGCCTTCATTGTACAGAGCTGCTTATTTAAAAAGAAAAAAACAAAAACAAGTTTTTCCTCTGTTTTAACACCTTTATTTTATTCTTCAGCACCTCAAGGTTTCACATACAGCCAATGTAATTTTTTATATATAAATATATATATATTTAATCTTATTCAATGGAAGCCAAGCTTTTTTTTGTTTTTTGTTTTTAAACTTTGTTGCTATGTAGACAACCCCTACCCAAATCATGTTCTTTTTTCTTTTTTTCTTTTTTTCATTTTTTAAATAAATAAAATGGAAATTGAGTCTTAACTCATGTAGTGTGCCAGGTTTTTTTTCCCCTTCAAATCCCAAACTGTATGCAGATACAGTATGGGAAGAAAGAAGAAAAAAAAAATAAAAAGGAAGAAAAATTATGCCAACATTTTCCTTAGCACTGTTGCTTTTACCAATGGTTTACTACTACTGTTCTGTAGCTGTGTACAAAGAGATGTGAAATAATTTCAGGCAAAAATAAACTGTAAGTGACTATCTTTTAGCTGCGTGCTTTGTGCTTTCTTTGAAGGAAACTTTCACTGACCCGGTGAGTCGGGGATGCTGTGGGAGGCAGAGCCGGAGCTGGAAGACGACGGCTTACCCAAGGACGGTGTCGTAGGGAGCCGCTTGTGCTCGTTGCTGCCCTAACATAGGCAGTACTGGAGAGGTTGGGGCATTTCCAGACTGCAGAGGGGTTTCTGTGTGTTGAGGTGCTTTGCAGGGCAGCGTCCCAGTGGGGTGCTGCACTTGTGATTTGCCCTCTGCCCGTGATAAAGCACTCTGGTGTGTGGGCTGGGTGCCAGCACAAAATGCAGTCAGGCCCCCCTTAGAACAGCTGCTGGCACTGGTTTCAAGAGCCACTTTCATTCATTGTCTATGTTACCTGGTCCATATTCTATATTCTCCTATTTCTATCTATATTTCTGTCCTATTCCACAAAACAGACCTTAGGACATGGAGAAACAAGCATTTTGGAGTGTGTTCCCAGCCAAGGTAAGAAGTGCTTGAAGGATAGCCCTTAATAAAGAGCATAAGCTGTGACTTCAGCTTTTCCCTCTGAAATAATGCAGTGCCATGCTGAGGCTGTCGGTCTGTTTGAGTGCTTTTCCCTTTGGGTACTTATTGCCACATGTGGGTTGTGGCAAAAAGTCCTCCGCAGCAGGACGAGCAGTCCTGACAACACAGGGACCTTAGAAAGCTTTTCTGGACCCTGAATAGCCAGAAATACCCCAGTGATGCTGGAGGAAGAACTGAGACATTGCCCAAAGGAGGAGAGCATTGGCCGTGGTGAGACAAAAACGTTGCTGCAGGCAATACTTGGACGTGGGGTCCTGCTGCCAGCCATAACCTGCTGCTCCCCAGGGCTCTGCCTTCTGGGGGATCAACTACAGCACTCTCCTAAATGGAGGGAGTAATTGGGATTTCTGTGAATAGGCTCCTTAGGGGAATGACCCCTCTTTGGAAAGAAAAAAAAAAAAAAAAAAAAAAAAAAAGGTTGGGTTGTGTTACATCTCTGTTTTTCTGAGAAAAAGGATTGGAGCTAGCTAGCAGATGATCGATCTGCTGTTAAAATGATGCATGTGGTCTGTCTCGCTTTGCAGTAGGCATCTCTGTGCCCAGCCAGGTGCCTTTGGCATCCAGCCAGCACCAATTACTGAGCATCGTCGTTAGAAATTTCTAATGATTGCATTGGAAAAGGGGTTCTTGTATCGGTTACAAAATAGTAGGGTTAGATGCAGTGTAATAGGAGATGCTATATCTGAGCTTGCACTCAGAAAGGTTTTTCTGAGCTTTTTTCTAGCAGAGCACTTGGGTTTGTAGGGTGCCCTGGCAGCTCCTCCTGGATAATGATGCTTTTCTGTCTTCCTTTCTGCTGTAGCTTGTTGATAATACGAGCCATTAACAAGCTGCCCAATTTCATTTGGGAGGTTTCGGCAGCTCATCTTTCCAGGGACCGCGAATAGCAGGGGTTTGGCTTTCAACCCAAACTAGTGTGGTGGCTTTGAAGCAAGTCCAAAGAGCACAAAGCAGCAGCACTACCTTGTTCCAGGGGCAATTTTCTCACGTCCTCATTAAAAACCTGCAGTTGTACTACCTTCCTGTTGCTTCCCCTGCTGCTCACAGCTACGTGTGGAGTTCTGGAAGACCAAACACAGAGCTGAATCTCACAGAGCACCGGTTACTTCCAGTTTCCCAACTGGGTGTGTACTAGATCGCTACTCAGAGGCCTAAAATCCTGATAATTCATCGCAGATTTGCTTGAGGGAAGTGTAGGCAGCCTGACAGCTGGTGACTTGAAGAGCTGCCTCATCTAGTTTTACCAGGTAAGAGCTTGGTGTGTCGCGTTCGTGCGGTCCTTTTACACAAGGGCAATTCTAGGCCATCTCCAGACCCTGAGGGCCTCAGGCTCTCGGCCTAGTGCTGGCTGTGGGACCTCATGGGCAGATGTGGTAGATGGTGGCACCAGAGTGGGTGTGGAGCATCTGGGGTGCCCTCAGGGCACATTCCTGTGGGCTGTGGGCATCCTGATCTGAGGGCGGCTGCGTGTCCCCAGAGCAGGTCCCCAGAGCCCACCGGGCTTTGCGTAGGCCTTCACCCCGCACTGGGGGCACTGGGCACAGAAAGTCTCTCTGTTATTCTTCGCCCCACATGTTTTCCAAAGTGCATCAAGCCTCCTCAAGTTGAGGTAGAAGTCCTCTTGGACATATAGTGTGAAGGTGCTGAAGTGAGCACGAAAACCCTTGTTGGCAGATCTGTGTGGGGCCTGAGGTCTTTGCTAGAAATCCCTAAAGGCAGTAAGGGTATAATAAGGGTATGGAATGGTAACGGTGAGATTAAGAGGCCAGTGTGGAGGCCAGCTCAGCCTGTGACTGCTGTCTACTGAGCAACATCCAGAGCTGGGCCTGTTTATCTGTGGGATTGCTGCTCCCCGATGGCCGGGAGCGTGAGTAAACCCGTGTCTTGTACACAAGGACTTCTAATCTGGAAAAGAGCTCCTTGAAACTTTCTATACATCTCAAAGCAATAAGGCCAGAGAGCTACTACTGTTCTCACGCTAAAGGCAATGCTGACCTCTCCCAGCCTCTGAGAAGCCAGCCAGATGTACCCATTAGAACGGATCAGTCAACTCCACGGCTTTCTTGAATTTTTAATGCTTTTTGCCAACTAAATATAGTAAAAGCTTCAAAATACTTGTTTTAAGTGGATGTTAACATCCAGTTGTTTTTTTTTTTTTTCCATTTTCTATTGACTGGGGAATATCATAAGTAAATATTTGAGATGACCCATTTTTATTCAAAACAGATCTTGGAATATCCTTTTTGCCAGTAATATTAAAAATGTGGGTGTTTTTCCTGCTAGCCTCGTACCTGATTTTGTTTTTCAGGTGATCTCACTTTGATGCTTTTCACCTGCCAGGAGGAACAAATACTGTAATGTATCTGTACTTATAAAATAGGCCCTATCAGATTTTAAATATATATGTACACAAATCTCACCGTGACCCAGTGGTCATGAAAGAACTCTGTCAATATAGCACTGCCAATGTAAATATGTGTCCTTTTTCTACGAATCTTTGCAAAGATAAAACAAAGGTCTGTATATCAGAATATAGCTCATAGCTCCTTTTTACTTCATTACTAGCATTGACTTGGTCTGAACACCTAAACTGATGAGTTTGCTTCACAGATCTAGCAGTTGATATAGTAACCAGCTTCTTGGTAATTCTTGTTCCAGCTGGGCTATAATATCAAAGCATTAATCCTTTAATTGTAACACAGCATACAATTTGAAGTTGAATTGTTGACTGTAGGTAAATGTTAAAATCTTAGCAATCTCTCCCACCCAAAATCTCCCATTCTTACATATGCTTTTAGTATAAAACCAATATTTTTGTATTAAAGTATGTGAAGTTCTTGCGGGGAGGGGGACAGCAAAGAAAAGTTTGCTTTGAATGAGGGGTTGATTTTCTCGCTTTAATAGAAGTGTTGCTAGCATCTTTGGTATGCAGTATATCATATTTAAAATACAAAAACCTTGGCTTTGGGATAGTTTTATTTCCATGTTTTACCAATTATGATGACATTAAGGATAACTAATGTTACTGACTCATTTGCCAGGTGCTTTGAGACCTTGGAGCTAGGTTTTGTTATTTATTGCTGCACTAAGAGTCAGCGTTGCACTGTTTTGTGAACCTTGGAGGCTGTATGAATACATTTATCAGGAATGCTTTGAATCTGGGATTAAGCATCATAATACTAGAAAGCTGCAAGTTCCAGTTCTTTGTTGTTTACTTACAAGAGAGAAGAAACATTGCAAAACAAGTCCACTTACTGGGATTTCATGTGGTTCTCTGATCTCCCACGCGGTGCTTTCTCCATCCCCACTGGATGGGACAGACAGCGCTGGGGCTGGCCGAATATCCCCGAGCCCACACACCCAGAGCTGTGCAAGGCGATGACAACTGGGCAGAGCACAGCAGAGCTGTGCCTGGATGGCGATGAGTGCCAGCACTATGGAAAATTGCTTTCTTATGGATTTTGAGGGGTATAAATCCTCTGATGTTTAACCAGGAGGTTGGGTGTCTGCTAGGTAGTGGTAATGGAGCAGATCTGCCATCTCTCTGGTGGCCTGCTGTCGTGATGTCTTGTAAAAGCATCGGCACCTGCTGGCCTTGTCCCCGTGTGGGGACCATCCCGCCACTGTCCCTGCACCCGTGGCAGGGTCCCCAGCACCCCCAGATGATGCGTGGTGGGACCAGGGGCTGGCGGGGTTCCCGCGGCATCGCCCCCACGCGCCGGCTGCACCCTCAGCTCCTCCTGAAATAAATAAATAAAAAGCCCCAAAACGGGAAGAGGGAAAAAAAAAAAAAAAAAAAAGAGGAAAAAAAAGTTGCACTTGAGGTTAGCGCTGCTCTCCGCCGCAAAGCCGATGACATCAATGTTGCCATGGTGACAAAATCTTCACTTAGGTATGGTGAGCGCCCTGAGCTTGCGGCTGCCAAGGAAACCCGCCCGAGCGCCAGGCACGCGGCCTGCGGCCTTCCTCCTCCTCCTCCTCCTCCTCCTCCTCCCTGTCCTCCTCTTGGCCAGGCACCCTCTGCGCCGCCCCGTGCTCCCCAGCCTCCTGCCAGCACCCTGTCCTCGTGGAAGTTACTTGGGAAAATCTTCCATCCTTTGTCCCCGCCGCTGTCCCGGCAGCTCTGGGGCTTCCCGAGGATGAGGAGCGATCGCTGCCAGCAGCAGATGAGTGGGGACGCAGCACGTCCACGCCTGGCCATCACCAGGATTCACGTCCTGTCCACTGTGAGCGGCGATGGACTCCAAGGTCTTCAAGGAGGCTCAGAGCTGCTGGCCTCCACCTGCTCATGAGCGAAGCTGCTTCGTTTTGGGGGGGGTTGTTATTTTTCTAGCGCTGGGCTCACGTGCTGTGGGAAGCCTGCCCCCGCCCGCACCTTTTTTTCCCCTTTTTGCCAGTGCAAGTGAGAAACTTCCTAAAGCTTGGTTCTTGCCTCGGAATGCACTGCTTGCAGCCAAGAGCAGTCATTAGTCACCAGAGTGAACCCACGGGCTGAAGAGAAGCGGCTGAAGCGAGGAGAGGGGTTTGGCTCTGCACAAAGCCTCGACGCCAGCTCAGTCCTCAGCTGAAGCCCTGCAGTGGCCTGGGCAGTGCTCCCCCTGCTCCCAGGGGCTTTGCCAAACCTGTCCCCAAAGACCAATCCAGCACCAAGGGTGGTTGTTCGGAGGGTGCTGATGGGGCCTGTCCCGCTGTGCCTTCACCCCCAGTGAACAAGTGTAACCCAGAGCCCACCAAGGCTATGGAGCAGGTTCTTTTTTAGTGTCTTCTAAGGCAGGTCCAAGTGGATATTAAGCACTCAGGGATTTTTGTTTGTTTTTGGTTTTTAAGTGGATTTTAAGCACAGGCTTAAAAGCTCAGATGATTTCCCAGGGCAAAAGATGCCCCCGCATCGCTTCCAACGCGGCAGGAGGCAGCCCCGCACGACCCCGATGGAAAAACTCCGTCTGCCTGGCGACACAGCGAGGTGCTCCTCTGGCTTTTGTTTTAGTAGATGGGGTTCTGGACCTCGGACAAGCTGTTGTTATTTCAGAGAAGAAAAAAAAAAAGGATCAGTTTTTTTTTTTTTTTTTTCTCTCTCAAAGAGCAACATCTGCTGGCATGTGAGAAACTGCTGGCTTTCAGGCTTCGGGGTCTGCAATTAATCAGGCTCCGAGCCGCGCTGCTGCCGACAGCGCAGCCGAGTTGAGCCGGGGGGATGAGAGGGAAGGAAAGGAAAAGCTCGGCACAGCTCGGCACAGCAAGCCCAACTGGGTGAGATCCGGCATGGCACGGGGAGCTAAACCCAGCTGTGGGCTCACAGCACGAATGACAAGGGTGAGCACCAGCTTAAAGCCAGCTTTATTTTATGGCAGAAGAAGGACGCGATTTACTCAGAGGCAGATCCAGGATAAGCCAGCCCTCTGCTAGAAATCCAAAATGTGTTTTAAAAGAAATATTCAACAGTTTTGCAGTGAAATTGTTCACTTTTCTTGTATAGCTGTGATAGGAACTAGGGGGATTAACAGACAGCAAATCTCTGGAGAAAACAAAGATTTTTTTTTTTAGGCTTGAATTTTTTTTAGACTAATTATTGATATCCTTTCAAAATAATTACGAATTTTACACAGGACCAGATCTCCACTGCACGGTTTCTGGTCACAAGAGATGAGTGTAGCCAAGGGGAAGTGACTCATGGCTGCCTGTGGTTGAAATTAATGAGATTTTTATCTGGAAATATTCCTGTTAGTGCCTTTTCTTTGTAGTCCGAGTCAGGACAATAGCATGGAAATCATCTTTGAGGAAAACGGTGACCTCACTGCGATCGCTGCAGTAACTGGAGGCTCAGCAGCGATAAGCGCCGGAACAGCTGAGTTATGGATTTTGAGGCCAGAAAACCCCATTCTGAACAGCCAGGCTGGCACGCTGCAGAAAGCAGCTTGGTTTTGCTCTCTGATTCCTGCGACAACCCCACAAGTGGTATTTAGCAGGGAGGGAGGAAGGAGAACACGAGGAGAAAGGAAATCAGCCGGGGGAAGTTGGGATGGGACATTTTGCACATGGACTTATTTACTGCAGATGGGAAAGCGCTAACTGCAGGCCCGCCTGGCAAAGCAAACTGCTCCAAAAACAAAAGCCCTTCCTTGTCGTGCATCACCTTCTCTGCAAGGACGAGGTCTTGCAGGAGAGCCTGTTTTAAGCAGAAGTGGAGGAGAAATCCTTCCCCTGCCTGTGCTGGGGGCTGCCACCTTCCCGGAGAGAAACAGCAGGGAACACGCAGGAAGAAACCACATCTTTCTGGGCTGCTTCAGCTCCCAGCCAGCTTATCGATCAGGAGGAAACGTCGGTGTTTCGGGAGCTTCCCAAAAAGGCACGGGGAGGCTGCGCGGCGCCCGTGCGTCACCGGGGCTGTTTTTATCCGTGGATTTTCCGGCGCGTTGAGCAGCTCCGGGTCGCCCAGGAGGGACCCTGGCAGAATCTCCCCGCTGCGTGACTCATCCTCGCGCGTCGGGGGAGCGCGGGCTGGCTCCGGCACGCTGCACTTTTCAACTCTGATTCATGCCACCCCAGGAGAGTAAATAAGGCAATGCCGCACACGGCTCAGCTGCAAAGGTGTCAGGGCAAATGACACCACCGGCGAATAGTGTCACCTACAATGTTCCCAGCAATTTCCTAAATAGGGCAAAATGCCTCGCTGCACCTCTGCCAGGAATCCCGTCACAGCTCAGGATACCTGCAGTCCTGCACGTGCCAGGAGGGCTTTGCTGAACCAAAGATGCTGGCCCGATCTCACTGAGCTTAGGAGCCCGTTTGCTAAAGCCTGAGGATGTTTATTAGCAGTCTGGGGTTGTCACTTCTCAGGCTCTATCTGCAGATCGCTTTGGAAGGGTGATTCAAAAAGTGAAGAGCCTCGTTTCTCTGGATGTCTCCCAAAAGCAGGGTAACCCAGGTCACTGCTGCAGAAGGCGTTACTTGATATTGATGTCTCTAGCACTGTAAAGACAAAAATCGGGAGCAGATTTTTTTTAACAGGATCTAAACTAATTACACCTCTAAAATCGGTTGTTTGGGGAAAAACTCTTCAGCTGTCATCACTGGTACCTGAACGCTGGTGAGTCATCAAATTACATCCTTGGGTCTGGAAATGGATAGCTGGATAACTAGATGCCTAGTTGCCTGCTCAGCCAGTGAAGCAATTCAGCTAAAAAACCTCACGTATGGGTCAGATGATATCTTTACTCCGATTTTACCCCAGTCCTGGCTCGCACCTTTGACCAAGGAAGCCTCAAGGAAGCCGAGAAAGCCTCCTTGTGCTTCCAGACAGCCTCTGCCCTGGGTTAGCTCCTGCAGTGCCTGTGGGCACAAGGCCCTGCAAACCCGGTGGCACAGCAGGAACAGCACTGCAGAAAACATGGAAAGGGGGAAGCCCTAAACGTCTCCTGGTAGCAGGGTGTGAATTTGTGCCCTTTGCTTAGGCTGATCTGTCGTTAAGGAGACCATGTAGATATCTGTCTATTCCTGGAGCAAATCAGCATTACAGGTGACTTCTGATTGCTGGTTGCTAATGAGAGAGCAAACTGCATTCAGGTTAGCCAAACAGAGGGGCAAAAGTTAGTGAATAAGGACTAAATGAGCTGGGTGCTTAATTGTCAGTGAATGCCAGTTCCTCTGGTCCTTTGCTCCCTTGGGCTTCAATCCCAGCCTTGTTCTCCAACCTGCAAGAGAGAAATATCCAGGGCAGCATAATTAGCTCATGCTCTTCCACATCTTATATGCTGTAATGTTGTCTTTCTTTCAAAATAAAGCAAGAAAGAACCCCCCCTCATGTGATTACATGTTCTGTTCTTCCCTTCAAGCTTGTCAACATGAAGCACAGAGATCGCCTAATCCATTTTTGTTATTTAATTACGTGACTGCGGCGCGCTGCTCTGGCTTCTGTCCGTGCCCCGTCACGACTGGCATTGCATTGCTTCCCGGAGCCCAGGGACTCCAAAAACCTGTGGGGAAGCAAAGTGCATCCCCACATCCCTGTCAGGTGCCGCTAGGGATTTGTGATTGCTGGAGATAAGGAAGCGACTTGAACCCCAGAGCTGGCGGTGTGGGGAGCAGAGGGACTCAGCAGAGCCCTTGGAGAGGAAGCAGGTGGAGGCAGAGGCTTTCAGTGTCCATACCAGCCCCTGGGTGTCTGCTGGCCAGGTGAACAAGCTGGGATTTGCATGCTGGTGTCCCCCTTGTGCTCCCAGCCAGGGAGAGCCAGGGCAGTGGGGCTGGGTGCCCTTGTGGGTGCTGGCAGCTCCTCATAGAGCCTCACACGCGTTCCCCACTGGCTGGCAAATGCCTGCCGCTGCTGGGCGATAGCGGCAGCCTGTGCTTAGGGGCAGAAATCAGCCACTTGGATCAAAATAGAAATCCTTCTGCTAAATGCTGTTCAGGGAATTGGCAGAGTGGGAAGGGCAAAGCAGCCAGCTGCATGGCTCAGTGGCATGGATGAGTTAGCTGTGGTGATGTTGTATCACAGGTGAACTTACCATCTCAGCGTTAAGCCATGCTGTCTGCATTCCTGGTCTCTAAATCACTGAGTTATTTAATTATTCTGTTATTCTGCTCCCTCACAGAGCCCGTGCCCTCTGCCATTGATGGTTTCCTCGTGTGTGTGGCCATCAGCAGTGCAACTGTGAGATGCCAGCAAGTAAATGAGAACAGGGAGGACTCGGTCCCCGCTGGGTTAAGCCATGAGGCACAGAGTGCTTTTCCTCCTCTTCTTTCCAAGGAAACAGGCTGCCATCGGGATGGTGAACACACGTAAAAACAAGGTCTGCACGAGGTTGGTGTGAGTGCTGGCGATGGTCATTAGCAGGGGGATAGAGGAGTCACGGGGGCCTAGAAAGAGCCCCTTGGATCAGTGGCTTCACGCAAATACTTTGTCCTTTACAGTTTTCCTCAGCCATTAGGCGAACACAGTGCGGGCACAGAGTGTTGTATTTTTCACCGACTCAGCCCCGCTGCCCGTGTCTAAGTAGCTTTGCCTTTGGACTTAGTGTGGGCCTTGTGGGGCTCCTGCTGTGGTGCTGACTTCTTCCAGCAGCAGGGCCACAACTCTCCCATGGGAGAGCTCTAAAAGGAAGGGATTTCGGCTGGAATTTGGTGCTCATGTTTCTTAGGCTTTGGGCATTCCCTCCTAAATTTGTGGGGTGGTGAATGATGGAGATCCTCTTTTCCTCTGCTTTCATTTCATTTTGTTTGTTTTGTTTGGGCCTTGTCACAGCATTTCTTGGGCCTAGGCCCAGCCCGGCACTTAGCAGCAGTAGCACAGGAATTGATTTCAGCAGAAGTAGACAATTCCCTAAATTATTAATGTTAATAGTGCACTAACCACAGGGCACAGGCAAAAATACACAGAAGGAAGAGCTGAAGGCAATCAAGAGGATGGCAGCTGGGACCATCAGGGTGATGAGAGCTGGGCCTGGCAAAAAGTGAGATGTCCGAGTTGACCGGGACTAAGACAGCACAAGCCAAGAAGGGTGCACGCCTTGGAGATGCTCCTGAATGCTATGGTTTTCCACAGGTACAGGTGCTGTTATGTACTGGGTTTTATAACAAGCTTTTCACATGCAGAAATCCCTACACTGCCAAAGATGAGCTCGATGCATATCCCACAGGCCTGCCGGGGGGGTGGGATGCTTCTGTGGTGTCCCCGGTGCCCACAAGGCTGCCCAGGCCACACAAAGCTGCGCAGCTCGTTGCAGCCTGCCTAGCGTGTCCTAATTGTGTTTCTCAGAAGCCCTCAGTGTTTTCAGCTGATTTGCTTTGACATCAGCAGCCGGCAAGAAGTTCTGTGTCGGGGTGTGTGGGAGTGCTATGTGACACCTTAATCATGCTAAACAGGAACACACATTCAGATTTCCTCGGTGTTTCAAAGAAATGTGATTTCCTTTGTGCTGCAAAGAACGAGTTGACTTGACTGCGACTCGCTGTGGAGATGGGCTGTGTTGCGTGTGAATTAGGGTGCCAGGATCTAATTCTGGGAGAAAAAGGGAGATAAAAGATCCTTGACTTTCTAGCTGCAACCATTGGGGTCAATTTTCTTGCTGGTAGCTGGGGGTCGTTTTGATGATAGCTGTTTAACTGGGTTGGCCAATGTATTGAGAAATCGGATATTGTGCAAAAAAACAACACAAAACCAAACCTGTATGGAGTCAAAGTATAAGCAAATATCATACCAAATCCCAGCTTCTGAAACAGTTGTTAGTCATCTAGTGCAGGCATTAGAAACTTATTAAAAGTCCAAAAGAGGGGTTAACTCGTTAATTTATTTCTCTTCCGCGTATGGGTGATGACCATTCAAAACTCAAGCAGCGGTGGCTCAGTACAGATTTAGCTGAGCATTGCCTGGCCCAGATGAGATGAAATAAAGGCAGAGAAGATTCGCAAGAGCCCTGCCAGCGCAGAGCGGTGTGTGACGTATGGCGGGGCTGTATAGCTCGTGTGATTTGTGACACGCAGCCAGGCTGTTGGAAAAGCTGAATTTGCCGGTGTGCTCATCCTGCTGACAGTCTCATTCGCTCAGCCTTGCTCACGCAGAGGCACATGACTGCTTGGATCGTCAGCATGAAAATGCCTTTCATTTTTTTGTGATCTGTGAGATAAAGTCAAAAACTCTGCATTTGGTAAAGTACTGTGCATAATAATAACGAAAGCTGTTTGACCTGATCAAATAATTTGAATGATTACGCTTGATTCAGACAATGGCTGTGTTCCTGCTAGCTGTGCCCAAAACATCCTTCTGAAATGTGGTATTGTCCAGCAATCACTGCCGTGGGGCAGTACCGTGTTCCACGGGGTTCGTTGGCCATGTGATAGTCGTTGCTGCAGTCCCTGCCCAGCTGTTTTAGTTTTCAGCATGGAATTAACAACTGCCTAGCCCTATTCACGCAGTGTGCAAGAAGTAGGTCAGTGGAGCCAGCAGGAAGGAGTTCAGCCCTCTCTACCAGTCCCTTACCAGAGCGGCTGCTTCAAAATAGCACCAGCCACGTTCCCCTTCCCGGCGCGACGTGACGGTGCCTTTTCCTTTCCTTTTCCAGGAGACTGCTCTGGGACAGGGAATGTCCCCTTCCAAATGGGCTTTCTGTCACCTGCTGCTGCTGCCTTATTTAAGCTCTCCAAGTTGCGTGTCTGGCTGCTGGCCCGCGTGGCAGGAGGTAGACCTGCGATGGCACATTTCTGTGCAGTTGCTAAATGCAAAGTGCTTGCGCTCCATCAGATAAAATGCATCTCCTTGCATCTTCGTGTGGATCAAAGAGCAGTGCTGGTGTCAGGCCAGGGTCCATCGCTGCCCTGCCAGGCAGAGCAAGGCGTACATTTGGCAGAGCTTGGGGACTGATGTCGTTTCAGAGCGGTGGTTAAGCATTCACATGAAATTACCTGTGTAAAAAAAAATACAGTGCAGGGAGTGTTAGCTAAGCTCCGCTTAGATCACTGCAGATGTGTTATTTTGGGAGAGTATTCATACTGTGCACTCCTTATTCAGACAAACCGGCAATTGACGTAATTTTTTCCATAATGTTGCTTTTATTTGAAATCATATCTATACATCTTGTACAAATCAAACTAATAATAAGCATTTCCATGACAGATTCTACTTATGGATTAATTTTGGAATTTAGTTTACAGACATGATTTGACTTCAGTGGGATTTGTGTCCATAAAAGGACTGCCACAACAGGGGACAAATGCGAGAAAGTGGATTTTTGTCTATAATTCACCATATTTGTTTGTGGAACCCTTAACAATGTTCTAATCTTCCATCTGAAAACTGCCTTGTCACCTTTTGATTTACAGCTTTTTCCTTTGCCTTTACTCTGTACTACTTCGCTGGTATTTCTTACAAGGCAGGTATTGTCAAATCTCTTTCTTCAAACATATAATAACCACCTTTTGTAGTGAACAGGCGTATAAGTTACTCAGCTTATATGACAGAACAGAAAATAAAGAGTTGAGAATCTGGCAGAGATGCCAAAGAGTGATGTTATTATAACCTTACTGTGAAAGATTTGCCAACAGAAAGTTACATATCGGTGAGGTAACCAACGGCAATATTTGCAGGAGAAGGCTTTACTACACCAAATATTAAAAAACATCATTGTATGGTGTATTTACAGACAAATCACACCTCTCTTATCAAGATGTTCAACAGCCATCCCTATGCATAACAGACAGGATTTATAGCTTAAATAGACCACAGGCATGGAAGGACATCATAGGGTTTATGCTTGTCAGTACTCCAGCCTTCTTGTTGAGGCCTTCTTGGGAATTTTCCCATGTTGCTTGTTTTTAAGTGGGAAATGTTGTTCCTGCGACATTGAAATCTTGCAGTTTCTCAGTTTTCCTTTCAGCAAACTACACCAGGGTTAGAGTAGCTGTTTCAAGGCGGAGTGGCCCAAAGGAAACCAAATCTTAGTGCTTGTTTTTGACCAGTTTAAAACATCAGCCCGTGTGCTGCCATCAGATGTATGGGCTTTATGTTCGGGCGCTTTGTCCCACCAGTTTCTGCAGCACGCTTGGCTTCCCAAGCCACTTGCAGTCACCTTCTGGGTGGAGCAACGCAACCCACGCTGTCCCCAGCAGACACGGGGGACCTTTGGCAATGTAGCTTGGGCATGGAGGTAAAAGGAGGCCTTGTAGGAAGAGCTGAAGGCTTCATTTTTAGGGGAAAAGAAGATTACAGAGTCAAGAGGCAGCTCAGAGAAGAGCACGTGTAGCTGCCTCTTCGTGTTGGGGTTATCCACTCCATCGAGTGCGGTCAAACAGAGCCCCCTGAAGCCTCGGGATGAAGCGCCCTTCCCAAGGACGATGGCGGCGAGCACAGCGCAGGCCCTGACGCAGCACAGCAGGGCGTTAATCCCCGCAGCTCTGCGCTGGGGGGCCGGAGCGCGCCCCGAGCAGCCCCGTTACCTCGTGCCGTGCGGGAGCGGGTGGCCCTTCCCCAACACCCCCTCCAGCACGCGGTCGGTGAGGAGCGACGTGATCATCAGCGCTTTCTGCTTGGTTTGCTGGCGCTTGTCAGCAGGCGGCTGACCTCGGACGGAGGCTCAGCACCAGCCCGGCTGAAGTGGTGGTGGTGGGGGAGGCCATGAGGGGAGCTAAAAGCTCTGGGGGCTCACCAGGAGCGGCCGGCACCCGGAGCGCTGCTCCACCTCCCGGCGGCTGCCCAGCCCTGCAAGGGAAGAGGCACGGCAGGGGGTTGGCCTCACGGGGGGCTGAGCAACACCGTTTCCTCCGTGAAATCATCGCCGAACGCCGCCGAGTCCGAGGGGCTTAAGGGAGGCTGAGAGGCCGGGGGCGGGTGCAGCCAAATCCTAGCGCTGAGCGCTTTACGCGTGGTGTGGCAGCTGCCTGGGGGATTTGGCTGCCCTGTGTCACTGCCCGGCAGTGCAGGCAGGGTGAGCGGCACTGCCCAAGAGAAAGCCTCCCCAATGCCTCCTGCTAGTGTTTTCTGCTTCCGCGTGTTAACGAACATTTATTTATCCCATACGGGCAGACCGAAAATCCGCGCTCCTGCGAAGAAAGGGAAACTTTCTGCTGAAACCCAGCTAGCTGCGGGGTGCAAACAGGGTGAGAGGGCAAGCGGCGGGCTTCTATCCCGAGGCAGATGCTCAGACACCACCATTTCCCCCTTCGGCTGCCGCTGCCCAGCGGGGAACCCGAGCCCGGCCGGCCCCAGCAGCTCCGGGGCTCGGCGCGATCTCTGCTGCCCCCGCCCGGGCAGCGCCGCGAGCAGGCCCAAAGCCGGGCTTTTAGGGGGGGCTGCGACAGGCACCCCCCAGAGCTGCTCGGCACTCGTGGGGTTTGCGACGATGTTTTGCTCTTCGCTGAGGCTCTCCGCTCAAGGTGCTCAAAATGCCCATCGTTAGACCTCCTAAGAGCCCATTTCCTAGGAAAGCCGCGCTCATCCTGAAGATAAAACGCAGCCTCGAGCTCTGCTTTGAGTTCAAACCTTTAGGTAATAGTAAAACCCTTTTTCTTTTTCTTTCTTTCTTTTTTTTTTTTCTTTCCATTAGGGCCTTCTTCCCACTGTTACTACTAAACGCTGTATTTCATAAAAGTACCAAATTATAGACCTAACCCTCAGGAAAGCCTGAATCCAGCCCGCTTCTCGGCTATGAGAAACTCAGGCTTTCTGAACAAGGTACATTTACACATCTCAATATCCTGCATCCATTTCTAGTTGTAACTGGGCAGCTCTGCGTTCATTACTGAGCCGAATCCCAGCACCAGGTTGTCCTTCTTTTTTCACCTCCCCATTGCTAGATCCCAGGAGAATATTTACAGTGGGATGCACATCAGTGTGTGCGTTCCTGGAGCGATTACAGAAAGCAGAGAGCTTGTTGTAAAAGGGCCAGTAACACATAGCCTGCAGAAGACAAAAATCACTGTATCATGGGATATGGGCCATATTCAAAGGTAAGTTACGTCTGCAAGAGCAGATTTGAGAAGATAAGCTGCTAAACTGTCTCTGGGAGAAAGTCAAGCTGACAGACTAGAACAGCTGAGCTAATAGCTAAGTTGATCTTTAATCCATCTTTGCTGTAAACTATCTTGAAAGATCATTAAGTAGCCTGTGTGGATGAATCAAATGATAAACACTGGCCAAATCACTGAGAAACAGAGCAAGGCAAGATTTTGAAGGCTAAAAAGCACTTTAATGGCATATTTGTACTAGATATAAGGCAGAAGGAAGGCAGCCCTTTTTTCTTGGTGCCAGGGAAGAAAAAAAAAAAAAAAAAGGCTGGTGTTAATCTGGATTAGTTCCTGATCCGGGTCACTGTGCAAATGCCGTGTCAGCACAAGGGAAACACTGCTCATGGTGAGGGAGAAGGGAAGACCGCTTCTTTCTGTGGGTTTTTCCAGCTGCAGCTGAGCTGCTTTGCACAAAAGGACACTTCTGTGTCCCTTGGGGTGCTCAGGGTAACCAGGTTTTCCAGAGCCCCTGAAAATGAGCAACCAGAAAGCTGTGGAGCGATGCAAGCCGGCTCCAGAAGAGGCTTCTCCACCTAAATATGTTGGCTTAATAAATATACAACTGCTGGATCAACCCCTTCAGCAGCTAACAGCCTTGGTATGTGCGCCTGGCTGGCTCTGCTCTGCACCTGGAGAGAGGCAGGTGGAGGGGTGTGACCCTTGGGGAGAGCAGAGATAACTGGTGAAGGTGGGATGAATGTGTCTGACCTCTTCGTGCAATTTCATCCCTGTGACTGGACGAAGGACTGTGCCGTGGAGAGAAAGCGAGCTGGTTTTGTGGGTGCTGTAAGGCTTTGTAGGTGTCAGAGGGCTGGAGCAGACCTTGTGCTGGTGGCTGTTGGGTTGTCTGGAGGTGGCTTTGCTGGTGCAGGTAGATTTAGCCGCTAAATTCTGTTCCCACTTTGAAAGAAACCAGTTGAAAAGATACAGTGGGTGTGCAGTATGAAGAAAGGTGCTTAGAAGCCAAGCCAGAGACTTGCAAGCTTCTGCTGAGGTAGCAACATTTCTACTAGAGCAGGACGTCTGCTAGTACAGGCTGCAGGCAGTGAGTGGCATCGTGGTACCGCAGAAGAAGCAGCACAGCAGAAGTGAGATGACTGGACACAGCAGGGAGGTGGATCAGCTGCTGCAGAGGGGTTGTTTTCAGCACGGGGACGCTGCCTGTATTTCAGTGTCCTGTCCGTGTGCCAGTCACAGGCAGCACGCACTGCTGGGCATGGAAATAAAGCCATGTGCTTGTGGTGGTTCAGTCTGTCTGTCCTGCAGAGAAAAGCAGTCGTGTCTCCCCTCTCTGCTTCTGACCTGAACTTCACTGCTCTTAGAAATGCGCAGCGTCAGTAACAACCTTGGTGATGGAAATGCCTAGGATGTTGGCGCTCATCGAGCCATCCTTGGTTTGTCATTAAAAGGACAGCAAAGGTGGCGCTAAAAGAAAGGGTGCAGATCCTGGCGTGTGTAACAAGCGGCACACGTGATATTGTCACCACCTTGGGGGCAACTTCACGGGTCTGAATAATGCAAAGGCAGGAGTCAGCAAAGGTGACAGTGGCACAGGGGGAGGCACACCTGCACTGCCCACGCAGACAAACAAGGGACTTTGGCCCACAGCATACAGGGGTGTCGTCGGGTAATATCATCTGTGCGTTTCTGTTTTACTGTCTTGGTTGCAAAATAGTTGTGCAGTGCCCTGACATTTTCCAATTATTATTATTATTTTTGTCCACGTTCCTCTCCTCTGCTCAGAAAGCCAAACTCGTACCACTGTAATAAGGCAACCTCCAACCCTGCAGGAAGGGGACTGCGGTGTCCCAGGGGCACGGCTAAAGGAGATGGTCCCAAGAGCCAGAACTGACAGCCACAGGGGCGCTGGAGCAAGCTTGCTGACTCAGGCTTACAGTACACAAACCATAACTTTTCCTCCTGAGGAAAGGCAATGGAAGGGGCATATAGTTGTAATGTGAGATATATAAATAGGAATATTACTTTGGCAGCCTCCTTCTGTGTTATATTCTCAATGGCAGCACCTGCAAATCATCCCCTCTGTTATGTTTTATCATCTGTAAGTATATGAGAAGGCCAGTATTGTTTTAAAATTCAATTTATCACGCTAATTTCAAACCCCAGTGCTGTAATATTGACTTTCTTTTTATTACATAATCCTTTGTCTTCAGAAAACCAGTAAAAATGACATTGAAGTTGACATAAACAAGAGATGTTTTTAAATATATTTCTTTTTAGGCAGACGTGATTCCATCATATGGTGGCTGAGAAACCAGAAATTTAGGTAAGTATAGCAGGCATCTTGGCCTCAGAATTACAAATTATTTTTTCAATGCTGCACTCACTCAGATTTAGTTTCTAAGTACAAGCGGCTGGCTCAGTGGTATCGAAGAGCAGCTGTGGGGCTGAGGAGGGGTGAACCCAGCTGCGGCTGTGATCCCAGGGGGAATTCTGCCCCAAAATGCAAACCTGCACCTCTGCAGCCCCCTTTGCACACATACAGAGGTTTGGGAGAAGGCCACGTTGTAATGCAATGTTTTGAGTCCCTAGAAAAACGCTCACAGTCTTGTTGGGTGCTATTGTTGTCTTGAGGTGCCCATGCAGCATTGCTCCTTGTACGTGGGAAGCCGTCCCTGAACCCTCTGCCATATGGCCCCCCATCACATTCACAGTCCAAAACTAGTTCAAATGAGGAAAGAAAATGAACTGCCGGCTGATTTCCATAGCATTCCCTGGTTTCTGCCGGGCGCTTTGCAAGAGTTTTGTTTAGACACACCGACTTCCGCCCCGAGCTGCAGGGACAAGCAAATGAGCCACTGCCGCTCTCATGTGAATATAAATGGCTCGACAGTGGTCACGCAACGGCAGCACATCAGGCGGTGTTTGAATTTTGACCTGATGCTACAAAACCACAGCACTGCCTTAGTTATGTCCTGATTGTGCTCTTTGTTCTCAAGGGCCCACAGCAAACCGTACCGAAATAAAGAGCGCCTGCGTTTGGGATTTTAGGGTACCTTTTTTGAACAAGTTGTTGCAAATCGGCTTCTAAAATGTGTCTGTAATTTCTTTAAAAAAGATTTCCTGTAAGATTATCTAGGACTGTCACCCTGGCTGGGATTTTTTTCCCACTGCAGTAGCCCAGAACTTCTGTACGAGGAGCATGACCAGTTTTTCCTTGTCTTTTCTCAATTAAGACATGTCCAGAAAGACTGCTGGCCTTCTCCGCTTGGAGGGAAGACTGATTAAAGAACATCTTCATTACGCCCTAGTACAGCCAGCCTATCCCCCAAATATTTGTCTTTGCTTTAAGCAGTAAAAATGTAAAGAAGGTGAGGTTAAAGTAGTGTGAAGAATGAGTGCTACATACACTGAGGAGCAATTGCATTTTGTTTTATCTTCAGCTATGCAACTTTTTCTGTAGAGTCTGATTTTTGATAGAGTGATTAAACACCATTTTTGAACAGGCCTGGGAAGGCAGTGAATTTCTTCTCACCACACACATAAATAAAGCCGTGATGTTTGAAGGTCTAAAAAATTTGAAAAAGTATATGCCAGCAAGAAATATAATTTCCCAGGCAGCTATACACTCAACTTTCCTGCTTGAATATTTCAGCAGAAATTATTAGTGTTTACTTTTCTTTTTGTCATCATGGGGGTTTTCAGAAAACCTGGTAATTCTTTTCTGTTTGCAAAATGATCTTAATGCTTTTTTTTTTTTAGTGTATCATTGACAAATTGCTTACTCTGTTTTTTTTTTTTTTTTTTTAAATCAGCGGTGAATGTCTTAATTTATTTGTAGGTATTCATAGACGTCTTGATTTTTCCTTTTGTGTTCATCACTGTAAGAATCAGTCACTAGCTGGCTGGCTGGATTTTGCATAGTCAAATTTTAAAATACGCATTGCTTTGCTTAATTACAAAGTCAATTTTTCAGCTTCCTCATCAGAGGCTAGACGTAACTAACCCATGCAGCATGCAGATCGAGTTCCAGGTATTTCAGCCAACCGTACTGTTCAGGGGCTATTGCTGTGAGCTTCTGAGTGTTTTTGTTGCATTCATTTTTCATGAACATCTACAGCAGTAAAGTTTATCAGCTGGTTTACTGTTAACAGGCAATGATAATGAAAGGCAAGGTTAAAAGCCGTTTTTTAACTTAAAGACATACGGCTAATTCTCTTTTCTATTACTTGAAGTATTCGTACTGTCGGTTTTGGACTTGTGTTTTTTCAGATACCTTTGCCCTCTCGTTATCTACATGGGCCAACCCTGAATTGCTTCCCTTTTTGCTTCTTGTTTTTGTTTTGGCAGATCAATATGGTTTTGTTCTCTGGTGGTGCTTGCAGAGCAGCTGCACAAACACTTGTGCCAGCGGCAGGGAGCAGTCGGGGTAGAGCTGGCAGGAGGCAGAAGCAGGAGGGACTGCCTCTTTTCATTATAAGTGCTGGATGAAGACGTACGTGAAACTTCAGCTTTAAACCCATTATGCCTCAGCTCTTTACCTGTGGGAACAGAGTTAATAATCTCCGATCACTTTCCTATCCTGTTGCCTGCTATTACCTCTGCTACGTTACAACGGAGCGCTGGCTTTAGCTAAAACCCCTGTGCACTTCTATAATAACTGCAGCTACAGTTGCAAAACCTTCTACTCCAAATTGCATTCTTCAGCGTGAAAAACGAAGTCCATTGATAGCTTAGCTAACTATATGTGAACTCTAATTTTGCATTTTTAGCTAAGAAAATATTTTCTTGCATACTTCTGTTCTCTGAGAACAACGTGAAATAAAAATATCTGTCTTCTAAATACCCAGCCCCAGACTTCCTGACTGACCCACTATGAACCACTGCTGCTCTGCACACATTATTTCCTCTCTTTGAAAGAAAAAGAAAAAAGAAAACACAGAAAAAATTACCCACAATCTGGCAACACCTTGCTTTTCCATTTGCCTCATCTCTATTTTCAGGGGGTAGCAAGCTGCTCTTTACAAGCAGGCAAGTCAAAGAGCATCCACTTCTCCAGCCTGGGTCTTTTCTGACTCCCTTCTCTGGTCTCCTCCCCAGGACCAAAGCACCTGTCTGATGTCAACTGCCCGAAGAGGCTGAAAACATTTTGGTTTTCCCTGTTAATAAATATTTTCTTCTGCTGTAACTTTCATTTGGCTATTTTCTTAGTAAAACATATCCTTTCTGCAGCAGCACTGCTATTGCAATGCCAAGAGCTACAAGTCTGGCTGTTGTCAGACTACAGAAACTGTCAAACAGCAACTTCAGCTCCTGTCTTTGCTTTGTGACTGAGTCTTTCCTTCCACAGGAGCAGCCAAGGTCTTCTCTTCCCTCTGATGGCTTTTGTCATCAAGTCAGCAGCTCTGCACGCTGCCTCCATCTGTGCTGCCAGACCCGTGAAAGCTGGTGCCTGTCACCTGCGGGGATCAGGTTTTTGTTACCTATTTTTTTTTTTAGGGGAGCCCTCTAAGAAGCTACTTCTCCAGTTATATTTCTGAACGATTTTTTCCCCAGTTTGGCATATTTTATTTTTGGTCAAATGGTGTCATACTTTGTTTTCATAAAATACCTCAGAAATATCTGTTTTGGCCTATATGAACATTGGTTTGATACAAATATTTGGATTCTGTTTTAATCTGTTTAAAAACTGTTATTTCTTTACAAATAGATTCATGTATATTTGTTGATTTATAAAGCTGTAAAGTATGATTACTCTGTGTATAAATTACTAGAAAACTAGTATTATTCAGCTTCAACAATTTCATTGTTTTCAATGGAATAAAAAATAGTCAAAAATTTCAAGCATTGACTGATAATCTATTTCCATCCTATTTTAATCTATTTCCCACTGGGGTGACAAGCTAGGAGTTGTCTTCTGGTCTAATCTTAAAATCCTATGTTCCACGTGTAAACCATTTGTTTCCAGGCAGCATATCTCAAACCAGAAATGAGTGCTTTCAATTTTTGTGTGTTTTTCTAAGGATTAAAGGTATTAAATATTTTACCTAAAGCCCAGTTGTTGGGATTGTTAGGGTCTGTGAAACTCTCAACGTTTCTTAAAAAAGTAAATTATGAACTCCCTTGGTTGCAGACAAATTTTAAAAACAGGAAGAGAGGGCATCCCAAAGGCTTAGAAACCAGAGAGCAAAGAATTCAAAATTTACTCGAGACAAAAAAAAACTGTAACAACTGTTGCATTTATCGCAGGTGGGGGCGTTATTAATGTGTTATTAATGTGTGATGGTAGTGACCCATCATGAAAGAGCTCAGCTCATAAAGATGGTGAAAGAGGAGAGAGTCTTGCTGGTGAAAAGTGACACACTTCATGTGTTCCACTTTCCTTCGTATAACTTCCTTTTTCTTTTCTACTTATTTTTTTTCTGCTAGCAACAGCCGTAACAAAATCTGCCCTTCCGAAGGAGAAGAGACTGTCATCACAGGTGACAGTTTTTTTTTTTTTAATTGTTATTATTTATTTAATTTTATATTAAACAAAAAGCTCAGGCTGGTGAGATTTTGTGTGCTTAAGGGGTCTTAACAGTAAGCTTTTACCCAGGTGGAATCAGAGCACAAAGAGGAAGAAACCTCCGTTTGACACTGCCTAGCTAATCTCAGCAGTATATCATTCATTATTCTGTGCAGGATTAAAGGTAAGCTCTGTATTGCGGCCTCTGAGACTCAGCAAGGCAGATATCTTTCACAGAAATGGGGTCAAATAATTCCTGATGTGTGGCAGAAAGGTTCTGGAGTGAAGACAGTTGGGTTTAAATTACCTGGCAGAGCCCTCTGTGTTCTAGTTTTTGCCTTCCCTCATGTAAAGTAAATTTTTTTTGTATCTTACCTCCAGAATAAAAGGACTGTCTTAATCATACAGGAAATGTAAAAGACATTTTCCTTGAAAGAGGGAGTGGTATCTTAAAATTACTAGTCCAGTCTAAGGAAAGAAAGTGGAGGAATCAATCTATGCGTGTGTGAAATTTCTAAGGCTGGAAAATAACCGAGCTGTTTTTAATTCATTCCAATTTGGAGATCAGGCTAAATAAGCATCTACAAATTCACATTCTTAGATTCTTCATTTATTCTAGATTTGTCTCCTAATAAATGAGAGAAATTTTCCCTTGAAGGTTGTTTATTTTTTTCATGTTTTTCTCTCTGTTGGAAAAGTTCAAATCTAATGTTTGTTCTTAAGAGGGTTTACACAAAGTTTAAATTCAGATTTTCAGTCAAATGTTGTTAACTGAGGAAGTTTTGGTAGCTGGTACTTACAAAGGTATTGTGAAGTATCTGAATTTTGTAGCACAAATGAAATCCGGTGGGAGACGTGCAAAGTGTCTTATACAAAGTTTTTAAAATAAGTAAAATAGTATGACTCTACCTACGTATGAAAACTTATATTTGAGAAATGGAGCATGTCATGTGATGATATCAGTTCGAATTTCTGAAAAATTGATCCTTTGTAAACAGAGGTTCTTCTGAAGATGCAAAGGTAAATTTACTCAGCACGGGTACTCAGGAGACCATTATAACAGAACATGGGCCCCAGCAAATTTGCACAGGCTGCAGTATCACATCTTTGCCACCTGCCAGCCTGGGAGCAGAGTACACAGCAGACCCTAGCACAGCTACTCTGGTTTGTTCTGCAGGCTCGAGGGCAGCTTGAGAAATAAGAAAACTTAAGCAGCCCACCCTGAATTTCTAATTTATTCAGGCTTTTAGTAGTTAATAGACATATCTGTATTTTCTCCTTTGTTTACCCCATTTTTTAAATTGTTAACAAATATGTTAATAAGACTGGCCCCCTATGCCAGGGTTTGTCATACCTCACTCATACCAACTCCTACCTTGATCTGTTGACGCACAGGATCTCTAACGCTGTATGTTAAAAAGATGTTTATCATAAAAAGTAGAACAGAAGGTTTTGACCCTTTTATGTGACTCATTCAGTTGTAACTACAGTGCATAAAGATAACAGCAGTTGCAGTCACGATTTGCATTCTATGCAAACATGCTGATCACAGAGATACACCAGATGGACTCTCTTCCAAGGCACAGGCGCCTGCAGTGCATATCCCAGAAGAGTATCTCTCATCCTACCCCTATTCAGAAAAAAACCTCTCAAGTACCTCATTAGTTTTTCAATCGTATTTTCATTTCAGTGAAATTTTGATGTGTGTTTTACATGATTGCATGCTTATCTGTAAATAGGACCAGTGTGCTCGCTCTGTCCTCGGTTAATTCTAATGCTCTGGTTAGCCAGAGAGCTTTTCTAAACTTTTCTAATGCAGCGTGTGACGGATTAAAGCTGATCTTTGCATGAGTGAGCACTGATGCAAGAAACTTCTCCTCCCTTCCTGTGTGCCTGGAGGGAAGGCCTCAGACTGTAATAAATCCCTGCAATCAGCCATGTGTAGAGCAGAAAAAGACCGGGGCTGCATCTGTCTAATGGTCCCAGAAGAACTTCCACCCATAGCAGCTAAGCCAATGTTAAGAAGTGTTTAGCAGAATGAGAGGAAAATGGGAAGTGATCAGTGAGAGAGCGCGTTGCAGCAGTGCTCGGTTTGTTCCTCCCGTCGTCACAGCACGCTGTATGGTCCCACCACGGCGCCTGTGACTTCAGTTCAGGGCAGGAGTGAAATGCTCCAGTCTAGCCTTGCTCATCGCCGTGCCCAGCCTGCCTGAAGTTGTGCTTTTCCACCTCTCTGAGCTTGAAGGGATGACGAGTGAGAGCAGGAGGCTAGAGCACATGGTAACAGAGCGCTTTCCTCTCCTGAGCTCACCTGTGGTGCTGCTTTGCGGTGGGGAAAAAATGAAAGGCTGAAAGATAACTAGAGGGAAAGTCTGGACTTCTTCTTGCTGAGCGGCAACTCACTTCGTTGAAAAATATTGCCAAATGCTTTTTGTTGTTGTTTTTCACCTGCAGTCACATTCTTTTTCTGAAGGATTTTCATTTGATTGGCTTAAAAGCATAGACGGAAAGTTTACCTGGTTCCCTGCAGAGCCTCCTGCAGCTTTTCAGCTGTGGCCTTGGTAAGGCAGAATTGCTCGCTCTCAGCGGTGCTGGTGAAGAGCTGCTGGCTTTGTGCTGCTGTGGACACACTGGCTGTAGTACTTCATGTTTCATCTGAAGGTGTAACTGCAGGCCCTATAAATACACCGGTGTTATGCACAGCTGGCAAAACCAGTCCAAGACACTGAGTGAACAGTTAGCTAGCTAATATGTGTATAGAAAAACCACATTTAATTCACATGTTCTCACATCTATTTTTAGTTTTTGATTGATCATCCCAAATCACATGACAAGAGTTTCTGCTAAACTGAAACTTTTTTTTTAAAAAAAGTCGTTCTGAGAAATGAAAAGGTTTTTTTTTTTTTTTTTTTTTTTTCTGGAATATCTAGTTTTGCTGTGAGGGAATAGCATTCCTAAGACAGGTCACCAGTATTAAACCTGGAAGATGTTCTGCCCTAGGCTTGCTGCTGCTGTGAGATCTCTGGCAAACTTCCTCACTCTCCGGGTGGGTCTCGATTCCTTTGAAAATGTGAAATGATGATTTCTATTCCTTTTTAAATTTGTTTTGACACGTATAAATGAAAATTGTTTCAGAAATGACAAGGGGTATTACTCTATCAAGTTTTTAGGACAGTAATTCTTTGAGTTTTTTTAAACACGGTGCTTGCAAATAACAAGGGACAAGGTGAGTTAAGTGAGAAGTAGTTGAATGTTTTAGGACTCAGGCAAACATCACAGCAGGCAACAGGCCAGCCACTTACAAGCACAGCCTCCCTTCCTTCAGGTCAGCTTTTCTGTTAGCTACTTTAGTTTATTTTAAATCAATATTTACTTTAAATATTGCGATTGTGACAAGTAATTTACCACGATTAAAAAGAAAATATGATAAGAATGGAGCCAAGTAAACACTAGAACACTTTTTTTTTTTTTTTTTAATAAGAAATGCACTTTGCAAGGAGTCCAAACTCCGCTATGTTGGGAAGATGTGCTGAGGCTGTTTTATTGTCAGATGGCATGAACACGTTTGAGGCTGGCTCCTCTGGAAAGTTCGTTGCTTGAGTTGTGCTGCTACAGCTGGACAATATTCTCAGAGGTCGGATTCATGCTACAAAGGCACTTTGAGACACTAAAGGTGATGATTACAACTTGATCGAGGCTTCCTGGCATAGCTGAAGGTTCTAGAATAGGCCAGCTGGGCTATGGCTGCTAGGCCACTGCAAGCAACCTCCAGTCTAGGACTAGCCTTGGTTACTAGGCCCCGTACTTAAACAACGTCATTTTCTATGGCCAGGGAAAAACTTTGACAAAACAAATGAGTTTACGAAGAGGAGCTATAAAAGAATAACACGTCCTATGCACTCACTGGGCCCTAGAATCCCAGCAGCCAAACAGTTTGTGTGGACGTGCGTGTGCGCGCCCTCTCGTAAATCTATCCAAGAAGCAGTTAAGCAGTTCTGCAGCGTTAATGCCACTCCACCAACAGGAACTGACTTCAGCCAGTCCTTAGTGATCACAGATTTCTCCCCTCACAAATCGACACTTGCTTTCCGATAGGAAACTGGGTTGACGTGTAATCCTGATACAGTAGTGTGCAAGTTCTCTTGGCAACAGGTTTAGAGTCTGTTTCAGAGTCCTGCAGAGGAAAAGTTCATAAAAGAAAAGCTTGAAAAATAACTTTTCTCTATGAAACCTCTGCTTATAGTTTTTGCAGCTCAAACCAGAAATTCTAGCTGAGGCTATGCACTCCTGCGAAGGAGTTCGAGTACTCTGATGGTGAGCAAATACTTAGACTAGATACTCTATCAGTGACGGTCTCTAAAATATTTGTTCCTTATGCCCAATGACTCTTCAATATTTCTTACAAGTGGGGATTGATGGGATAAAGCTATTCAGATTTTATCCTCTACACAAAAGCTTTATTTTCTTTGTAGCTCCTGTGAGGAAATGGCACCAGTTTTGTGACCGTTATTTATTCTATCCATGAGGCTGTCTTGCCAGGCCTGTGATCCTCTTTTGTGCCTTGTTTATTCTTCAGGGAAGTAATCAACACTTCATTACCAAATATGACAATAAGACAGGGTTGAAGCTGTAATTAAGAAAGTGTCAATGTCAAGCCTATAAATTCCCTTTTTTGGGGGATTTATGACTGACATATAAAAATGTACTCCTAACTGAGAACTCTCTTTGGATATTACAGTATGAGTTTTGATTCTATTTAACAATGCGAAGAACCTTTTTAAATTATCAAAAGAAAGTTAAGCTAAAAAAAAAAGAAAAAATATTCTAGTGGTTAACCTTTAAACGCACAGGCTTTTCTGGGGCCAGATTCCCCAAATGAAAGGACAAATTTTCCCACAACTCTTCCCAGCCCACATATATAAACAAGTTTTTTTGTTACAAAAAAGGAGGACTGACCATGCCACCTGATAATTACCTGTGACTGTGAGGTCCATACTCTTTGCAGGGAATTCTGTTGTCTGCTTGGGAAGTCCCACTTTCAAGGTTTGAAAGTTGGATGGCAGGAGCTGCTGATTCTGACAGTAACTTTGAATCTTCTGTTGTGATTGTGAGGGCATCTGAGTACTCTTCTGGTGTACTGGATGTGCTGAGCAATAGCTGATATTTCTGAGTCACACTTCTTTTTTTTTTTTTTTTTTTAAGGATTGGTTATCCCATCTATATGTCTAAGATTTTGTTGCAACCAGCAATTTTTGGAATTCAGTGTTACGATCTCCACTGAAGCTGATTTTCTTCCACATACATATTTCCTTTCACTGTCTCACGACTCTCCAGCTTCAAGAGAGTTTTATCAGTGAAGCCTAAGGTTGTGCCAGAAATGTTGTGAATTAGTAGGTTTTAGTCTTTCAGGGCACCGAGGCTCAACCACACCGAAGTATGTCTAGACCTAAGTCTGGTATGTTTTGCAGCCCTGCTTAACTTCTGCAGCAAAGACTCTGAATATCATAAAGATGGTCAACTCCGTGCCTTTGTGGCTTGTGGGTTGCTCAAGGGTGGTTCCTCTGCTGCAGCTATGCCATATGACTGGTGAGGAGACTTGGTACTAGTGAAGCAGTAGCAGGAGGGGTTGCTGAGGCTGATATTTGCTGAAACAGATTCACTGCCAATGTATCCAGATTAACACTGCATCTGACAGATGGGATTCAAAGAACTCTGTTATCTCCTGCTTGTAAAATGCCTGGGATCACCTGCACCCTGTAGCTCTCTGTGGTGTATGTGCCTTGTGGCTTGGGTCGTACGAATGTTCTGGTATTCAGCTTTTGCAGCTGGGGAAGTTGGCCACTTGATGCTAGCATTCTGTCGCCATTCATATAATTTCAAAGGCAGCTTCAATATAAAACACTGAAGGTTTTAATGATAAAGAGATTAAAAACAAACTATGGGAGACATGTTGATGTGATTGATACATATTCTGCTATTCTCATTCTTTTAGTATCATGTCTCCTGTAAGATGTTCTGTGAACTTTTAACTACATCACACATTATAAAGAAACATTTCCCAGGTTTAGCACCTGGAAAAATCTAAAGAGTCTTTATCAAGGTGGTTAATGAAACAAAGAACAATGGCAAGATTATAATTGCCATATTTTTATTTTGCATTTAAAATGATCCTTTCACAGATACTAGGTTTTACTTTTTTTTTTTTTTTTTTTTCCCTTTTGTGGTGGTGGTGTTTCAAATGCATTCTTCAGCTTCTGGTCCTGAGTCATACTCATTTGAAATCTTCTGATGCTTTTAACTCTGGTAAGGGTTTGTTAGCTTGCCTTTGGGAAGAGTTTCCTGAATTGCTCCTTACAGCTTTTGCTGGATACAAGAAGCATTTTTTTTTCTCTTTCTGAGCTAGGCAATTTGGTAGTATTGCTCTTGGTGTTGTGGAATTTCTTGTTGATACCCCATTCCAGATATTAGATTGCTTCAGTAGCTTTGGCATGCATAGGGTGGAATTATTAATAAGTGTTTGACTGAATAAGATAGTGTTTGACTACTGTTCAACCATTTATGAAGCTGACAGAAAATCTTGAAAACGTTTCTCTTGTCAGTAGATTAGATCAGATTCCAGGTCTGACTGCTAAGAGGCATGTCCTTTTCACTCCTTTGTGCCAGCTGCCAGGGTTGGAAGGACACCAGGTGAAGAGCTCTCTAACAGACTTAACCTGTGTTTGGAAAGCAGCACGTGGATTATGGATTTTGCCACAGCAACATGGAGTGGCCCTTGCAGAATTGTCCACAACTTCCTCTGCATGGGAAGATCTGTTCCTTGCAAACACTGTGCTGTCTCTAGTTTTGCTTTCTAGACATTTTTTTTTTGTTTAGTCTTGACTAAAAAACATGGTATGACTAGTTCTCCGTGATGACTTTGAGATTCTGCCTACAGATGTAGGATTTTTCACCAGTTCTCTGAAATAGCTCTGGGACAAGACTGATACATCAAATTTCATGGCAGTATCTAGACTTGACCTGAAAACAGTATGTCATCTTCTATTCCTACTCTTCTGAGTCCCAAACTGGGAAATATTTTTGGTATTTCAGGTCATAAGCTGAAGTTGTCGTCATAAAATGTGCACGGTAGTGGATCCCATTAAGTGAATTTTAACTTGAAAATATAATCCCTGTCACGGTTTTTAAGACTTTTCCATTTGTCTTTCATGTAAACCCACCCGCTCAAGCTACCGTTCAATCATGTAGCGCTTCTCAGCTGAGCGAGTGAAATTTCCTCCCTGGAGCAGCCGAGTACGTCAACTTCATATCCCTGCTTCTGCGGCTTCCTGCTACCACAGGCTCGAAAGATCGTCGCGAGCAGGAATTGTACGGAGCTTTTCGCATTTAATGAAAACTGTGACAGGTTAATGATCACCTAAGGCACACAAGCACCTGCTTCTCACAGGGGCTTCGGCAACAAGGCCTCGCATGGGGACGCGGCGGCCCTCTGCAGCCCCAGGGTGAGGGGGGACAGGGGAACGGCTCTGAGGGGAGGCGGCAGCGGGGAGCTGCTCCCCGGGGGAGGTGGAAGCACGAGGGGCGAGGAGGGACGGGACCGAGCCCCCTCTCCTTCTCCTCAGGCAGGCGGGGGACGCCCTGAGGGGCTGTACGCCAGTAGGTGGCCGGCGGCGCCCCGCCTCTTCCCGGTTCGGGCAGAAGCAGAAGTGGGAGCCCCGGCGGGGCGCGGCGACACCGGCACCGCCACCTCCCGGACAGCCACCGGCCCCTCGAGCAGGTGAGGGCTCGGGGCGGGCAGGGCGGCCGCGGTGGTACCGGTGGTGGGGGGCTGCTCCCCGCGGCAGGTGAGGGGGCGGGCGGCCGCGGGGAGGGGAGAGGAGGGCGGAGAGGAGGTGGGCGAGGGCAGGGGGACGGCTTCGGGGCGAAGGGGGCGAGGGGAGGCTGGCAGAGGGGACACTGCCTGCCTGCACCTTGCGGCTGGGCGCTGCCTGCTCCAGGCTGGCTGGGGAAGGAGGGAAGGGAACCTTCTCAGCCGTGGTGGGTGTCTGACAGGGGGTCCAGGGGTGAGGAGGGAAGCCCCCCTGCGAAGAGCCGTGCGTTGATCGCTATTAATTGTTGGAGCCGTGGGTACCCGTGCTGGCGGTGCCGTGGGGAGGCGGTGTCCGAAATGCACCTGAAGGCAGAGCGAGGGGCAGAGGATGCAGCAGGTCTCGTATAAATGGAGGCTTCGGTGGGGAAAAACAGCAATTGACCCGAGTCCACCTTCAGATTGTACTTCTTGGTTGACCTGGAGCAGGGAAGGCACCTGCTCTGTCCTGTGGCTGAAGTCAAGAGTGGGGCTTCAGCAGTGCTCATCCGAGATGTTCTTTGCCAACCTGTACCTTTGTGATTTGACTTTTTCTCGGTTTTTCCTCTCTTTCCCTGTTCTATCAGATGTCTGCTAGGTGAGAACTGTAGATGGTCTTCAGAAAGGGTTTGCTTTTGAAATTCGGGAGTACTGTAATGAAGTAAAACTAAATATGCAGCTTTGAGGATGGACTAAATTGGTAATTTTCCATGTCTGTGTTCGCTTGTTTCCTTGCAACGAGCCTTTCCAACTTTAGTTCAAAGTGTTCAGGTTCTTTGGTAAAAGGCAATGTAGAAATCGCTCCTGTGTCACAACACAAAAAGTAACAAACGGGCCCAATTCTGCATGGCATACAGGATACCAACATTTTCACACCTGTGGTGCCTACAGTCAAAAGTGAAGTTATGTGTCTGTGTCTAAACTACAGTTATGTTTACGTGATTACTGGATCACTCGTTGAATCATTTGAATAATGCTGGACCTCCCTACTTTAGGCTTCAGTAATTCTCCTGTAGAAGAGCAGTAGTGCTTTTATTTCACACAAAGGTGTCCTGTAGCTCATACTCCTCAGGTGTAGAGGCATCCAAATACTGTTTTGATGAGGGTTATAATGGAGTTCTGCTGAGTGAACGGACAGAAATATTGTAGATTCAAATATTTGTGCAGTGATGAGTGTAAGAAGGCTGAGGGGCACCCACGTGTGGGTCTAAGAAGACTCTCAATACTGAAAAGGCTATGAAGGGCTTCCTTGAGCTCTTCTGGGAGGTCTGGTGTGTTTCACTGCTAGGAAGCTTCCTGTGGTGTTCCTTCTAAGTTACTCCCAAACTGTAACAGGTAGCTGAAACAATACAGGAAAGGTCACATAGGCTGATGAAATACTATGATATTTTTTCCACCTGTTTACTGATGAAGTAGGTATCCTCAGCTGCAGTATTGTTTCACAGTAAGTTAAAAACCTGGCTTAGAATTTAAGGTAGACTAAAAACAGCATTCACTCTCTTTTAAGAAGGAAGAGCTACTTTAAAAGGGGAAGTCCAGTATATTATATTCAGCGGAAACTGTTTTAGAAGCCACCTCTGAAAGGCAGTTCCTTTGCACTAAGGGACTAATCTCTCAAAAATGCTTCATCGCCTTTTATTAAGTAGTTATATTTAGAAATTCTTTTTCATGTTGCTGTAAGGTATGCTTCGTTTTACAGCTACACCTTGTACTGCAAAAGGCACAGCAGATGTATGTTTTGTTATATGCTCCTGAAAAAAATTATCCTTTTACAAGTTGTTTTATTGTTGCTGTGCAGTATTACTGAAGTGCTTAAATGTCGTTCCAATCATAACATGTTTGTTTCACTACAATTCTTAATGAGGGAGCAAAATGAGAACACTAGGCTTCTTTTATTTGCTTTCTCTTTTTTGAAAATCAGGCACTGTTCCAAGATTTTTAACTTTATTTTTTGCTCCTTGCACTTCTGTATTTACAAGTCATTGTAATAACAGAAAAAACAAATGTAAGACAAGATGACTGTGGCTATCTTGTGAGATGCAAGGCTGTGATAATTTCAATGATAATCTGACTGGTCCCAGGGGGTCAAAAAGGATCCGTTACATCCTGACTAAAATACACCATTGCTTACAACCCTTAAAAGTTGTCCAGAGTTCTCAGTTGTAGGATTGATGTGTGTGTATATATATATTTTTCAGTACCAGTAGGAAAACAGAGTACCCTTTTCTGATACAGTAACAAGCTCATAGATGTTAAACATGATATAACCTGTACAGTGCTTTGTAAAACATGGAGTAAGGCACAGTTCCTGCTGCAGAGGAACTTCAGGTTCAGTGTGGGCAATGCAGAAGAGGCCACCCTGCAGGTAAGAAGGGACTGTTGTTTGCTTTTCTGTTAGCTTGAAAAAAAAAATGTTTACTGAAGTGGTAGAATTTAAAAAGGGATTGGAAAGATTGCACGGGGCAGCTTCAAAGTCTGACAGATGGGACTGAAAGCAGTTGGTGACACGATGTTGAAAGACAGCTTTGTGGTATTAATGAGAAAGAGCAGAAAAGAGAGTGAAGAGCATGTCAGGAGCCCGTGACATGGGGCGAGGGGGAGGAGGGCTGGAAGAAGTTACGAAGGGGAAGCGAGAAGTGGCATGGTCAAATTAGTTATCAACACGGAAACTGAAACTGCTTGTGATGGAGAGTAGTGGACTGAGGGGAGAGGAAGAGAGCCCAAGGGGATGCTGTGTCTGGTGGCTCAGTGTGCCTGCTGCAGGGAAGATCAGCTGGCCACGTAAACCTGTCCAGCTCAGGGATGAGGTTAAGGGGAAAGATTGGCAGGAAAATGGGCGAAAATGGTATCTTGGGCGAAAATGATATCACTTCCTTCTTTGTGCATGGATGAAAGAGCAGGTTCCAGGGCACTCTGTTTGTAAATAAGCTTGCTGAGGAGTAATCAAGCTTGTAATTAGCTGTTCGATGTGGGTGGGACCAAAGCACGGAAACTTGCTAATATTTAGGAGAGTTGCTGCATGCACGTCTCTCTTTTGCCCATTTAGTGCCAAGGTGTGTTCTGAGTGTGTGCATGCAAATACCGGTGAGGAAAAACAGACTCTGTTAGGAGAGGCATAGCCATGGAGTTTTAAAAGTGCATAAGCTGACATGCCTTAGACATTGCCAAGATTTCTTTCAGTATTTGTATTTGCTCATATTTTTGCTTCATTTTCTTTACTGTTCTAAACAAGACAGTCACCTGGTTTAAATTCTCATATAGGTCATGTGCTGTAAGAGTTTACGCAAGCTGATGTTACTGCTTCTGGTGTTACCTTGTCATTGGACAGCTAGGCCTTAATCATCAGCATTTTTTCTCAGCTCTTCCTGGTGTAATATGAAGACGACAGCTACCCTGGCTACAGAGCTTTTGAGGCTCCTCAGATTTTGGAAATCTCTTCAAGCAGCAAATTGTTGCTTCTGTAATAAGTCAGGGCAAGAAGAGCAACAAACTTTATGCAGTTCACCATAAAGACAGCATTTTGACTCTCTGGCGATAGTATCACGAATATAAAAAAGAGTTGGGAGAGAGGAGGATGATTTTGGCTGTGCTTCAAACCTCTTTTTCCATATTGATAGCTTGATTGTTAATACTAAGGACAAAATTGATTTCCAGATATTTTTTTACAGTTGCAGAAAGTAAATTGCCCTCAGTTTCCAGAGCTAAAGATTTAACTTCAGCATAACATAGAATTCATAAAGTTTTTATCGGGCGTAAGTCTATAAATACCTGAAAACAATCAAGAAACATTTATAAGAATGGTGATTTCTGAAAAGAACTAGTTCTGTCTCTGTCAGTTAGAAAAAAATCTGCATGAGCAAAGACTTAATGATATTTAGTTCCCTATAAAATGGTAAGTAAAAGCTGATCTGATACTTGAAAGGATCTCAGTAGGCTTGAAGTGATACTTTTTCTGATGTCTTATGAGACTCCTAAAGTCTTCAAATCAAGATAAATATAATCAGGGTTTGAACTTTGTTTAAGAGAGTCTATTCTACACTGGATCTACCAGTAACAGTTACTCTTTCCTGGGGGGAAAACAGTATTTGCTATTTGCAGACTTCAGAGATTCTTTTTTGCTTCCTAGTGCTACAAAGTATTTTTTTTTGTTGTTGTTGTTATTAAAGTACATTTAGACAGAATATGTGATGTGTTAGACTTACACTTGGTTTACATGTGTAATGTGTTGGTGATACACTTAACTACAGAAAACCTGGTAGATGTGGCAGAGGCGGATTCTATTCGTAATTATACTAAGTACCCTTTTCGGCTAACTGTTCACCAGTTGTTTAACTGTCCCAGGAAGTAAACCTTCCTTGGCTACTGGTTATACCGGCAAAATAGTTGGAGTCTTGGTGAGTGAAATAAACTGTTATGAAAACAATCTGTGCAGTATAATTGCTTTTACACTATTCTGTTGTTAGGAGAGGGGATAGAAAACATGTCAGAAAATGCTATAGAGATGGTGAATATTGCTCATTTAGAAGAGGTTTTTAATGGAGTTCTGCTTTAGTTTGAATACATAATGTTTTCATGCTTCCAGTGTCATCTTTATTTATTCTTAAATACTGTGGGACTTAAAGGATTTCTTTGTTATGACCTAGGTATTGTTTTTACTGGCACTTCTAGGTTTTGTATTCTTTGTAGTTATTGCTCTTTTGTCCAATTATTCAGGTAGAATTCTGTTTGCTATTTCTTCCTGGTCTCCTTTTATTTATTTATTTTTTTCCCCTTCATGCTTATGTCACACACTTCTATGTCATAATGCTGAGATTTTAAAGGTGAAAGTCTGTATTTGTAATGCTGCGTGTATCTATGCAACTGAACATGTGCTTGCATAAGAGAATACACGGAATTATATTCTTGAATGTGATTTTATGCATTTGGGCTAAATGGAACTTAGCTTACTTTATTTTATCCTGGAGCAGTGGGTACTGTTGTGTTAGAAGACTGCAGGAGCAGTTAGTGTCACGGTACAGCTGGAAGAGGGGCATTGTTCTTGCTGAGAAATTGAGCAGTGGCAGCTCCACCTGGCTCTCGATGTTTAATAGATGGTGCAGCACTAAAAAAGTGTCTCCAAAGTGTCACTGGTACCTCTCTTTGTGAAGACGGTTCCTACTTTACCAGAATCCTTGCCATTTTATCCTTAATGTTAACCATGCATATGCCATGCCTTTAAATGGGCGGTCTATTACCTAAAGCTATTATGTACCTCTAATTTATACAAACATAATCATAAGGAAATAAAAATGCTGTTTTAAATACTGATTTTCTTTCCCTTTTCTTTCTTTTTCAGCACACTGAAAACCATAAAAGTTTGATATAAAAAAAAAAAAAACATGTCCAGAAAGAATATAGACTATGGGGTGCTGCCGGAGTATGAGAAAAGCCAGATCAAAAGGACCTTGGAGCTGGGAACTGTTATGACAGTATTCAGTCTTAAGAAGAGTAGTCCAGAAAGGAGGACAATACAAGTCATAATGGAAACCAGGCAGGTGGCATGGAGCAAGACGGCTGACAAGATTGAAGGTTTCTGTGAGTATTTTCAAAGCGTACCTGAACCTGGAGTTACTTAATAAATTAATGCAATTGTTGAATATTGATGTAATGAGCCTTTGTTAACATAATGAAGCTTTTGGCTGAAAATAGTCTGGTAACTTGCCAAGAATATGGTGAATTGGGGCAGTGCAGGTGAAGAATTTTCTTCAGCTCCTTAGTTGGATACCTAACACTTGTATGTGGTTAACGTTCTTTTTCCTTAAACCCTGCTCTCAGTTTTCATCTTTGAATGTGATGGTGCTTGTGTTCTATGAATTGTGTTACTGAGTAAGAACTGTTTTCCATCATTAAGCTCTGAGATGTCTCGTAGATCCAAACAATTAGTACTTTTTTGTCCTTCTCTCCCCCAAATCAAAACACCCAAATACAAGGAAACTGAAGTAAATGCTCCATTTTCTTAAGGAAATTGTTGTTTCAGGTTAGAAATCATTACTTAGGATCATTATTGGAAAGTACCAATGACTTAGGAAGATGAAGCTGTGAGATATGAGATCATTTGAAGGTCCCCAGTTGATAATGTCTAGTTGATATCTGAACTGGTAAAATCTGCTATTTATAACTAGGTGGGGAAATAGAAGGGGAATTTAAAGCTACGTAGCACTGCAAAAACCATGGTACAAGAGCAAAGTGAAACTAGTTTTCAGTTCTTACTGAACGTGGCTGATGTCAACCAAGTTCAGCCTGCAGTTTTGGGGGCTTGTACAGCTCCCATTATTATAATGTAATTACAGGGCTTGCATATGACCATTTGATAACTCTTTTTTTGTGGGCATGATTTTCTGTGCAGTTGCTAAATGGTGTTTGCCTTCTATGAAGAGATCGGACAATCTGTCTGAGTTGACGCTGACTGGTTGACCTCAGCTAATACGAGAAGCTTGGAGTTGAATTTAGGAATTGAAATTGTGATAAGAATTTGGAGTTTTGAGGTGAAGAAGTAAAGGCTGAGCCAGTACATTGTAGTGGGGGAATAAGTACAGCACAGGGAATCTCAGAGGTGAGACTAGAACTTAATGAGCAGAGGCCAAGATTCCTGTGAGAAATAAGTTGATTGATGCCTGAGAGAAGGAAGAGGGGTTAGGAACATGAGGGAGACTGAGGCTAAATTAAGTGTGGGGGGGAATAAGGGGTCACAGGTGTGGAGGATAAGCAGATACTTTTCTGGGGGCTTGACAGACATATGTGAATTTCAGTGGGGAAAAAAATCTGCATCGTGTCATGAAAGAAACTGAGGAGAAGGAGAATGGAGTTCATCTATTGATTTTTAGAAGTTTTTTTTGTTGTTGTTATAAATCCACAGTAAGCTGAAAATGCATTGATCTGTAAGGCTGCAAAGACAAGCACTGAGAAGATACCTGATTTTTGAATTGTCTGTGCAACTTCACTTCAAGCTACTTAGGAGCATTAAATTTCTATTTGTTACTATTTCCACCAGTTCCTGTCTTGTTCTTTGCACAGACTGGACCTGCAACAGGAAATCTAATGTAATGGAATGAGAGACTGCTTGTCTGGAGAATGTTTTTGTAATAGGTGGTGAAAATGTGGTCATACATAGTGTTCTGGGAAAAAGCAATCGGACCAGGGCACCCTAATTAACAGGTTCTGTGGATCATCCTTTTGCTGTGCCCTGGTTACTTGTGTAAAATTAGGGCAATTATCCCTTCCTACAATGATGAGTGTGAATGCAAGTACGTTCCTAGTTCTGATATGCTCAGATCCCGGAATGAGGTGTGCCAAAAAAAAGTCCTGTGTGGAGGTGAGTAATTCAGTTGTGAGAGCATGGCTTGAATAAACGTTACAAATAAAGCCTGGGGTGACGCACAGAACAATGAGATTAAAGCAAAATAGAAAATGACTACTTGCTGGGTTAATGAGGCCTCAGAGTCCTCTAGCAAAAAATAACATGGGATCATGTAGTTAAAGACTATAACACAGCCACTTGCACAAAGTGGCTAAACTTAAAGCTGTACAGTCTGTATTCCAGAGCATTCCAGCTTTTGGGGTCAACTTTTTTCAGTGCTTGACTTGGAGTCTTAGCAAAGCATCCCGCGTGTGTGTAGGAATACATACTGATAATGAATTGCTTGCTCTATGTATAGATTTTGACCCTTTTAAAAGATGGTGAATATTTTATTTGACTCTTATACGTGGGTAATCCAGCAGGATAATGACTTGCCTCCAGATGCACAGGCACCTGTTGCCAGAACAGGGAATTCAGCTATAGACCTGCAATTTATCCAAAGGACATCTGCCTCTCTCCCTGAAAATTCAAGTACTCTAGCAGTGTTTTTAAATTCAGGAATATTTAAGTGGAAATATTTAATGGAAATATTTAACGGAAACTTTAAGTATGAGAATATGTCAGACTCCAAAGCATGAATATGCAAAATATTGTTCTGTTGTCTTACAAAGCAAAGAACCCTCCCCAAAACAAGACGTATTTTCAGGCATTGTTTCAGAATATGATGTGAACTGTTGTTGTGTTGTTCTGATTCATGGTAATTTCTATCTGATCTGCTTGAAATGAAAGTCACTGCAGCTTTAACTTGCTGACAGTGTTTCTACTGAAGAGGAAGGAAATCTTTTTTTTTATTATTATTTTTATTTTTGTTATTACTCCTTTTGACTGACACTCGGGCTTCCTTTTTGCTTGAAAAGTGGAAAAATTATGGATTTGAACTTTTCATATTTAGTAATCAAATGGATGGGCTTCTTGAATACCAGTGACAGGAGAATAAGAATTTTTATTTCCCCGGAGCTGTGCTCAAAAATTGCTACCAGCTTTGTGACGGGAGAAAAATCATTTTCACTTGAGAGTATGTAAATGTGTGTATGAATATCCCAAATATTCACTGGTGGATTTTGTTGACTTTGTGAAAACTAAGAACTAAGAATGCTTACACATTTGAAAAATATATATTTAGTGGCAAAGGGTATGGTATTATGATCTCAGGTATTATATTGTTGCTTAATATTCCGTGCTTTAATCCTGAAGATTGCTGTTCAATACACATTTGTGATGTGATCTTAATGGTTGCTATTTCCATGTGCTACAGTCCAATAAGAATTAATATTGATCATGGGTGAGAGAGTTAAGATCGTCGTGTGTGCAATTTTAACTCATTTGGCAACTGCTCTTTAGCGAAGGCAGAGAACTGAATGTTTGCACCTGCTGGGGGGATTGTGTTCCTAAATCAGATAGCAAGGAGAGCTCTTAAGTTTTGGGATGCAAGAGCTAATAGAGAGGATGGAGACCAATTTTTATGTTGTATCCTAATACCTTTCATTTGGAAAATAAGAACCATTTTTTCCTCTCTCTCTCTCTTACCTGCTCTGTGTAGTATTGTGAGTTTGGGGTATCATAATGCTGAATTTTTTGCTGTTGAACTGTTAAGTGTGTAAAGGGCTCTCAAATTCTTGTAAGCCAGAGCAGCTCGTAGTGTAGGCTGGTCAATGCTCTGCACTGCAGGGGTGCAAAGCTCTTTTGATTGCGAGGAAATGAGTAAATATCTTAAAAAACATTGATAGCATCAACTGCTGAAAGACACCTGCAGCTTTACAATTATGGATATCAAGGAGACTTCTGCATTGATTTCAGTGGAGTAGTGTGGTCTCTAAAATAAGTACTTCGTGTTATTTGCAGTGGGAAAAATCTGAGGCGTCCTGAAGTGAGGCAGAGATGCAGGATGCTGGTGTTAGGATTTATTTATTTTTTGATTATACTGTTCACTGAAGTAAAACTTTCATTTACTGTAATGAAAGCTGGTTGGGGAACACACAAATGTAGTTGGTAGACTTTCTTAAGGGAGCTGTTTTAAAATGGGGAGTTGTTTTTGGAGTCGTGACATTTTTTTACATAGATCCTCAAGCAGTGGCTTGTGCCTGCAGATACAGTGATGATATATACTGCTCTTCTGTAAGGTTGGTACAAACCAACCTTTGTGTCTTTCAGACACAATTATCTTAAATTATTTTTATGCTTTGTGGGGTCTAGCTTGGAATAAGACAGCAGATATTAATTTTCTCAAGAACTGCTTACTGTATCTATAACTGCTAAGCTTTCATACTGCTGTTGGTTTTTATACCTTACAGACATCTAATGTACAGTGACGTGTTAAATGATTAGTGTATCCATCTGTACCGTGTTCTCTGGGGCCACGTTCCTGTGCTGCTAGTTACTGTACTACTCAAAACTGGATGGTTCAGCAAGTGCAAGTCGCTGGAGACAGCTGTACAAACGGGAAGAGGTGATTCTGCTCAGTGCCTGGTATGGATGAACCCTGAGGTTATTACAAGGACCATTTTCACGTTTGGTTAATATAGTTTGGGAAGGGATTTAAGTTAAGCCTCACAATAATAAAACAAACAAACAAAACAACCAACCAACCTTTGTTTTGGAATAAATGGATCCCTGCAAGGGAGGTGTAGTATACCGACAGAAATGTTTAGGCAATGCCACAGCTCTCGGTGTGGCAGTACGATGTATTCTGAATTGCATTACCCATGGAAGGGTTTCTTTCTTTTAAAAGTTGTCAGCCTTTATGATCAGAATAGGGTGAAAGAGGTGCTAAAATTATGGCTGTTTCCTGCTCAGCGCAGATGTCTTTCTCCAGATGAGTAAGTTAAAATGGAGCTACCTTTCTTTAGAAAGCTCCTAGTTCCAGGCCTTTGGCCTGGTAACAAGTGAGGATGTACAAAGCCAAAGAAATCTGGATTAAATGCTCTCCCATCTCCATCGTGTGGCTCAGACCATGCGATGCCTGAGTACTGGAGATTTTACTTTGACCTTCTGAAAGACTTGAGTCACCGTGTACAGAAGGGATTTTCTAGCAAAAAGGAACTAGTGAGAAGCTTCTGTATTTTCCTCCCAGTGAAATAGTACAGGCTGTCTGTGTCCTTTAGGAAGGGTATGCAGTTTGAACAGTAAATCCAAAATTTTCAGTAAAGCCAAATTTTCAGCTAATGTATGTCCCAGAGTCCGCTGACTTTAACAGAGCAACTGAGGGCCTTGGTCACTTTGTTTTTGCTTGGGATTTACTTCAGTGCTTGGAGCACTGCTACATCACTTCTTAATCTTGCAAACACAGGGTCTTATTTTAGCTGGTGCTTTGTTCTAGCTTTACAAATCGGACCGTGCAAAACACAGCACGTGGGGACCTCATTGTTGTCCCTTGAGGGGGAGAGGGAGCGTTGAGTACCAGCTCTTCTGTTCATGCCAGTCCTCCCTGCCCACCTGCAAGAGGGGAAGGAGCAACCAAATAGTGGCTGCACACACTTCTTCCTCCGAGTTGTCCTGATGGGTTAAGTAACCTGTGCATGCCCAGTCTTTCTTTCCTATACAGCTTTGCTGCCAAGAGTTCTTCAAGCCAAGGGAGTTCTTGGATGCTATCTCCATTTTCAGGAGGACAAGGTAGCTGTTGAACTTCTCCAAGCTAATCAGACTTGCTGAAGACAGTAGATTTTTCTCTATGTAATGAAATTCAAATCCTGTTGTACAATCTGTGTTTCTGCTTAGAATGTGTAAAATGTAACACGCTGTAGGACCAAACACAGATTAATTGACTTTGAGGTGTCTTTTCTTTCTTTTCAGCCTGTAATGTCTGAAGAGTCTAGTACATCAGCACCTTTCGAGGAAAAAAAGTAAATAAAAATTGTCCATGTTTTCCATTTTGTGAGAACTCTGAGTTTCCTTCTAAATGAAAGGGAAAGATCAGCGATGGAAAGAGAGGGGCTGCCTGTACCAGAGCGTTTTCCAGGTGTAGTGGAGGCCAGGAAGGTTCTCAGTGCTGTCGTTTTTTATGTCATCTACTAAGATTACAGAGTACCTTGTATCTGCCTTCCCTCGGTTCACCTGGGTCCAACACAACCCATTGTACAAAACCAAAATAGATAGAAGGGAGAAGTGTACCTTTTCAAAGAGTTTTAATCACAGATGTTTAACATGCAAGATTTCATTAGTGTATTAAAATTAATGCCTACAGCATGTGCTTCCTTATGTGGGTCTGCAGAGAGCTATGCAAATAACTGAGGGAAGCAGATCTGAGCTAGATCTGACTGTGTTCACCCATGCTTGGGCTTCTTTTAGTCATCTTGCTATTGTTCTATACAGAGAGACATTTTAGATGCCCTGATAGCTCTAAGATCATCCAAGGGAAACACTTGTAGATACTGGCTACAAAATGTCGGGGCTGCTTCTTCTGCCTTCTGCTTATAACAGGCATTTCCCTCTATTCTGCCTTGTCCTCCATCATTTTAAACTATAAGGATAACCTGGTGTTTGCGAAGTGGACCATGGGACTGCTTGCGGTGCTCAGAATTTCATTTGTTTTTTCTTTGTATGCACCCTACCTTTTATTGCAGTGGAGCCCCTGCCGTTATTTCAGTAGAAGTCTGGTCCTTTCATGAACGAGAAGTAGGTTTGGTGAGCACTGCAGAAGTACTGCCTTGTGGATATGCTGGCTTGATGAAAGGCTGGTGACTCGGATGCAGAGTGCGTGGGGTCAAGGGGACTTTTCCTTCCATTTCCAGGAAAAACGAGCAAACCTCCTAGAAATCGAGGGTTGACCACAGTCCCCAGCCACTCCCTGCATAGCCTGATTGAGAAGCTGCCCGTTTCTAGAGAAGACATTTGGCAACCACAATTGTATAGCAGGGGAAAGGATGTGGTGGGGAAATATGTTCTCCCTCTAGTGCTGTCCTAGTCCAGGTGGGACCCAGCAGGACGTGGCTATGGAGCATTTATTTACCCGTGGCTGTTACTGACCACTGGCGGTTCATGGATTTGCAATTTAAGAAATACTTATCTCAGTAACTAGAACAGAACTGAACTAACGTTTGTTTTATCAACACATCAGAAAAGGCAGCTTCAGTTTCCTGGTATGGAAGGAATTGTTTAATTTGCGATGGATTTCCCTCTTGCAGACAACGTGTGCCGTATGCGTGACTGTGAAGCCGTGACTTACACAAGTACGAGCGTAACTTACTGCAACGTGTTGCTCAGCATGTCACTTCCTATGGTTCTGCCGTGTATTTTTGTTGCATACAAACCCTTTACAACTGCATGGGGCTGTGCAGTGGCCCCTGGGTCACACCCTGTACTATTTCTCCCCACTTTGAGCCGTTGCAGGCTGGCCATGCAGCAGATGTTGTACACATGGTGGCTTCTGGGAGTCACTTCTGCCTCCATGTCAGCGGCTCTGCTGCACTGTTTCTTTGCTAGGATACCACACGGCCCACAAACAACCATCCTGTTGGAGCTGAGACAGCGGTGGGGGAACTACTGGACAGCAGGGAAAGGCAGAGGGGAAGGAGCTGCGAGTAGGAACTGTTGAAGTCCGTCCTCTGCTAAGAGATGTCTGGGGCGCCAGCACCTGGCCTTTGCTGACTTAGAGCACACTTCAGTGCTACCAAATAACATTTCCCAGATTTCCTTGTATCATGATATACATGTTTATATGCACGTGAGTAGACTGAGCCCCACAGATGTTATGGTATCTAAGCTGGTAGAGCAAGTTCTTGACAAGTTGTAGGTCTTCAGGAAGGTGCGCTGTAATAGATACCTCCTTCTTTGTCAGATGTCAAGTCTTCAAGGAGAATTAAGGGAAAGTCTGTGGTGACTAGAGTCTGATTAGTCATGGGAAAACGTGCAAGTTTCTGCATGCTCTTCCATCAATCCTGGTGTTAAGTGATGATTCACAGCCAGGAGAATTGTGCTCTCAAGTCTGTGGTGCCTTCAATGACTGTGCAAATGTGTGCTTCCCTGTAATGCAAGCATACATATTTCTGTAGATAATTTATCTTTTTTTGATTACTTTTTTTTTTCTTTTTAACGAAATGGCAAAATTATGAAGCACAGGGACCAAGCCTGTTTAAATCGGGGCTTTTAATGCTGATGGTATGCTTCAGTATAACATGTAGTAACCATTTATTTTTTCTTCAGTGCAGATGTGTAAGATGGACTATCTTATTTTTTATTAAATGCTGCATTAATATACCTTCTTTCATTTTTAATCAAAAGATATGACTTATAGTGCCTAACGTTTTATTTTAGGATTAACAAGAGCTGCTAATTTCATGTTATCTCTCTTCTGTTTCTTTCCTGCAATTTTTTCCAGAGTCTGTGAACAAAATGACTGTGGCCCACTTCTTAAATACATTTGCCTTCTTAGATTCATTTAGTGTTACTAATAATGCATCTGACGTATGAAAGTAGAAAGAATTATCAGAGACTGTTAAAAATCACTTGAGATTTACTTCCTGCTCAGGAGATTTGTACAGAATTAGTCATCTTAAAAATCCGTAAGTACAAGTGTAATTTTCATCTTCCAGGGATATATTAAGAAAGGGAGTGCAAGAAACAAAAGCACATTGTACACATAACAGCACTCACAAGTTTTGATTCTGTTTTTTCTCGATCTGCAAGATTGCACCGTGTGTTTTCAGACTGTTACGCTGCTGAGTAGAAACCATGTTACTGCAAAATGTTGCACCTGGATAATGATCGAAACTCGTTGGAGCAGCAGAGCATCTATAACCTTGTCATGTAGATACTAGGAGCCGATCAGTGCACATGCAGTTTACAGGGTGAGGTAAAATGCAGGGATGTGTAACTAATGTAATGGCAGTCTTAGATCTGTTGCCACAGGTGGTGCTGTTGTAGCTAACAGGGTATTTATTTATTGAGATCTTTTTGTATTTTGTGAATGTTATCCTGCAGCATGTTACCCCCTAAATTAAATTTTTCTGATTTTGCTTTTAAAATCGTAGCTAAAATGACCTGCCAAAGAGAGCACATTGTGGTTCTGGGCATCCTTTCAGCTGTCAGATGCTTTAGGATTTTCATTCTTATTTTATTTTATTTTTTTAAATTAAAACCCAGACACCTCAGAGACTGTTTATGAAAGTGGCTTACATTTTTAAACTTAGTTGAGAGATTTTTTTTTTTCCATCAAGTTAAACACCTAAACCATTTCATTATTAACATTTTAACGTCAACATGAACTTTCTCTGTTGTGGAAAACTGTATTTCTTTGCCTTTGGAAAAAATGATGTAAACTTTTATAGCCTTTGTACCTTTCTGGGACAAGTAGTGAATATCTATGTATTCTGCTGAGAAATGCCTGCTTCTTTTGGCTTGAATGTCAGGCTTGACCTTGGTAATGGTCAGATAGCTTGACCTTTCTAGTAGTGATTTTTTTTAATAATTGCTATCAGATTTTTTTTTTCTGTCTGAATTTTCTTACTGTTTCAGGCGATAATAAATAAACAGAAGAAATAAACTTAACTCACATTGAACGCTCCAGGTCCGTGTTCTGTCTTTTTGTTTCTATTTTGTATTCTGTAAACTGTTAACATGTCATTGCAAAAGTGAATCTACTTCTTACTCTTTGCAGAGTATCTTTTCAAAGGGACACTAAAATTCACCCTTTTCTGTTTTGAAACTGGTGTGTTTCAGTTCTTACCTGGGGATCTTTGTGTAAGTCTTCAGCTGAGTATTTAGAGCCTGGTTTCTGTGGTTAAATGAAAAAAAGAGTGTGTGTAGCCTTTAGCTGTTTTCAAATCATGTCTTCACTTCAGCAGCTCGCTTTTGCAGTGTTTAATGCTAACTTACAGTGACCAGACTTCCTGACGTGGCCAGCCAGTGAAATGGGGATCCAATCTAGAGCGCTTTGCAGACCTGAGCACCACGAATGTGGTTGATCAAAGTGAGGGGAAGATGCGGATACTCCAGTAGATTTTCACCAAAGTCAAAGTTTTGTGCGGCAACTTTCTTGCTTTGTTTTAGGGAGTAGGATGTAAACTTTTATGGGCACATACATAAACTTTATCCTAACCTCATTTTCTGAAGGTGCTTTTTAATTTTTAATATGAAACCAATAGCCCTTTGAAGTTTAAGGCCCCTTGAATTCAGAGTCCTTCAAACTGGGAAGGGCCGTAATATGTTGCTGCTCTGCTGAGCAGTCTAGTGAGAAGTTGTTAATTTGAAATATAGCTATAGTTGGTAAGATGGTAATTTGTTATTACTGTATATGACAGCTCCGTGTGGCCTGATTACTTAAAAGCCTGCTGGTTTAAGTGGTACACCAAGCTACAGCTTCTGCCAGTCACGCGGCTCAGTCCCAGAGGACCCCTTGGAAAGGCAGCCGTGTGTGCTTTCTCGAGATGCACCACGCCATTTCTCATGTTGCATCCTTGTAACTGTGCTTGCAGATACTTTAGTGGCTTACCTGTAACGACTTCCTTGGGCCACTGAATGTCTGATTAAATTTCACCACTTGTATGAGCTGGATCACTTTCCATACCACATCTGTACTCACATGCTGCAGATTTCTGCCTTCATATGACTTTGCCTTTCTCTGAGACAAACCTTACCTTTTTCCCTTTAGAGTTGCGCTTGATCCGTGTTTCACTGCTGTTTTGAATAAAACAGGCTGTTAAGACACACCTTATATAGTTAATCTTTAATTCTGCAGAGGTGAGACTAAAGCCATTGTCCTTACAAACCGCTGTGAAGTGCATTTGCAAAAGGAGACTGAAGGCTTTCTTCATTCACTGGGGGCTCATTTGCACAGAGCCTGTGTTTTAGGAGGCAGTTTCTGCCTTTCTGAAATGAAACCTTCTTTGGAATATTTTGTAATGCAAATTGTTTTTTTTAGGGGGCATGTGGATTTCAAAAACTGGTTTTGAAGTGTTTGTGCAGAATGTAACTATATACACACATGAAAATGTGAAGATACTCATGTAGACAATGCCCACTTCTGTGTCTCGGTCCACACCATTTGGGTGATCAGAGTCCCTTATTTTCCTTTCTGAAACATTGCCAGTAGCTTCCCTGTAAGACTTCTTGGGACTGTTGCTGAAAATATCTAATGAAGCAAATAATGCTCGTGGCCTGATTTCTGACACTACAAGCCTCCTTTGAATCTCTCTGTAAGCTTTTTCTTCTCCTGCTCCATTAAGTCCATAACTGATATGACCATTCTTTGTGGCCACAGACAATGAAAGTCTCCTATGGCCTTTGGGCTTTGAATCAGGAGCCTTATCCTACAGGAGTCTACTCCGTGCTGCCAGTCCCAGTTGAACTTTTACACTGCTTGTCGCGGCTCTTCTGCCAAGGATACCTTGCTAGATTGACAGCCTGTAAGGTTTTCTGGCTTATTCCATTTATACACAGTTCTGACTTTCCAGCCCCAAATTACCTGATTTTACCAAAATCGACCTATGCAAGCACGCTTTATGACAGTAAATTTACATGGGCACTTCCAGCTAATGCATTGCTGTTCTGCTGTTAGTGTTGGCTGGTTTTAAGCATCCAGTTGTCTGCTTGGCTGCTCCCCGCAGGAGATGGGTGGTGGGTGAGCGCTGGGGGTGGGCAGAGGCAGAACTGCTCCCTCTGAATAGCAGGACTGGCTCGTTCCTGCCCAAAGCGTGTCTGGGACAATCAGCAGTGTTGTTGTATGCAGCAATGTTGTGTTTTCTGCAGTTCTGTTTGTTCACTACCTGCACTCACCTTATGCCTTGTCTCCTGCTGAGCTTGCCCAGCACCTGCTGTAGTGGAATCCAAGTTGTGTTTTACCATCTGCCTCCTGAAGGAAAGATAACAGGGATTCACAGTCATAACGTTGTGACTGAATGTGATTTCTGCTGCCAAGTTATTTGAATGGAGATCAGCGGAGATGCTGAGGATCAAAGGTTTATTGTGAAGTTTATGGCAGTAAAGAGCTCTAGCAGGCACTCTTAATTGCTCAGTGCTTTCCAATCTGTGCGGTCTTTGGGAAGTAGCTGTGTAGTGGTGTGATGATCCATTGAATTAACTGATTTGCACACAACATCTCAAGAGCAGAAGTTCAGCAGCTGCAGGCTCTGAAGTGCCACGAATGTAGTGAAAACTGCACGCCCAGATCAGAGCCTGAGACAGGATGGTAACTGAAGGTGCCCTGGGGTCCGGTCTAGTTAAAGTCTGCTTGAGGAAGTTGTCAGAATTAATAGATGACTGATGAGGCTGCCAAGAAGATTCTTTTAACCTGTGGAAATAACCACATAAAAGAATGGATGAAATGTAAACTAGCATTGTAGGTTTTCCTGGTTGTCACTAGTGTCATCATCTTCAGCATCTTAATGAATGCATTGGGAGTGTCCTCCTTGTCTCACTGGGTCAGCTAGAGAAGCTAGAGTCAGCTTCTCTACAGAGCATGTTTGGTTTATGTTTCCTTGGGAAATGCAGTAATTTTGTACAGTTTTATGGAAACCACACTCACAAGACTGTTTTACTTGATTTTATACTTTGCAACCCGTGTATGTTCAGATCTGTGCTTTCTTCAGATGTATCAGGCCCCAGGAATATCTGTCCATGAAGCCAGGTCAGCAAATGGCTCTGCAATTTGCACGTGGGATCGAGAAGATAGGCTCCAGATCATCAAGGCAGTAAGAAGATGGAGTGGCCGAGGCACTGTGCCGGTAGTTCTGGCACAGGCATGAAGTTGCATTTTGATTGTGCTATAAAAAGGTCACAGTGACTGTGTAACAGCTGAGTAACAGATGAGTTGGTGCAGTTGATTTACTAATCTGAGATGGAAACATGTTGCAGCTTTTCCTGGCTCTTCCTTTCTCAGTTCAGCCGGGAACAGCCCTTCCAGATGCCATGGACATCGTGTGGAGGGTGACTTAAGCATACCTGGGGGGCCAGCAGAGCTTAGCGTGAGACTAAGACTCATGGTCCAGTCCGTAAAGCAGAGTGAGTAAAACAAGAAAGTAAGAATAGCAGTATCGCTGTGAAATCTGTGTGCGCAAAAGTCCTTGAGTGTGGATATGTATATACACGTGCACTCAAGCGAGAGAATGGGATGGTAGGATTGAAAGGTTATAAGGTGAGGGAAAGAAGTGTCGTGAGCGTAAATGTAACTGAGGGAAGACGTTAAGCAAGGCTGTGTGTTTGTTTCAGAGGTCAGTATGAGGTAAGAGCCACTCGAAGTGACAACAGCCGTGCAGGTTGTGAAATCTGTTCTATCGCTGCTTATAGTTTACGCTTTGAGGGGGTCTTTGTGGTGTGGTATTTCATATACATGGATTTACGGGAGTGTGAAATGAAAGGTAGGCTTCACTTTCTAGTTACATCTGTGTTTCTCAGTAGAGATTTGTTGGGTGAAGGGAAAGAAGAGATGGCTGGGGTTGTTATTGCCCATAATTAGCAAGAGCACTGTGCAGTCCCGTGCCATTTATTGCAGCCATGCGACCGCTTTCCCCCTCCAGTCAGGTACTTCGTATCTCTGCATCCTGATTCTTCTCTGCTGATACTAATGTGGATTGCTGGGCTTAGACTATCTTTTCCAGATGCTGGCATTTTGGGATGGATGTCCAGATACACTGCTAGGGATCTAAGTGAGACTCTGGATTGTCAGAGGATGTGAGTCATCAGTAGGAGCTGTTGGCTGTGGGTCACTTGTTGGTCTGTCATTAGTTTGTTTTAAAAGTTTACACATAAATTTAGGGGCCTTGGCCATCCAGATATGCAGATCTTACGAGATGGTTTCGTGGTTTGAGAGAGTGACTGAACCATGGAGGTTGAGATGTTAGATGTTCTTGAAGATAATCACAGTAGGAAAAATAAGTTTAAGAAAGATGTTTGTGTTCTAGGAAAAGTTCAAGTTGACCTTTGAAGCCCTGTTTTCCCAAGAGAAGTTGTTTAAAGACAAGGAATAAGGAGTGTCAGGTGGGAAGTTTGGTTTGGAATTCTTCGTAAAGAATAAGAAATTCCTAGATGAATTAATCTGATAAACATCCTTGCTTGTGTCTCCCTCCTTTCCATGTTGGTTTCATAGAAACCTGATGTTACACAGGCCCAAGCTTTAACCAGCGTTCAGCTCCCCGCACCCTGTTAGCAGCCGAGTTGCTTTTTCATTGTGTGTTATTAACCGTGACAAGGTGCTCATTTAACACTTGGCTTTAATCTTGTGGTGTTCGTAATGCACGAACAGAAACCCTCAGTTATTTTCCTTGGATCTTGCTGGCTCTGATAAACACATTTCAAGAGCAGCCGTGAAATGTTTTTCTTCACTCTTCATTCTGTAACTCAGGACCGTCCAGAAGCGGGAAGAGCTGTTTATTTGTCTGGTCCACAGGCAGAACAAAACCACTTCCTCAGTTTTCTAATAAGTATCTTATCTTGAGACTGCACATATTTCTATTTCAGTGCTGTCTCACTGCTCTTCTGCAGGCGGTATGAAAAGGGGTTGACAAAAAGAGAGCAGACTTAAGATGTGTGCTCGTGTGTTGCTGCCATTTGGCTATGCCCTAATGAATGCCTGTGTTCTGTAGAAAGCAGCACGTTAAAAGTGCTGCAACAGGTTATATTAAATGACTGAGATCTGCTTGGAGTTGACCAGGAGAAGGCTCATAAAAACGTTAATTATTAGGCTGCATTTTCTCTTTACTTTCTGGAGGGTGCCAAGTACACCTTCTTTAAATATTCTTTCGTACAAGTGTCAGTGGTTGTACTGGGGGGCTGGCTCACTATCTAAGACCTAATGCATTATTTTTAGGTGGATAAGTTAAAAGTTGTATTGTTCTTTTGTCACTGAACGGTTGGCATGGTAATTGGAAATTTCTTAGTGTAAATTCCACTTATGAAAACATATCTTCTGTAACCCAAAGGGACTGTGTGTACAAACTTTGCCCATGGCTAGTCGGTGATAATCAGATGATAAAAATATGACAAGTTCTTCTTCTTCCTTTGGTCCTTCTCTGCTGTTGTATATTAGTCAGTAATACATTGAGTCATTTAGTTGTGGATTTGTGGATTGCAGGCTGGTGCAATTTCCATTTCTTGTCCCATAAAAATCTATAACTATATTTGTACAGATTATATATATATATATATACATGCTTTGAGTTTTAAGTCTTGTTGTTTCAGGCTGTGCTGCATCTCAAGCGCAGTTGTACTGACTGACTTACTGTTCTTTCTTACTTTCTTACCTTACTTTCCTTTCAGTGGATCTGATGGAAATAAAAGAAATTCGCCCAGGAAAGAATTCAAAGGACTTCGAGCGTTGCAAAGCAAGGCACAGAGAAGAACACTGCTTTACTGTTTTTTACGGTACCCAGTTTGTCCTCAACACCTTAAGTTTAGCAGGTAAACCTTTTTCTCCTTTGTTTCCTCTTCAAACTTAGATACTGAACAATCAAATACACTGATGAAATAGTAATGTAAAAAATACTGTGGTTTTTAACCTTGGCAGTTCAGGAGTGCACCAAATGCATAAAACCTGAGACCTTTTACTCAGCCAGCCCTTAATGTCTGTGAACTGCTCCATTTGTAACATTTTGCTGTCAAATAGTGTATTGTGTGAGACTTTTTCCTTATATTGTCTAAACAGAACAGTTGTATAACTTGTGGATGTCATACATGAGTCACTTGCTGCAGTCTGTCTTGCACTGTACAGGTCAACAGCTCTGTGTTTTAAGAAGATGAATGCTTGTTGCTCATTAGAAGGCAACAGCTATTTGAGCACTAATTAATAGCATGTCTCTTAGTATGTGTTTATTAATATATCACTTTCTAGGCACTGTAACACTAACAGTACGTTTTATTTATTTATTTAATGTAGAAATTATATACTCCTAGGGAGCTAGCAAATGTTTCTTGTATATGTGGGAATTAATTGCATATAGATCACAGAACTGGAAGCCTGGTTTTACAGTCCGGTGCACAGGTAATTAAAGACTGTTTGTCACTAATTCAGTGTAATAGATTTTTAACTTCAGATCAAGTTTTACCATTGCTGGATGAGGTCTGAAAATTTTGATAAGTGCAGCTGTGCCACGTATTTCAGATTGATTTCCTCCAACACCCCCCCACCCTGCCTCCATGGCAGTTCTCAAAACCAGGTTTCTGCCAGTACTTTGAAAACACTCAGTACCTTGAGGTATATTGTCGTAATGCTGAACTGAGAACAGCATGACTGATATAACTTTCAATTAAGGGGGAAATCCTTTTCCTTGTTAAAGCACTTTGTCGTGATTTTTTTTAAAACAATATAAAATAGTCCCTACTTAGAAGGGAATGGTGGCTGTCATAAAGGCCAGAATTGTCTTGGGAGAAGAATTGGTTTGGCACTGGTAGTGGGTGTTCTTCCTAAAATCGTAACTAATTGAAAAACATTTCCATGGGGAGCTGAGGCTGGGTTCTAGTTTTATCCTTGGAGGATAAAGCATTGTTTGAAAACATATTAAATAAAATGTGTTAAGCTATGTAGACCTTTTTTAAATTTACCTTATATTAGAATGTGTTATCTTAGAGGTCTTTTCCAACTTAAATGATTCTATGATTCTCTATATAAGCTACATTAATTTCATACATTGCTCCCTTTCTGTTCCTCTTGCCTAAGTGTAGTCTGGGACAATCTGCGTTTAGAGGCACGGTTATGAAAAGAGGAGGTGGTTGTGTTCATCAAAAGCTAGTGATTTACAGCTTTCTTGTAGGTTGCTGGGAATATCACGAGCTAGGTTTACGCTATAACACACTGAATTCATTTTTCTGTGTGCTTCAAGTTGCTCGTGATCTAGGTCCCTGGGGAGAAAATGAAGTTTGGTTATGTTACGGTAAGAACTCAGCAGCAGTTTCGTAGTCTTTCTGGTGAGATACTAAAATTTACCTAATCTGGGAAGCAGATGTTCTGTCAGAGTTTCCAGGATTGGCCCTCTCACCCTCAAATTTACATTGTGTTATTAGTTCTAGTATTAACAACATGGACTTATGCAATGAGATTTATTAAGGAGGAAGGTTAACCTGCAGCTCTGTGAACTAGCGTTTATCTAGATGTTGCAAGTTATGTTCTGCTTTTATATGTTTCTCACAGCATATTATTTTTTTTCAGCTGATTCTAAAGATGATGCTGATAAATGGTTGTGTGGCTTGAATATCTTGTATCAAGAAGTCATGACTGCTCCCACGCCTGCAATCATGGAGAGGTACGTAGGAATATTTTCACTTGGTGAGACTTGACATCTCTTTGGAATGTAAAGCGGAAAATGTCAAAGAAATTCTTGAAGTACAACAAGTGCTGCCTGCCAGTTACCTTAGGAACAACTACTAGCCAGTTAGTGTGTGGTACAGAAAGCTCCTATGGAAACTCTCCGTGTCTGTTTTGCTATATATATGTTCTGGAGCTGCACTTCTCATACACTCCTGTGAACTTGCAGTTTGCCTTGTTCTATATACCACAAAAAAATAACATCTCTGAATGCAATATCAAGGTCATCTGATCTGTGTTGGGTTCTTGGAAAATTCAAATGTCTTATGCAGTCACAATAGGCTTGATCTGGTAGATGTCCGTGTTGCAGCTTCTGTGTCCCTATGATTCCTATGTGCACATTTGCAGTTTTTCCTCTTGACACCATTGCATCAGATGGCAATGTGATCAGCTCACCTGGGACAGCCAGGATAAAAATGAACATTTTAAACGATTGCTTTTTAGCAGACAGCAATATGATGGTGAAAATGCACCCTTAGTGCTTCTGAAGATGTCATGCTCGAAACTGCTTATGTTCAGAATGCCAATTTTGTTGACAAGCTTTTAACACTGTCTCTGTACTTGATTGCTTTTCATCACTGCTGACTTTTTTTTGTTGGGGGTGAGTCACTGCTATTACCTGTTTTAAGGATATATTCCCTGTCCTTGATGTCTACCTGACTTTTGCAACTTTGATATTGACATTCATGTTGTCTTTACCTACTCGTAGTTTCAGTTGGGGAGAAAGTATTCTTCACTTCCTCCTGCCTTTATATATTGTGTGGTATTGCAGAAAGCTGTTATACAAAGTGCTACTAGGTTTCAGGCTACGTTTGTGCAGTGGACAAAGTGATTTCTGTAGAGAAATGAAGATAAGCTTAATACTGACGTGCTGTGATCATCCTTTAGATCAAAATTGCACGTGTATATTTACTATTAATACTGCTAATAGTATTTTGCTCTGTACCTAAAACTGACATGCATTTTAATCAGGATTTTCTTAAAAATTTTCTAAGCCCTCCCTCCCTTCCCCCTCTTTTTTAATTTTTATGCATCTAAGATCTTTCAGTCAGCAGCCTGAGCTGACGTAGATCATTGACTTGGTGGAGTAACTCTAGATTAGCTGAAGTCTTGGCCCACTGTATCAATTTCCATTTTTACTGCTTCTGGTTGTTTATTCCTTTGTGCTGTGCACACCCTTCCCTTTCCTGTGTTGTTTATGTGGCCTTAAAATGCAATATTAAGCAGCAAAATAGTACATATTTACAACTAGGGTTGTAAAACTGATTGAATACTTAGATGCTATGCTGAAATATATTTGCTTTACTTAGTGATGTATGTTCTGATTTTTAAACACTTCTGTTGAATTTCACTTCTGGATTTTGATATTTAATTGATCATTTTCTTATAATTCTCAAATTAAAAATTTTTCACTCATTTTTTTCCCCTTTTCCTCAAGCTGGCTGAGAAAGCAGATCTATTCTGTTGATCAGACTAGAAGAAATAGGTAAGAAGCTCGCTTTTTATGTTCAGTTTGTTTTTAGTGAACTTTCACTGCAGGCAGTAACACGGAATGAGGGGAAATAACTACTACTTTGCCTGAGATGTAAAATATGAGACCTCTGAAAATGGTATTTGCTCTTGCTTTAAAAACATGTGTTTTGCCTTTTGCTAAATGCAGCACATTCATAACATTCACTTATGTTCATTATGTAGTATGAGGAAACAAGTGATGAGAAATAAATACTCTGCTGTTAGTGTAGATTTACCCTGCCAGTATAAAGAAAGGTGGTTGCCTTCTCCTAGTCTTAGTGCAGAGATTCAGCTCAAGCTGCACAGGCTTGTTAGGTTGCTTGCTTTGCAGAGGCATTTGCCCTTTAATACTTCCTGGGGGCAGTTTGGACCCCAGCAGTGTGGTTTGTATAACCTGCTGTCAGCTTTCCTGTGCAGATTTGCCGCAAGTTCTTCACTCATTCCTGAAGCATGTTTGCATTGGAGTGACCATGGTCTAATGTAGACAGAGTAGAACCAGCTTTTAAAAGCTTGTTTGGGCACCTGTAACCATCAGGCTGTGTAAGCAGAGTTCAGCGTGTGCTGCTAAAGGTCCAGGGTCGGTGTTCAGGTGGTTAGCCTTACCTGGTTTCGATCCTGATGGGGGTCGACCATGACTAGTATTTGTGGTATTTGGTTTGAAACTAGTCACGGCACCAACACCAGATATATCCAGAGATAGGGTTGTCCCAGCAATAACATGAATACTTTCCTGCAGGGGTCAGAGCTGCGATGAGAACAGAACAGAATATTTATAGGAAGAAGAGATAAGAGATACCTGAGTGTATTAGGGGAGAGGAGGAGGACTATTGGTACGAAAGGGTAATGTGTGAAAGAGTTGCTTTAACAGTGGGAAACAAATGTACTCTTGAGTATAGCTGTAGAAGGAAGCCTTGTTAGTCGTTTGGAGTAATGGCAAAAATCTCTGGTTGCGGGTTGTGTGGGGTGGTTTTTTTGCCTTTTTTTTTTTTCTTTTTTGAGGGCTTGCTGTGTTGAATATAATTTCGTGCAATTGGCTTGGCTATCTGGGTTTGTGTTTTTGCCCTATATTTGAATAGGCCAAAGCCAAAGAATCACCTCTGAGCTGATGCTTCTCACGTTTAAGACAAAACAAAACAAAAAAACAACCACATATGGGTTGTAGGCTCCCATGTGCTGCATTGCTTCGTATGTTTGAATTTCAGTAGCTTGTTTCAGCTCCATGTGTGAAGTAGGTTTTGTAGCTTTTGCATAACAAAGGAGACTTTCTAAATGAATTAAGCGGCACACCTCTGGTTAGAGTTGCCAGAAAATGTGCAAAACTGTGAAGAATGTTGCCCCCCTTTTCCCCACATATATTACTTTACCATGATTTTGTTCTTTGTAATGTTCTGTTTTTTTTTTTCTAAGGTGTAATTCAGTGTGGAAAAGAACGTGCGTTTCCTCTCATTTAGGCCTTTTCCTGAAAGCAAAATGAAGCACGATGTTTCACTGTGCGAGTAAGACTGTTACTGCAGGAAATAACACCCTTCTGCAGACAGCCTGCGCTGTTGTGTGGCTTGCTTCAGTGTGAGCAGTGTTTCCAAAGATGGCCAAAGCGGTGAAAGGCCCAATGTCATCCTTTACAACAAAGAGTTTTTAATTTACACCTGCTGATGCACTTTGTAAAACTAGCCCTACAATGAGGGTGTTTCAGGGAGAGGACCATGAAGCAAAAGCTTGGTTTTGTTAAGGTACAGAAGCTGTAGCTGGTGATATGTCTGCTGAAGCGGTTTCACGGGGTGCTTAAGGGTTGTTTCATTGGTACAAGGCAGTCTGCTTAGGATCTCGGGGACTTATGCTGTGGAGAAGGCAGTGATTTGATTTGTTCTCTTGGTAGATGATCCAGGCTTTTAGAAAACTTCAGGAAAGGAGTTTGAGCTGGCCTTCGTTTTATTTAGTGCTGCGGTTTCTAGGGAGGGTAATTGTAAAGGTTAGGCTTCCAGGCAAGTCCTGCTTAACAGGTTGAATTTTTGCCAGTGGTAATGAAGTCCCAGCTCTTTGTTTTGGCTTGTGTTTGTCTTGCCGGAGGAAATTGCTTGTTTTTGGTGTTTGGGGTATGAGCAGAGTGCTCCTCCTTGCTCCCAAAAGGAGTGCTTTTTTTTCCAGAGGTCTGGCGACAGGGTGGAAAGCCAGGAATTTCCTGAGCTCTAATCTGGCTTTGGCATGGATTTTGGCTAAGTTCCTTCTTGCTTTTCCTCTTTCCCTCTCTACACAATGGAGATGAGAATCTCTCACAGGGCAGGTGCTTGCATGGATACTGTAGAACAGAAGTGTTACTTTTGTGGCTTTTGGGTGACTGTTCTGATCCTGTTTGTTTGCATAGAGTTAATGGCTTATGAATTGCACTGGAGGTCAAGGCAGAGCACCTTAATGCAGTGCCAACAGTACCCAAGAAAACAAGGCTAGTGTCTTGTGGGCATTAGCCATAGCACCCACAGATGTTGCGCCTATGTTCTCTTGTCTTTTCCCTGCTTCTCTTTGCTGCTGTGAGTTTTTATTCCCCTCATCTTCCAGTCTAGGACTTGTCCCTGTGCCCCTCACATGTCCCACTTTAATGCCGTGTTTTTCTCATTGAGGCCTCACAGCAGTACCTACGCAGAGTTTGAGACTCAGTCCTAAAATGAGACCTAATTTCTGTTCTTTGCTATCCAAAGACAAGTGGAATAGCAGGCCACTGAAAAGTCGCTGCAGGGGATGACTGAGTTGGTCTATCAGCTTGGTGCCGCTCAGTGGGGGAAATCTCACTCTTCCCTTTTCCTCCACCATCTTTACGTGCTTCTAATCAGGCACTCAAGACTCTTTCCTTATTCTGGGTATGATGCTGATTTGGACACAAGGTGAGCTGAATGAGCTCATGAAGCTAGTGGAAGACTTGAAGACTAGTTCTCCTTTTTGCCTTATTTTTTTTTTGCTGGCCTAACAAGTCGAATCAGGTTAGTAGAAGGTTTGAGTGTCCAAGCTGGCCTATGGAAGCAATGGGACCATAGCAACAGGAGCAAAGAGAGCGGTTGCTTCTTGTAACAGCAGTGAGCTGTTGGATTGCCTCACCTATGCCAACAGCGCATTTAAAGCATTTAGGCAGGCAGCTCGTATAGAAATCAACCCTCATTTTGTTCATGCAAGAGTTATCATAGCATTGCCCTACCTCCCATTTACACTGAGGATAAGTACACCAAGTGTTGTGACCTGCTCTGAGGTTGCACTGAAGGAAGCCGTAGCTGCAAGAGTGGAGGTTGATGAGAGAAACCTCTGAGGTTGAGAGAATGGGAAGATGTGAAGGAAATTGAGTTTTTCAGATGGAACTATTTACAGTTTTGTTTTTAATACAGAGTCTTCCATCAGCAAAAAATGTCTGATGTATACGTTGGACATGATTCGAGTGGTACGGCCAGTGTTGCAGCAATTAATAAATTTAGCTTTGTATCTATGTATTGCTTAAATACTTGATGTATTTATGTACATCACTGTATTGTTTAAAAGCTTAATGCCCCAAATGGTTGACATGCCTGTTTCTCCCCACTAACTAGAAAATGTGTCTAGCTTGCTTACATGTAGGTGTTATGTTTATAGGAGTTTAGTAATTATGAGAGATGAGTCCTATCCAAAATGTTTCAATAGTAACATTTTTGTGTTGATTTAATAAATAAATAAATATATATATATATATATATATACTGGTAACTGGCTGATTATAACAGAGTTGTGTTTTTTTTTTTTTCCTCTATCTTTTCTTTTTTCCAGTATTAGTCTTAGAGAGCTGAAAACTGTCCTTCCCCAAGTAAACTTCAAAGTGAGCAGCATGAAGTTCTTGAAGGATAAATTTGCGGTAATTATCTGATAAATTCTATCTGTTTCGTGTTATTTGATAGGTGTTGATATTTCTGTTCAGGTTACAGCGTATATTTTTGTTTGTTACCATGTACAGTTAAATAAATTATATTGATTATTATCTAAGTTTGATTTTGCCGGTATGTAAGGCTTTAGGAAAATACAGACATAAATGTTCCTACTTTTCATTGTAGGATTGCCTAAAGTTAACACTGGGCTTGGAGTTCTGGTGGTGATACTATGCAAGTGCATAGGAAACTGTTGGATGTTTAAGATAAAATTCGTGTATAAGAATAGGAATTCTTTTGCAATATGATCAAAGTAATAACTTCTTCCAATTTATGGTAATACTAATAGCTTCTGAAGGTCCTTTCCATTCCTACAGGAATTTTAATTATCCCCACCTTTTCCTGCTTTCTAATTCACCACCCTTAAAGCATCCAGTTTTGCTTCTGTTGCTCCAGCAAACAATGACTGAATAAGGCACTACTTCACTTTCGGTAACATAGTGGAAATAGTCAGGGTACAAAATAAAAGGCCAAAGATGTGGGCCTAGGAGTACTGTGTCACGAACCAAGAGTCTATTTACTTGTTTGTGTTCTTAAACAAAAAAAAAATAGAAAAAGAAAATAATCCCCAAACATTAAACAAATGAAGTCAGAGTAGAACTGAACGTGTGAGAGGGTGGCTGCCAGAAGAGGAGTATCTTCTGTGCTGTGCAAATGCATTTCAGGGAATTCTAAATTCACTACATGCTACTTTCTATTGTAGGAAATAGGTGCTCACAAAGAAGAACTTAGTTTTGAACAATTTCATTTGTTCTACAAGAAAATCATGTTTGAACAACAGAGATCGGTAAGCTTTTTATAATTAGTCTTCATAATGTTAAACTGATCGGAACAAAGAGCGAACGCTGTTTTTTTGCTAACATTTTTATTTTTCCCCATTCTTGTAACAGAAAGGCTATAGTACTGTGCTCGATGTTAACAGTCACCGTCAACAATTGGCTTAAGAGGATGAAAAAGTCATTCACGTTGTTTCTTGTATATTGGTAGTAAAGATATGCACAGATATAATGGGGTTTTTAGGAAGAATTTTTCTTGTGTTTGTTTGGTATAGAGAATGTCTTTATATTTGGTTTGGTTGACCTGTTTGCTGGTAGAAGCAATATTTTTTCATACTTGTATTAATCTTGCATTACAAGGAACATTCTGTAAACTACTGGGGTATATCCTGAACATCAAGTAACAGCTATTGTTCTCCTGTCTCATGCTCAGAGATGACAAACGATGAGTCCAGAGCATGATGTGCTTCAGACAGTGCTTGTGAAAAATAAATGCAGTGGATTAACTGCCTGACTACTGTTTCCTTGTATTAATTGCAAAGATCATGAAGTTGGAACCTGCATGTGTTTAGTGACTCTGAAAATTAGGAACTGTTTGTAACTGTGTGAAGACAGATGATTTGAAATTACTTGCATACATATCTTTATTGATGACATGCATATTGTTGACTCAACTTGCAGTTGTTGAAATGGAAACTTCGATAGTGAAAGTCAGTGTTGTTTCCTTTGGCAGTACTGCTTTCTTGTGCTGCTTAAAAGTGATGCTGAAATTGTTGTGAAGTAATTATTAATCTCCATGTACTGATAAGGTTTTATTTTTGGTTACGAAAAGTCTAGAAAATGATCTTAAGCAGAAGGTTGAAGAGTAAAACACAAAATAAAGAGGTTATCTGACTTCCTTAAACTCTTGTTATCGCCACTTGTGGATCATTTCAAAGAAACTCCTCAATTTGCTCAACAACTGCTAAGGGGCAGTTGATAAGTTTCCTGTGATCTGCAACTAGGCTGCTCCAAGCTGGGAGCAATTTAGATTTTACATTCAAATGCATAAATATGATGGTAGATATGTAATTCCAATGTTTGTGGGCTATCAAGAAATAAAAGCTCCACAGAAAATTCACAGTCTTATCAATGGCAAGCTTTTTGCCTGAGAATTATGTGCCTTTACAGTGGAAGGCTTGACATGCAATCGCCAGCCTTGGCAGTAAGTTTTTTTTCCTAATGCGTTTAATTCAAAATGTATCTTGTCAACTTGCATGCAGCTTTCCTAGAGTGGAAATGCATGTTTTTCCCCTTTCCAAACCAGTAGTCATTATTAGATGAAATTAGATGGAAAATTGCATGTTCTTTTATTTTTTTTAATCTTATCCGCCACCCTTTTTTTTCTTTTTTAAAGATTCTCGATGAATTCAAAAAGGATTCCTCTGTGTTCATTCTTGGGTAAGGCTCTTGTATTATTTTTCCAAATAACACACATATGGTAGCAGTGCTGCAGGACTTTTTAATTACTTCACTGGCTTTTGTTCTTATGCTTTAGTAAGTGAAAAGAAATTATAGATCTTATTGCATTCAGAAAGGTGAATTTATCCTGGGCATAAGTTCTGGTTATCATTTGATAAATGTTTTTTACCTTCTGACAAGAAGAAAACTGGCATGGACTCAAACAAGCAAATTGACATGTTCAGATTTTACCAAGTGCAGAACAGAACTAGTGAAGGACAATTTGATGGAAAAACTTTAAACTGGACTGCAGAGGCTTTGCCTGGACTCATGCAGAACACTGATGCTAACAGTTTCTACAAGTTTCACTTGGTGGACTTGGAAAATTTAGTAAAATGTGTACAGAGTGAAAAGGGAGGTCTCGGGTGCTGCTACTATTTTAACCACAAATTAAACCAGTTTATCTTAGCTTTGAATGTTACCACAGATGAAGGAAGTTGTTTTAAAAGTTTGTTCTAGGTATACCATGCATTTCCCTAGCCCTTGGTCATGCTGTGTGAATTAAACTGGTGAGACTGCTTTAAACCACAGATTTCTCAAGGATGTGTAAGGTTATAAATGCCTTATTGGTACCAGATGATGCAACATTTGTGTCCTACAAAACAGAGAGCAGCTGTGCTGCCTTTTTGTTGGTGTGGCTGCATTCTTGCCTCTTTATTCCTGAAGTTTTATCCAGGCGATCTACTGTAGTGTATAATACTTGGAAGGAATTATCTGTGGATGTGTGGCTCGGTGATAATTCAAAAGAACAGTCTCTCCATGTGCCTCAATTAAACTTAAGAAAACACCTGTGAAATGAATGCTGTTCATTTGCTACAGATCAATGAACAGAGATTTGGTACTTTTCCCAATGAATCATTATCAAAAATACATCAGAACTCTGGGAGGTTTTATTTAAAGGCTCAAATTACAGTGATTCGGTAATACAATATTAAAAGCCTAATCTCAATTTCACTGAAGTTATAAAAAGTTTCTTCCTGGCGGCAGCACCTTTATGCTGTAAATGCAAGATACAAATCCCTGTCATTTTCTGCTATAACATCTGATGACACTTTCTCTGTTGTTTCTTTAGATTCAATTTTCCTTTCTCTTTCTCTCTTTTTTTTTTTAAAGAAATACTGACCGCCCAGATGCTTCAGCAGTTCATCTCCATGACTTTCAGAGATTCTTGCTACATGAGCAGCAGGTGGGAATGTTACAGAAATTTTGAGCTCTTTTTGCTGTCTCTCAATATTACATGCTCCTTTAAAAAAAAAAAAATGACACTGAATGTGATTGATGTCAGCTATGATACTAGGTTACTAGGTCTTGGAAAGATTTCTTCTTATTTACCGCTGTTGAAGTTCACAAGAACCATTATTTTTCGTCCATATAAAAGTCTCTGAAGGTGCACCAGAGGAAGAGAGGCAGGACAAAGTAAATAATGTTTTAGCAGGTCTTTGTTTAGTCATGTAGATAAACAGACAAGGTTGGAAATAAACCCTGCATGATAGCCTGGCCTAGTTACAGCTGTCACCATAGATACAGCTAGGGGTAATACCTTGGCCATGGCCCCATTTTATCAGCTTGTATGTAAAAAGCTGAGCTGACTGCCTGCATTCGAGTCAAGGGTAATTTTCTTCTTGAATGGGCCAGTCTGATGTTCCATACCAGCAAGCAGATAAGGGTGGAAGCAGGTACCGGAACTGTCTTCATGGCCTTCTGTAATCTTATTTAGCACAGACACTGTGGAAGAAAAATCATAATTTGATATATAGGCCAATTTTTAAGGTTAGACATTCACAAAGGATGTAATGGAGTGGGTCTAAGACTGCTGTTGGACGTTGTCCACTTTCCAGGTCTTTGCCTCCTATCCTATACTATACACTATAGCTAGTGTTATATTCGTTAGGTACTGATAAACTGCAGGCTTGCAAATATGAATGAAAAGTGAGATCTATGCTTCCTGTATAAGATTGCTAATTTCTTTTTCTCTTTATTTCACTGTGTTAAAAGTACATTCAGATTGCACTTAGACGTGTGAACAGAATATAGTTAAGGCATATATTTCAAGGAGGCCAGCTTTTTCCTGTGTGTGTGCATGCATATATGTACATATGTGTGTGTGGATCTTGTGGGCCTCCAATCTATATAAAAGTACTCAGCTGTTTTTTCCCTCTCAAACATCATAGAGGAAACTCTTAAGATGTGAGTGCAAAGAAATATACTGTCAGTAATCTATCTGAAATGGAAGACTTAATCAGAACTGTAGGGTTCTGTTCTTTATCAGATTTTATACAGCATATCACCACATCTAAATTTTTCTACTTTATTATCTGAAGGAGTCTTGGGCACAAGATCTGAGTAAAGTCCGAGAACGAATGACCAAATTTATAGATGACACTATGAGAGAAACTGCTGAACCCTTCCTCTTTGTTGATGAGGTAAAATGATGATGCTTTCTAATAGTTTCTCATGGATTTTTTTCTTTTGCTGCTAGCTCCTAGTTTAATTGGTTGACAGATCCTTTGTGATGTTCCTGCTACGTTGTTGGGTTTCTTATATTTCTTGCATGTTTAAAACATTTAAATTCAGTCTCTCTCTTTGCATTTTAGTTCCTCACTTACCTTTTTGCAAAAGAAAACAGTATTTGGGATGAGAAATATGATTCAATAGATGTGCAGGACATGAATAATCCTTTGTCCCATTACTGGATTTCTTCCTCTCATAACACGTAAGTTATCAGAAGTCCCATTATCTATCCCTGTTCAAATAGACCTGGCACATGTTAGGAGAAAGTAAAACATTTTAAATTATAATATCCAGAAATATACTGTCTGTGTGTGTGAAATCTTCCTGAAGTATGATATAAATGTGGCAAATATAGCATGTGGGTTTCCTTTCTCCCCTTCTCTTAACATCTTATATAGATTTTGAGACATAATCAGCTCTGCTGGGAAAAAACAAACAAACAACAACAACAAAAAAAAACACCCTCAAACTCTGAGTCGTGTTAGAAAAATTAGTCTCAACTTCAAACTGTTCCAGCCTCTCTGTTTTCAGAAATCAAAGTTACTGAAGGAGCTTCTGTTTTTTTCCAAGCACCAACAGCGTTTGCTAAGCCTATGTCAACATTAGTTGTACCTGAACATAAGAATGCTGTAAGGATCCAACTTATCCTGTGGGAAGATCCCGTGCTGGTAGTGTGATCTAAAGGGCAGTGGGTTTGTTGTGTTGGGAAAGGAGGCAGTGGTGGTATGCACTATTAATAGATACGTCGACAGTTTGCAATGTCAAAAAGCAGAAAAGATTTGGTCCTGAGTGGGAAAAGAATATTTGGACCTTAAATCAGCATATCTGCTGATCAGGGCTTGGCTATTCATTGGCTTTGTCTGGAAGTGTTCTGTGCTTAGTAACTTAGCTGCATATTTCCGTAGCTTGTGCCTAAGGCATCCAGCCCTTTTCCTTGATAATACACGGTGTGCAAGCTCTTTAGCTGAAGTTAAAACCTATGTGGTGATGAGTTGAACTTTCTTCAAGTGAATGGGAAGTTTTCTCATCTAGCATTGTAATAAAAAGAAAGAGCATGTAAAGAGAGTGAGGAGAGATGAACAAATTAAATGTTGCAGGAAATGAAATGAAGTGGATATGGATATAACTGATAGATAACTTGAAGTATATGGTGTAGTATCACTCCAAATACTCTCCACATCCCTTCACTATGATTGTCTCAACATGATCAAGTAAGTATATGTTGCAGAGCTCATAGTTTGTTCTCCAGGAACCTGTCAGAGTTGATTGATGTTTAGATTGAACGTTAACCTTCTATAATTTTGTCCATTCAAAAATCTGGTAGCATTTGGTTCAGCAGAGCCCAGTTCTTCCATAGCAAGTTTGGAAAAAACCCCAACCAGTCAACATACAGCCTTCATAACAGGAGAAAAAAATTTTCCCAGTGAATGAGTGGGAAATAATTGAAATTGATTGCCTGTTTTCTCTTACAATTTTCTTTTATTCCTTAGATATCTGACAGGAGACCAGCTTCGAAGTGAATCCTCCACAGAAGCTTACATCAGGTGCCTTAGAATGGGATGCCGATGTATTGAGTGTGAGTAATGAGCTTGTGGAGTGGTTTATAACATACTCTTCATATAAGCAGGGTTTCCCCTGTTTACCAAGAAAGAAAAAAGAACCGAAATCAAGAACTAGTTTGTTTCTTTTTTGAAATTTTAGTTAGTCATATGAAAAACACTGATTCCCTAAATAGTTTTTGTTATGCCTCATTATTGCTCTGTTTACTTGCTCTGGTACTTGTTCCCTGGGAATTCCAAGAGGTTCTGTCTGACTCTCTCACTGTACACAAACAATTCAATCTTTGATCTACTATATGAAAGCATAAGATTTAAATTTGAATTACTTGTGCAGTGTAGATAGATAAAAAACTTATTTGCCTTCATCTAATACAGACAAGCCTAAGTCTCAGATTTTTGTAATTTGGTGCTATTTGTCATCCTGTTTAACTTGCTTGTAAATCAGTTGATGTCTTTGTGCCATTGTTCTCTACTAAGTCTGTATGCTTCTTCAACCCTGTGTTTGTGTTCCTTATTGAAAGATTTGACTTGAATTTCATGTTATTGACCAGTTTCTTAATAAGCTAGTTCCTGGTTTACATTTGTAACAATTAACAAGAGACTTCATTCAATTTGGATGTTACAAAAGGTATCTCAAATTAGAGTTTCAGGGTTAAAATCAGAAAAATAGATAGGCTCCCAACTTGTTAGAGTGTATTTCTCCATGGAAAATTAATGTAAACTTGTAAATGGACAGTTTAGCTGCTTGAATTCTTTCCAGATTCCCACATAATAATGCTTTGGGAAAAAATTATACTGTATTTTACTTATATTGTTCTTACTGAAGTGAACTTAATTCCCTCTGTGAGATAGATAATTAGAATATTTTAGAAGATAGATAGACTAAGGATATTTTATTAGAAATGAATGTATGACTCAATGTATGAAACGCTCTGAAGAACTGAATGTACATTGTATTCCTTTTATTAGAGTTAAGTAACTACTTGGTGTCTTCATTTTTCCACTGCTTGTCTTTCCTAGTGGACTGCTGGGATGGTCCTGATGGGAAACCTATCATTTACCATGGATGGACACGGACAACAAAGATCAAATTTGATGATGTAGTACAAGCAATCAAAGATCATGCCTTTGTTGCATCTGAGTAAGCTTTGATTTATGTTTCTTAAGCCTGTGTTTGAATGCTTAGACCTTACTGAACTTTTTTCCCTGTGATTTAAAGATAAAAAAAATAATGAAAGAATGACATCCTGGTCTTCATTATTGCCCAACATGGATGGGTCTTTAATTGATTTGTTTTTGAGAAAAGGTGCTGCTACATAACAATTTGCTGCTAGGGAAGTTAGAGAGTACCTTAAAAGAGGTTCCTGTCTCCTTGCTTGGGTCTTCTTTTACTGAATTGAAGTGTGAAACTTCAAGTCCTGAACAGTATGATTTTTTTTTTTAAAGATCAAAACAAACTACAAGTGACAAGCAATGTATCTGTTGGGTTGATATTCATGTTGTAGGGAGGTCTTAGGAGTAGAATTCATAGAATGTTTCCTGAACTGATAACATGAATTTTAATCTGCCTCTCTGCTTTGCTCTTCTAAACCTTGTGCTGAGATGTCCTTAACATGAAAAGCATTACCCAACAATTGGGAGGGAGGACACTTAACACTGAAACTGTTCCCGAAGCACTTAAGGAATCTTTGTCCTTGCAGATATTCAAAAAGTGGCTGGACAAATCTCTGAGCAACCTGATCTAACTTAGGAATTGGGCCTTCCCAAAGAAGGGACTTGGGCTAGATGGCCTCTGGAGGTCCCTTCTGACCTTATCTGTTGTGCGTCTACCTCTATTCCTTTTGTCTTCATGTTTGCTTTAAATATTTGCTTTGATCTGAGGGTTGAGGGAGGGTGGTGTTTTCCTTGCCTTGTCAGTTGAATCAAAAAGAAACTGAATGTCGTAATTTTCCTTCGTTTTCTTCAAAGATACCCAGTCATTCTGTCAATTGAAGAGCACTGTAGCGTGGAACAGCAGCGATACATGGCCAGAGTGTTCAAGGAGGTGTTTGGAGATCAGCTTTTAATGAAACCTGTTGAAGCCAGTGCAGATCAACTACCATCACCAACCCAGCTGAAAGAAAAAATCATCATCAAGGTAGGCTTGTGTTGTGTGCTAGTAGATAAAGTATAAAAACAAGAGCTGAAGCTGTCAGTGCTACTTCTGGCTTCACAGCTTAATTGTTGGTTTCTGTTGAAGAGACAAGAAACCCCATGCTAGAAGCGTGTACTAGTTACAATTCATAATATCGTATGGAGTTCCGTAAAGATACCTATTAAGATGCTTGCTGTTGGTTTTCTTTGCAATAAACGTTGCTAATTCAAGTGCCAGATGGAATGTCAGCTCTTTTCTAAAGGTCTTCCAACTCCTGAAATGTCAGTGCTAAATTTCAGCAAGGCTTCATTGCTGCAGATGCTCTTCATAGGCTTCTTACACAATTAGTGACTGGCTAAGAAATATTAAAAGTATGTTCTTGAATAGAAAGTAGGATTAACGATAACTGTTTTTTCAGAGGATGTCTGTCCTTCAAGTAAAACTCAAAGCACTTGCAGACTGCCGACTTAAGCTGTCAGGACTGCTTACTTGGTGAACTGCAAAAATTGATTGGCATTTACTCACTCAGTGTTGATTTACATATGCAATTTAGTAAACCACTTTGGAAAGACTGTGGTGCTTTTGTTAGAAGGCAGTCACTGTGAGGGTGTCTTACCTGCTGGGCAATACAGATGCTTTACTCGGCACTCTTGTGCATCAGGCAGAAAACTGAAAGAAGACTTCTTGGATTGAAACTGCAGTAGAATTATTGAAGGGCAAAATTAGGTGGATAATCTGGGGGCTGTTCATGATAGTACAATAATTGCTTTTACCTGTGCTTCTGTGTTCTGGCTCTTGTGGTAGCACTGCATCACGTGGATTGGACTGCTGAACAGAAGAAATAATGATGGATAGATGCATCTAGATGGATATAAGCATACGGTTCTTTAATGTAGGACTGGAAATGATAGCACCCCACTGTGAGGTGCAAAATATCAGGAAGCAGGGAATTCAAATCTCTGCTTAATTTTTTTTTCTTTCTTCCTTTCTCTAAACTGTCTATTGTTATGATGTAGAGCATAGAAGGGAAATTGTATAGGCACATGAATAATAACATGACAGATCTGGTTTAAAGGGAATTACAAACTACAGTGACTTTGCACAAGAGAACATCCATATCATCCCTTCCTGTCTAAAAGAGCAGTAAAGAATCTTTGTAAATAGGTCAGCACCTGCCAGTAAGCTAGTTGTGGTATTTGGCTTTTGTCTAGAAAAAGTTAGTAAACAAAGTCGAGTCCTGATTTAGGGGCCTGTGGGATTTTTCAGATAGGCCTTTCAAATTGAAATCTTCCTATAGAAGACACAGAACTGAACGTATTTGAAAACTACAAGCTATGAGAGGATTAATCCTATCATTAACTGCAGTTTAAGTGTGTGATGTTCTTTAGCCCCTTGAGCCACTGCTCTTTGTGAGCACTTTCAATTGCTGAGCCTTGCCCTTCGACATAGCTTGTGTTGTATTGTTTCAGCCTGTAGTTAATTGAAAACGAGTGTATATGAAAGCACACTGATCACTTACAAAAGTTTCTAATGTACTTTCAGAGAAGGAATGGTCTTACAAGGATAAAATCATAGAAGTTGCAACAAAAACTATTCTTGTCTATTTTGCTCTTTATGCTGTAGCTAGTCTGCTTCCTTTTTTTAGTCTTCCTTTAGAATAGTCCAGCTATTGCAATTTCATCTGTTCAACCTTTTCTACAAGGATTAGCTCTGTGGGCTATTTTCACTTGCTGTCTGCTCTTCCCTGTCATGCCCTGTCATAAGCTTTTCATTGCTGCATTGGGATGGTCTAAATTTTCACAACATCATTTTTCATTGTAACTGAGGACATACTAGGATTTAATGCAAAATGCTTCTCAAGGATTCTGGCTTGTGTTTTTCTGTCAGCCAAATTATGTGCTGCACAAAAACCCCATGAACTTCAGTAGCAATTAGTTGAGAGCTGTCTCAACTCCCCTACAAGCACTGGTGCCATCTGTGCAGTAACCTGCCTTTTGCTGGACAGATCTGGGCTTAATTGTGTAGCAGTACCCAGGTCTTTCCTGGGTTTACCTCTTCTGTTTCTACACTGGAGTTGTAGTGTTCTCTCTAAACTAGGATTTAGAAGACAAGGAGAAGAAGAAAGTAGAACTCACCCCTCTTCTCATACGAGATATCATGTCTGATCATTTTTCTTTCAGAAGAGTGGATTCCCCTTCATTTTAATTCCTCTTCTGTTCTTGATTTTTTTTGGTGTGCGTGTATTTTTTTGGTTCCTTATGGTTTTCCTTATGTCCTGCTCTCTGCTGAATGTTTATTGTCTTGTCATTATTTCTTGTTATGCAAGTCTCACTTCAAGCTTTCTGTCCTGTAAGGAATTGTGAGCTCTTATCAGACTAGCTGTTTCTTTATTGCTTGAATGATATCTGTACTATCTTTTTAAATCTTTATCATGAGATTTACATTTTTGAGATAAATTCCACCAAGGTTACATAAAGCTTTGTGGAACAGCTGCTGTTATGGCAATAACAGAAGAAAGCTGGGCAATGAAGGGAAATAACTCCAGTAATACTGAGTGCACTGAGACTGTATGATCAATTTTATATATAATTCTCTATGAGCATATGAATGTGCTGTTTAATTTTTTTTCTTTTCTTTTTAGCACAAAAAACTAGGGCCGAAGGGAGACATTGATGTGAACCCAGAAGATAAGAAAGAAGAAAAAAAGCAACAAGGAGAACTTTACATGTGGGACACAATAGAACAGGTATTGTTTATGTGACATTTGCTAAAGTTTGCTACTATGCTGTGTAATATGCATATGAATTTTCTCAATATTTGTGTAATGTCCTCAGTTTGTGAAATGTGAGCGAGGAGAAGAAGGCATTCTGTTTACTGTTGCACCTAGCTGGAAATTATAATTAGTTCTCTTCATTTCGTTAATGGTTTTAATCTCTCTCAACTTCTAGAAATGGACTCGGCACTACTGTGCTATTGCTGATGAAAAGCTTTCATTCAGTGATGATATAGAACAGAATGCTGATGAAGATTCATCAAAGGTGATGGCTACTTTTTATTGCTTAAACCTGTTCTTTTTAATCTCTCAGATTATTTCAGTGTTTACAGATGCATATTTTTATGCTGACATTACTGAAATTGTAGAGGATCTGTATCAGATAACACATGTATCTGCAAATAAATATTTTAAAAAGGGGTCTTTGCTAAGGTACTCCAGCTAACCCTATTTTAAATAAAATATCTTTTTTCCCTTTGGCTAATGGAGAACATACAAAGGTGAGTACAAGGACAAGGCAATATGATTTTGGTGGTTAAATGCTAATGCTGATGTGCCCACTGACAATTAAAGTTCTTATATGCCTTTGGCTAAGTATTGCTGTTCTCAGACTAGGCAGTCTGATGAACTAAGGTTTGTTGTGTACTAATACAGCGCACCTTTTACACAGTGCACAATAGTGCATGCTATTCATTTCACACATGCAAAGTGTTTGTCATCGGTGTGTATTGCTTGTCTGTCGTGCTTGGTAAAACAGAAGCATGAGGCTCAGCTATGTTCACCGTGGTTTCTTGTTCTGACTTTTTCTGATTTCCATGCATACTCTTTCATTTCTAACGTGTATGTGCATAGTTCAGAGAGATCTCTGCACATGCAAACCCTTTTATCCATTCACCTAGATGTCAATGTTATTAAAATCATTAATGTGTAAGTGAGAACAGAGATGATTCCAGGAAAAAGTGGAATAGAAACTTTGTGAATTTGCAGTAGGGTGCTTTCCTTTGAAAATATAAAATAGCATTTGCACTGCTGTGTTCTTTCACTTTATCAACATATTTCTCAATATGTTGATTACATATTTAATTAAGGATTAAGCTAGTCGCTGATCCAAAGAAGTGGCTTGACTGAGGAAGAGAGTCAAGTGTGCCTATGAAGGTGATCAGATTGCTTGTGGAAGGAGAGTTACATCTGAGAAGAGCTGAAATCCTGAAATAGAAGGTTGTTATATCAATAAGAAGTACTTTGTATTAGAATCATAAAGTGGGCAATAAAAATTCTTATTTTCTGGTCTAGGAGGTAAAACGTACTGAACTGCACTTAAAAGAGAAGTGGTTCCATGGGAAAATGAAAGAGGGGAGAACAACTGCTGAGAAGCTGCTCCAGGAATATTGTGCTGAAATGGGTGGCAAGGATGGGACGTTCCTAGTTAGGGAAAGTGAGGCTTTCCCTAATGATTGCACCTTGTCATTCTGGTATGGTGATCATCATAAAAATTTTACATGGGTTTTGTTTATCTTATGGCATTGCATAAAAATATATGCATTTTGTCAATGTGCATGTGTAGCTGAGAGTAAATAGGAATAAGGTGTTTATATTTACTAGAATGGTATTCATGGGATTGAGGGACTACCTTCTAAATAGAACTTCCGTGCACTGAATAGTGCATTTTGGCAAAGCAGACTTTATTTGAAGTGTTGCAGTTGTCAAGAGGGGACTCACTATTATATCTTTTTCCTTTTTCCATTCTGTCAGGATGTATGATTTGTTATTTCTTGAGTGAGTGGGCCAATATTTGATTTTTTAGTTTTAGGATAAATTATTGTTTTTCACACTGATCCACACTTTCCACACTCATTGTCTCGTGAGTTTACCTTTATTAGCAGAGGTCGATCTCTTCAATGAAAGAGTCCCCTGGGGGGGAAATGGATTTTTCCGTGATGTTTTTTTTTGTTTGGTTGGTTTTGTTTTGTTTGGTGGTTGTTGTCAGAACAAATGAACAAACTTTGAAGGGAGTAAGTGTTGGTCACCTTTTGAACCACTGTGGGTGGAAAAATAATATTTTTGGGACTGTCATTATCACTGGTCAGGATTTTTGTTGCTGTTGTTACTTCAGTTATTTTAAGAGTTAGTAAGGATTTCTTGCTTACCATACAGTTAACCAGAAATGGTTGAGGAAACACTTAAAAGAATAAAACCTGTTAAATACCTTTCTTTTCCTTATCCCCCTCTTCACATCTTCAGGAGGTCAGGTAGAGTCCAGCACTGCCGTATCCGTTCTTCAAGTGATGGGGACACTGTGAAATACTACCTGACAGACAACCTCACTTTTGATAGCATCTATGATCTCATTCAACACTACAAAGAGGCCCACTTGAGATGTGCTGAATTTGAGCTGCGTCTGACGGATGCTGTGCCTAATCCCAGTCCTCACGAAAATAAAGAGTATGTACAGCAGAAGGCAAGCACCAGGGCTGTTATGATACAGAGTATTTGTACATTTGTTTGATGGTCTTGGATTTTTGCGTAGAAAATTCCCCAGATTCAGGAGCACACCTGAGCGTTGCTTGTTTGTGGATATCGGAGGAAGAAGCTTCCCAGTAGGATGCTGAGTAAGATCGCAGACTTTGTGAGAACATGGTAAAACAGAGAGCAGTCACCTGGAAAGCAATTTACTAGAAACAGCTAGAACAATCAGTGAGAACTGTAATACTGTGGAAGTGTGCAATTCCTTCGTTCTCTGCTCAGTGTTTTACAGTACCCAGTGGGTTAGATATTTAGTAGTTGACTGTGACCTGTCAACTAAGTGGTCATGGTCTGTGCCATCTGGAAACTTCTATTACTGGGGCAGTGAGCCCAAACTGAGTTACTTTTCCCTAATCCCCACTTCCAACTGACCCCTGTCAGAGTTGGTTAGGCTTACTTGACCCCATGCTGTTTGGGAGTAGTGTAGCTTGGTGTTTATTTCCAGCTGCTATTTGCCTGACATAGATCCTGGGAAGAGCTTGCTCTTGTTTGTTGGCAGAGCACTCTAGTTATTGCCCTTTGATCTGCTTTCTCTGCAATCAGAAAAAAAAGAAAATCTCCTTTGCTTGAGAAATATAAATCTGTGGCCTTAAGTTTCTTTTTTTTTCCCCTGTGATCTGGGAGTCACTGTGTGCCCACGGATAACTTCTGAAGCCAGCATGAGAGGACGGTACAATTTAAGGGTTTGGCTTTTCTGTATTTATGTATAAGGTGGAAATGTACTGGCAGTAGAAGTGGTCACAGCTACAGTGAAGGTACATTAGGACCGTACTTACAGTGAAAGACATAATTAAGTTCTGACTGAAAGGATTTAGATTGTAGAATGATAGAATGGTTTGGGCTGGAAGGGATCTTAAAGATCATCTAGGTTCAGCCCTCCTGCCCACCTTCCGCTAGACCAGGTTGCTCAAAACCCCATCCAGCTGGGCCTTGAACACCTTCAGGGATGGGGCATCCACAGCTGCTCTGGGCAACCTGTGCCAGTGTCTCACTATCCTCACAGTGAAGAATTTCTTCCTTATATCTAATCTCAATCTCCCCTTTTTAGTTTAAAACCATTACCTCTTGTCCTATCACTGCACTCCCCAATAAAGAGTCCTTCCTCATTTTGCCTGCAGCACCCCTTTAGGTACCAGAAGGTCTCTACAAGGTCTCCCCGGAGCCTTCTCTTCTCTAAGCTGAATGAATCCAACTCTCTCAGCCTGTCTGAATATAAAATAAATACAAATATTAAATGAATTATTTTTCTTGTAGTGTTTGAGATTCTATCATTAGTAACGTTATGTCATTATAATGTTATATATATTACATTATATATGTAACATTCTATTATTAGTAACGTCAATTCTATCGTTAGTATCAGCAGTAACACTGTTATTGTTACTGAATGACATGTGACAAGCTTTGTAATCCTTTGTCCATTTTGATTTTTGACTGTTGTAGTTGGTACTATAGCAACTTGAGTCGGGGAGAGGCAGAAGACATGCTGATGCGAATTCCTCGAGATGGAGCCTTTCTGATTAGGAAGAGAGATGAGCCTGATTCGTTTGCCATGACTTTCAGGTGAGAAAAGATGGATATGAATACATTACATAGTAGCCCAACAGTGTTCTGGTTTTTCTCATTTAAAAATGCTATGGGCTTTTTGGAGTCATAAAATTCATGCCATCAAATTTTGAGTAATTAGTAGGGTTAATTTGTATAGTAGGTCCACATGTAGTAAAAAGCTTTTAAGAAATTGTACAACCTTAGTCTGTGACTGGAATAAACCTTTATGCTATTATAAAGAGCATTTGGGCACCAACTGTCCCTTTCTTCCTATACAGAACTGTGTATGACCTGTCTTCACTTCTTTGACGCTCCCTGCCGCAGGGTGCTAGTTTGAAGTTCCTTTTGGTGCTGGTTCAGCAGCAATTCGAGGCCTTTATCCTCTGGAAATCCTGCCTTGTCATATAACTGACCAAAGTTAATTTGTTATCTGTCAGAATGAAGCTATTTTCTATTTACTTGTAGGCTTTTATTGCCAGGGAAAATATTTTTGAAACTGTGGTTCCTGTAACAACATTAATAAAATGTGTAGACTTATGGCATTCTCCACTGTGCCTTCAAATCAAATCACATTTGAAGCAAGCTTGTCTTGTTGCTTAGGGACAGGAGCAGATCAGCAGCAGCGGATTCCAGAGGGACTCTGTCTGATTCAAGACATTTAAGTTAGTATGAAAGTGACAGAATACCCATGTGTAGTGGGGAAAAAAAATAGGGAAATTTAATCTAGGCAAAAACATGGATTTGTCCCAAGGCCCTGCATGTTGTAGAAAAGTGAGAATGTCTTTTTGTGAATTCAATCAGGCAAATGGAATTTGATTTGAATAAAAGATGCTTTGGAAGAGGGAGAAACAATTTCATATGATTAAGATGCACAAAGCTGTTCTGGTCTAGTCTGCAGCACTGGTGCTTTCACTATGCCAAGTACCAATACCTTCTACAACACCTGTACTTGTTTCACAGAGCTGAGGGGAAGGTGAAGCACTTCCGAATTCGGCAAGAAGGTCCCCATTTTGTGCTTGGAACCTCGGCCTATTTTGAGAGTTTAGTGGAGCTTGTAACATACTATGAGAAGCACCCTCTGTACAGGAAAATGAAATTGCGTTACCCAGTGACTGAGGAGCTGCTGGAGCGCTACAGTACGGTGAGTGATGGACCTTTGAGTCCCAGATCTAGACTTGGTGGAGCTGGGTTTGGTTCTGGTTATGATAGATGTCCTTCAGGGAAGCTTAAGCAGTCTGTGAAATGGGGGTGTAGCTTTGCTGAAACAAGTTTTTGATAATAGGTTCACCCACAGTTGTCCCTTCTGTTATGGGAGTGGGCAGAGATCTTAAATTGATCATGCAGATGCCAATAAAAGAATAAATATGACTGTGTATATTGAAACCACTTTTCTTGTCTTAGAGTTTCTATCTAACAGTGAAACCACTGCTGGAACTAATGTAATGTAACACAGAAATTGTGAGCGTGGGTATTGCCTTCCACTGTTGTGCCCAGAACGGTGCTCACAATCTCAAAACTATTTGATTAAGAGAAAACTTGGTGAGGCATTGCTGTTTCATCGTATTAACTGTTCATTAAACTGAGGTGCAGACAAGTTAAATAACAAACTCGTGTTCAGCTGTGTTCAACTGTAGTAATGAGCTTAACATAGGTGTCTGGCTTTCCTCCTCTTCTATTTGCCTATATATTGTCAGAAAGGTGGTTTCAGCAAAAATTTCTTGTTCCATTAACATTAATTATTTCTCCAATTTTTGATTCATGTAACGTATCATTTTTCCTTTTTTTCCCATTTTTAGGAAAAAGATATAAACTCCCTTTATGATGTCAAGATGTATGTGGAACCCAGTGAAATCAACCCTACAGTGGTACGCTTAAGGAGAGATGGCCTTCACATTTTCTCTTAGACTTCTGAAAATGATGAGAATTGTTCGTTGACTTCCTGTTAGTAGAAATGAAAAGGTTAATTGAAAATGTTAGGGTGCTTTATTTATGGAGGACTAGACAGCAGAACTTTTAAAGTGTGACTTTTCTTCTAGTATCTCTTAAAATTTGTACCTACATACTTTGTGTGCAAATCCTGTATTGATTTACCCATATTGGGAATTTGGGAACTTCTTGCCCAAATGTTTGTGGATATATTATGATTTATCAATTGTGCTTATTTGGGCATGCTCCCAAAATTAAATAACAAGTGACACAGCAAACAGCTACTTCTCTGCTTCTTGTTAGGGCCTTCGACTTGTAGATTCTCATGAAAGTTCACCTGCTTGTAAATTCTGCGGCTGTAATTGAAAAAAAATTTTTTTTGGCTAATGAATTTACATTGCAACTAAGGTTTACATTGGTACCATTTACTATCAATTCAAGTGGTAGGAAATTCAAGATAAAGCAATTGCTTGTTCTGCTGAAACTAGATGTCTTCCTAAAGGAAATATTACCAGGATAGCTGATGTGGTTTGGAAGTGGAGGCTTTTAGACTGCATCTAAGTCTATAAGCTACAGATGCATATGAATACATGTGATGAGGATAGTTGATTGATATTTCACTTTTTTATTTTATTTATTTATTTATTTAGCTACAGTAATTATATTGGTGTACTCTTCTTTTTTTTTTTTTTTTTTTTTTATAAATAATTTTTCTTTTCCAAGCTGGTACTCAAAGAATAGCAGTTAAGTAGCGTTACTTGCTTCCACCAATAGATGTCACTCTGGAACTTTAGTATTGCAATTTCTAAGCTTTAAAAAACAGTAAATCTGATTCCATTCTCCCCACCCTTTATAAAAAAAAATAAAAAATAAAAAATTGCATTACTGATCACTTTATGACCCGTCCCCCTATAGATGACCCCTTTGTTTTGCTTCTCTTAAAGCCTCAGAGAACAGTGAAAGCCTTGTATGACTACAGAGCCAAAAGAAGTGATGAATTGAGCTTCTGTCGAGGAGCTCTAATTCATAATGTCACAAAGGAAACTGGAGGCTGGTAAGGACAAAGATTCCTCATAGGAAAACTTCTAGTGACTTACTAGATGGGAGAAAAAAAATTAAGCTTTGGGTAGTAGGTTTTTAAAAAACTATTTGCTGCTTATTAACTATGGTCCTACAAATCTTAATTCTAGTTTATTAAACAAAACCGAAAAACCTCAAATTCAAGTCTCTTTTCTTGTCTTTTTCATTGTTCTGCCCTATAGCACTAAAGCCTCACTATGCAGAACCTTCATATCCCAGCGTATCCAGTATTTTCCTTTGCTACATGAATACTTCCTGAACACTTGTATGTTCTGGGAAATCACACATCTATTACCATTGTCATTATTGCTGTGTATCTTTTCGTCTGCTTGGTACTTCTCAGGGATCAAATCCACTTTTTTAGTTATCTGTATGGTCTCCTTTCATAAGAGATTTTATTTCTTAGCTGGCTTGCAAATTGCTTAGAAAGCTTGGGAACCTAATATTTCCCTGTAGTTTCTGCAGTGCAATCAACCACATAATAGTGTTTTTAGTACTAGAGGGGGAAAAGCCTCTTAAGTCATTAATTGCAGTTTACAGTAACTGTAATCCCTCTGAAATGATCTGTTACTACAGTTAATGATCACTTTGTTAGAGCTTTTAGCTACTTCATCACTTACATTTTGGTGACTGCCAGCTAGAGAAGCTAGTGTTAGGTATCAATGACCAATTTATTGAAGATTATTGCTTCATTAATGGCCTGTTGAAGCTCTTTAACTATTTTTTTCCTGTTTTTTTTTTTTTTTTTTTTTTTTTAATTTAATTTAGGTGGAAGGGGGATTATGGAGAAAAAGTCCAACACTATTTTCCATCTAATTATGTTGAAGACATGTCATCTGATAACTCTGCTGAGCTTGAAAGCCAGGTGAGGTTTGAGGCTTGTCTGAGGTTTAAGGTTTCTCTGCTGTGTTTCCCTATAAGATCTTTCCCTCTGGAAGTGGAAATCTAGTTTATGGAACTATGACTCTGCATGTTGTGTTTGAGGGAATGCAGAATAAAGAAATGAATGCATTCTTCACTGTTCTCTGTGCTGTCGAGTATTTTTGTCAGGACTTCCATCAAGGAAAACTACTTAAAGAGATAACTGATTTGCTTGGGTTTTAGGAGGTTATAATGATTTCATGCTAATGAAAATCATACCAGTATAGATTTTTCAGATAGCTTATCTAAACAATAATGTGCCTGAAACTAGTTTGCCTGTGTAATTACTCCCTAGATATTTGCAAATAGAAAAACCATGTGCCCAAACACATCATTCTCATATTCACAGTCCAGGATCATGTTTTGATGCATAACTAACCTTTATACTGATTGTCAAATGGGTCTAAAAAGTCTAGTCCAGAGTCGTGAACAAAGATCTATTTATGACAAGAAGACAAAAATATTTAACGTTTTGGAGTATTAAATGTTACACATTATATTAAATGTTATAAAACGTTACATTATTCTGTTGTTGTTGTTAAGTACTTCCACTGATTTGCCAGGAGCCTTTGGAGGAAAATATGTTTATTAGATTTTTTGTTTTCTTCTGATGATAGTGGCTTTAAGCAAACTTGAAAAATAAGTGGTTGTGTCATGGCAGAAGTTGCAGTCCTCATTTTGACTCTCACTACAGAAGTTCTCATCTGTTTCTCAGAACGAGAAATTCTTGACATGGAAGTAGGCTTTTAAATATTACAGAGTGCATGCTTTCAGTGAAACTGAGAGTAGATTTAATGGTGTGTATTTATTATTTGTTAATATTCTTTAAATGCAATTGAGAAGGCTGAGGGTCAGATTTAACTCATGTTTTTCACAGATTATCGAGGACAATCCATTAGGCTCTCTATGTCGTGGCATCCTGGTACTCAATACATACAACGTTGGTATGTATTTTCTGATTCTTACATGTGGGCTTTCTGTATTGAGAAAGTTTTATTGTTTTTACTATAAAAGATTTGTTTTTAAAGAATATTTGTATTACTACAGCTAATACAATTAATATGATTAAACTTGTTAATACTAACTATTCAGACCCATAAGAGCTTTTATTACCATGGCCAGCTGTTACAACTACTAGCTGTTGTAACAGATCAATGGCAGCTTCTACTTCTAGATTTTAGTATAAACTTCTTGCTACTGTGTTGCTTAACAGTGAAAATGCCACAAGGGAAACACAAAAAGCCTTTTGTCTTCATTCTGGAACCTAAGAATCCAGAAGATCCGTGTGTTGAGTTTGCAACTGATAAAGTAGAAGAACTCTTTGAATGGTACCAAAGTATCCGTGAAATCACGTGGAAAACTGCGGAAGAGGTATCGATTAAAAAATAAAAAAAAAAATATACACACACACCTGGTATTGATAAAAAATATACCTGGTATTTTATAACGTACTGTTATAAGTTTACAATACTGTTTGTTTTTTAGCTACCATATACTGCTAAACCTTGCTAAGACCTGATCCTAGACTATCTTGCATGTTACTGCTTGTCTGTTCGTTTTATTGATGCCATGAATCTTGTTCCCTGAGCCCTTTTGGGAATAGTACTCAAGATAGCAGAGTGCCAGTCACCAGAAAACGTTTTGGTTTTGTGTTAACAGGAGTTTTTCAGCAGAATACTGTCTTTGTTGCACCTTTGCATCCTTACTATGCAGAATTGAATAGGCAATTGTTTAGGCAAATACTTTATTTGTAACTAATAACCAGGTTATGGATTTGCCAGTTCTTTAATAGTGTTTCCAAATACTTGTCTATTTAAGAAGTTTCTGACGTGATCAAAGTGCCCTTCTGTTGACTATGCTTAGGTGTACTTTTTCCTTTCTTGCTTTTATTCACTTTTTATTACTAAGTGGGTGGTATGAACGATGGAAAGTATGTTTCAGTATCATGTTGGCTTGTGTTGTTTATCCTTCCTCTGGAGTAGTAATGTTCTGAAGGTCTTCAAAATCCTATTTATAGCAAGCAAGTTGGTATCTCAAGCAGAGGAGACAGCAAATTCAGCAAGGGAAGAAGCAACAGGAACTGTTGACGTATTGTTGGAGGAAGAGAGATGTGGTCCTTATTGCAAGGCTTTCATTTAGAAATAAAAACGAGAAAAAGAGAAACACGGCCTAGAAGAAACGTCTCTAAATTGAATGTTTTTTATAGTACATCAATGGCTCTTCAGGAGCTTGCCAGCTTTCTCTCCCTCTGTACAGTAAGAGAAGTATTAAACAGCCTGTCTTCAAAGATGGTTTAAAATTTGTTTCTGTCAATCAGGAGGCTTTTCTCCGTTTGGCCTCTTGAAAGCTCACATGATAGGCTGCAGCATGGGGAGGGGAAAAAGACAAGGAAAAGCCTTTCTTGCCCGTAGAATTAACAGTCTGAATTTTGGGGAAGGAAAAAGCATAGTGAGTCAACATGATGCTACAGTATGATACAGACATGGTTTCACTTTATTTTTGGGCTGTGTACATTGTATATAAAAAGGTAAAAATATCTGAGCTTCATATAACGTGTCATTTCTAATACTAACACCTGCCATGCTCCTAGGAATTGTTGTTCAATGCTAGCTCTCCTGTTTGGGTATCTCTAGAGGGTCATGTCTAAAGATGAGCTCACAGCATCTTGAAATGCTTCTTTGCTATTTGGAGCACCACATTCTGTTGTGCAATGTCTGGGAAACTGGTGTATCACTAAGTACCATGAGGTCTGTGTTTGCAGTTTTTTCCCCAAGCTATTTCAAGTCTTAATGCTATATTCCTCTTTGCTTTTCTTGGACCTCGATGTATAATCTCTGGTTCATTGAAACATTGTAGAAACCCATCAGCTTCTCTGATTTTTCTTTCCTCTTCAGTTCATCTTCTTGAGGGAATTCTTTTGGAAGACTTCCTAATTGCTGCTGCTTCATAACCTCTCGTACCAAAGCTAATAGCAGTTCAATATGGGGCTCTTCTAACATGTTCTATCCTGTAATTGCTTCTTATGTCTGAAAAGCCTCCAGCCAAAATGTCTCCATTCGGGGAATGTCTTGCTGATTTCAGTGGCTTCCAGCCTCTGGTTGCAAAGACCTTGGCTCAGCTTCCACATAGCAGGTGCTTACAAAAAGGGAAGTAGCTACTAGGTTTATTAGTGATGATGTCTACATGACTGCACATGATTTACCATACATGACACTGTTGGTTTGATGTGCAAATAGAAAATTACAGGAATGATACTCATAGGGTTTAAGTTTAGCTGTTTGGGAGTTAGTAACAAGACCTAAGTCCTGCTCAAAATGATAAACAGTGAGAAACTTAACTACATTTAACATTTTTTTTCTTCATACATTTACATTTACATGAGGTATAGAGTCAATAACATATCTACAACAGAGTAGAACCACATTAAATTTTATTTAAAAGTAAAGCATTGTTGCCCTGCTCCTGAGTAGGACTGATTCAGGGAAGCTCAGAAACATTTCCTTTAAGAAACAAACACACACTCATTAATCTGTTCTCTGAACTGGGTACACAACATTTATGTAGGTGTTCTAAGTATCAAATAGGAATCTGGGTGAAGAGAAATGGATCAACTTTGTCATTTTTGTTAGAGTATACCCTGGAGTTACTGTACCATAATATCCAGCGTATCTGTAATCTAAAATGTTAAATTTTACAGGAGAACAGGAGGAAATACTGGGAAAAGAATCAATTGATTGCTATTGAATTATCTGATCTGGTAATCTACTGCAAGCCAACAAGCAAAACCAAGGACAATTTAGGTACTTTCTTTAATATTACACCTGAATTTTAACTTTTCTACTAATCTGTACAGATGTTAGTTGAAATTATAGAACTGAAGATAAAATCTATCCTTCCTCTACGGGGAAAAAATATTCTGCATCACCCATGGAGAGTTTTCAGTGGCAATTTGAATTGCACACTTGGGAACTTGATGATATTCATACTATAAAATGTCAGGTAAAAGCCTATGGTTTATTAGAATTATTTTGAACGTACGTCTCAACCTGTTAAGGCTTAAGTGTGGTACCAAATGTGGAACAAATTAGTCATATGAGACAAAGAAACAAGATCATAAATGAGGAGACAAGAACAATTGTGAAACTATCCAGGCTTTCATTTCCCATAGCACTGCATTTTTGCTGTCAGTAAAATCACAGTAAGGACTAGAAAGCTTCTCAATGTTTGTGAATTTCCATTAGAAAGGAGTCTTTAAAAGAAGAGATCTTGCAACTGTCACAAATTTCTAACCTAGTTGACTAAAGACATCTCAATATAACTTTCATAGGGAAGTTCACTATATATGTGTCAGTTGACTTTTTTGAAGACCAAAAAGTCTGACTGAACACTTGCAATTTGTTTGTAAAGAACCCTCAAAATGGATTTGTTATGCATTTGCCATTTATATAAGCTATAGGAATGGTGTATTTGCCATTTATGTAAGCTATTGGGAATAGTTTCATAATATAAATGAGAACTGGGGTCTGTGTAAGTGTGGGTGTAGAATCTGACACTGAAATATGTACTTCTTATTCCAGAGAAGCCAGGAAATGTGCCCTTCTTCCTTAATCTTCTTTGCAAACATTTTTAATAAGCTGTCAGTATGGTTAAGACATTATAATTACAGTCATTGTTTGAGGCATTGGGTAACCCTGGCTCACCCTTCTCTCCATTTAAACCTAGGAAAAGATGTCTCATTTAAATATGTCTTGCAGTGGTCAGAAGTGCATTATTAGCAATGATGAGATGAGAGCATGACTACAGACTATCTGCCCTGCTGCAAAACATGAGGCAGGCAGGCAATTTTAGCTTTCAGACCTGGTGTTCAACCAATTTGCTGTGTCTGCATTAAAACAGTGGAAATTGCTGCATTAAAGGACAAAGCAAAACAAAGTGAACCAAAATGTTAGTAGAAATACAGCATAAATGTCGACTTCCTTCTTCCTTTAGTAATGTAATGACTCTTTTCCTCCCTCCCTTCTGTAGAAAATCCTGATTTCAAAGAAATTCGCTCTTTCGTGGAAACCAAGGCAGAAAATATTGTTAAGCAAAAGCCAGTTGAGTTGCTGAAATACAACCTGAAGGGACTGACGCGTGTCTATCCTAAAGGGCAGAGGGTTGACTCATCGAACTATGACCCGTTTCGCCTCTGGCTTTGTGGCTCTCAGATGGTGGCTCTTAACTTCCAAACTCCAGGTAATATTCCCTTTGAAAAAGGGTTTCATCTGCCTTCCATTTCACCATTAACCAGCCCCTTTATGGACCCTCTGCCATTCTAATCATCGTTGCTATCCTATTGATTTGTAATTCACAGCAAGAAGCGAGATGCAGAAACTATAAAGTTAGCTTGCGTATGTGAGTCCCTTGCTAGAGCTGGTCCCCCAAAATCAGTCTCCCTGTCGCTGAGCGAGACTAACGCACTTGTTACCTCTGAAAGGTTTATTCCACCTTTATCTCTTCATGATAAGCAAGCAGAGATAGTTACTCTGAAGTTCAGGTGGATGAACCATTGTTCACCCACAGGGAAAGCTGTACACAACATCCAAATAAGGGCCAGCTAGCTTATGACACACTGATAGGAAACTAATTGTGAATGGAGATGAATTTATTTGGATTAAAATTGGTGAGAAATGACCAGTCAAATTCAGTTACTGAAGAGAACTGAGTCTTCCAACTTACCTTTCCAGCTCTTTCTGAGATAGTGGCAACCAGGAGGAACTGCACGCAGGAGCCATTATTCTGGTAGTTCCTTAGCTTTATTCAAATGTTTTTTTCTTCTATTATGACTGTTTAACTCTCTCCCTAGATAAATACATGCAATTGAACCATGCCTTGTTTTCACTTAATGGACGCACTGGCTATGTTCTGCAGCCAGAAAGCATGCGAAATGAAGAATATGACCCAATGCCAAATGAATCGAAGAGGAAATTGCAGATGATTATGACAGTGAGGGTAAATCTCCTTTGTAAATTATGTTTTTTACAAGTCATAAATATCTATACAACTAAAAATAAAGCTATTATGTTTCATAGCAAGACCTGACAGATTGTCAAAATACTGTTTTTAAATGTCAATGTTGGAGAATAAAAGTAATTCCACTGGTTCCTGATAGGAAACACTATCTTTATTATGCTAATGAAGCACATGGTATAGGATTGAAAGCACAATCCTAGGATAATTTTATATAATTGTTAATAAAATAGACTAACGTGCATTTCCAACCTAATGACTTCTTAATAGAAATGTCCTATTGGAGATTGGTTAGCAGCAGACTAACTAGGTTAGAAATTTCCAGTGTGGATGAAAGATGTTTATAATGAAAGAGAGAAACTAAACAGAAAAAATAGTAAACTGATTTTTCCCCATTCATCATAGTATTTAGTACACTGACTCATAGAGAGATGGGGTTTTATCACTTAAAAAAATTATAATGTGTTGTCTTCTAGTGCCATATGTGAATTGAACTTGTTTCTGTTCTCAGTTGCTATTCAGTAAGAGAGATGTCATTTAAAAGTATGTTTTCTGAGAAGGAAGAAACACATTAACTGCTTTTCACCACAGTTTAGAGACAAGGTAAACAGGGGTCATCAATATAAAGCAGGAGTTTCTTAAAGTAGATAACTAATAAAGGCTGAGGAAAGATAAGTAAACGTGTTATGAACTTGATCTGTAGCTGCATGCTCTGTGCAATGAGTGGCAGCCATTACATAAATCACTGAGTCACCCAAAGAATGGGAGGATATTATTATTGGTGGCACAGATAGTTTAATACATGTAAACATATTCAGGAGAGATTTAGCATGTTTCTGGGTTTATTTTTTTTTTTTCCTCTAGTGAATTCTCCTTCAGTTCTGTAGGCTACCTTCCACACAGAAATAACGGTGTGAAGTTTCCTTTGGAGGTGGTTATAACGTAGTTTCTTTTGCAGGTTTTGGGTGCTCGCCATCTTCCTAAGCCTGGTAGAAGCATTGCTTGTCCCTTTGTAGAGGTAGAAATTTGTGGGGCTGAATATGATAACAACAAATTCAAGACAACAGTTGTGAGTGAGTATCTGTGCTTTTCTGTGCCGTGGGGACATGGTTATACTCTGAGTGCACTTGCATAAAATGAGTAGGTGATGATCATGAATTTACAATGTCTGTAGTTGGTCAGCTACCTGTATGGGGAGGAATTAGGTAACTGTTGCTCTTGGCTGGTGAGTCATACATTACTGTTTTCCTGGTTGCCTCAGTGCCAGTTAATTTGAGAAGCTTAAATGTATATCAGAGTTTTTGAAAAAAACCTCAACTGTTAGTTTGTAGAAAGTCACAATTGTTTTAATTTTTGCCTATGCACAAGTTTGCGTAATCTGCATGTTTAAAAAAAAAAATGCTGTCTTGAAAGTGCCTTCTACAGTGATAATCATTTGCCTAAACTCTGGTCCCAGTGGGGAGTTACTAATGTGAGATCCAGACTGTGTTTATTTAAATTTGGGTTTTGAAGACTGGCATCCCCTCAGAGACAGCTTGGGTATATATGGCTGTAAAGTAGTATAACCTGAAAAGCAGAAGAAGTTTGATCAAAGCTTGCTCCTGGTGAGTTCTGGATAAGGTGTGTGTGTGTGTGTGTCTGCCTGTAGAGGAGCTTCATTTAAGTGCACTGAAATTGGACAGTATCTCACCAGCAGCCAAATAAAAATTGATTATTGGAATTTTAAATGTAAGAAGATAACGCAGAACAATCTTTAATAAACTGACTGGCTGTCTTTTCACGATTTAATGTATCTGGATGTAGCAGTGTTCCTCTGGTAGACATGAGGCTTTGAATCTAATTATCCAGGCCACTCAAACTTACAGCTTTGACAGCAGTGGAAGATAAATACAGAATAAGGAGCAAAATATGTGTTGTGGCTCTTCAGTACTTCAGAGAAGAGGTTTATGATTTTAAATTTTTGTGGGGAGTGACCAAGACCTTAGACAGTAAAATTCCGGGCAGTATTGCACATGCCAAGTTACTTGGTCTTCCGGAAATGAGTATGAGAATTGAGCAATTGTACATCAGTCTTTCCAGTACTTTCCATGCTTTTAGTGATATGGAGCATGAGGCTCATGAATATGAGTAATGAATTAGCTTTTTTTTTTTACACATACACATCCAAGGAGATTTTGTATATTTAAAGACGAATAATAGCCTTTCTTCGTGGATTTCCATCCCTGCCAAGCTTCCTCCTGTCTCCCCCCACAAATAAACAAATACAAACTGTCTGAAGCGAGGTTACAATGTGAGACAGATGGTAAATAGGATTTTTGGGCCTTTGTATTCCCAGAAAATGTCCAGGGATACATCCCCATATATGAATGAAGTGAATTTATTGCTTCATACAGCAAATGTTTCCTTTTCATTACAGATGACAATGGCCTTAATCCAGTTTGGGCGCCGTGTCCAGAGCAAGTGAAATTTGAAATTTATGATCCCAATCTAGCGTTTCTGCGCTTTGTTGTTTATGAGGAGGATATGTTCAGTGACCCTAATTTCTTAGCACATGCCACTTTTCCTATCAAAGGAATCAAAGCAGGTAAGAATAGGAGGTGTAATATGGGGCTAAGTCAGAAAAATGTGGTTCAGCATTGCTGTATTGTGATTTTGCTGTCAGTAGCAGCTATAACACGCCAAAGGAGAAGTGCTCTTTTGATCTGCTCCTTTAGTTGTTTATTATGATACGGGGTGCATAGTGTGAAATTATTTAAAACAATCCTCTCACCTTCTGATTTTTTTAATTGAAATAGGAAAACATACAAAAATTTGCAACAGCAAAAAACACAACAAAGATGTTAAAATTGCTACTGATAGTGTGCTGTGACTCTGTGGAAGTTAAACACAAGTTTCTTGTGTACCTGTAGACCCAGAGGTTTAATTCTGACTTCTTTATTCTGAAAGTGGGAGATTCCGATAAAGGTTCTTCCTTCCTCTCTAGTTCGTGTTGTGTTTGAGATGAAAGTAACAAGATCACTACTTTTGATATTATTCCTATCTCCTTACTAGTACCACTTCTGTGTCTTCAACTGTCTTCACCATGGACTACATCTCAGCAACAGCGTTATGTGCTCTGAGTAAAATATGGGAAGATTCTGTTTTGGTGTCAGTGGCTTTGTTTTATTAATTGCCTTAGTTGTGGACATATGCAGAAGTAGGTTTTCTGATTCTCTCTGCAACTGGCTTTAGTTTTCAAGAGCATGTGAAATCTTGTTTTTCTCATTTTGGCCATTATTGTCTTTTGCTTCTCTGTAATTGTCATAGCAAAGCCTGCTCTCGGCAATGGAGCATTTGAGCAGAGAAGGATCTCTTAGTCCTTAGGACTGTTTGCACCATTTTGATGACTGCAGATAACCATTTGCCTTGACTCTAGTTCTCCTTTGAGTATGTTTTTGTTTGTTTGTTTTTCCCAGGTTTTAGATCAGTTCCTCTCAAGAATGGTTATAGTGAAGACATAGAGCTAGCCTCGCTTCTGATTCATTGTGAAATGCAGCAAGTTCTGGTGAGAACTATTGGTTTGTTTTGTGCGCTTAGAGCTTATGTTATCAGTTCTTTGTGGAAACCGGGAAGCGAGGATTTAGTTTTCTGATGTGGTATAGTCTGATACTTCTTTAGCTATTGGGGAAGACCAGTGATGCAAATTGAGTTACTCTCCCCTGGGGGGAGGACACAGATTACTCACTTGTTAAAAGAAATAATGCAGAAGCAAAGACTAATAACCTCTATTTTTTTTTCCTTTACAAACATGGATATTGTCTTCCAATGTTAACTACCTGATGCCGTGCAAAGCTAGCTAAATTCAGGCCTTAGCTTCTGAGAATATTTTTTTAAAGGTCCTGCATTTAAAAAAAATAATCTCTTTAGGAAGAGAAGATAAATTTACTTCTCCCAGTATTTCATTAACATAAATAACCCAACAAATGGAAGACGTATCCTGGTTCCTACTGAAGCTCTAATCTCCTTCTCTTAAGCCTCTGTAAAACAACTGACTGTAGTCATAGTATTTTCACACACATAAGGGAAAAAATGATGATGATGCATCCCTTGCTTATGAAGCCAGGCATTAAAGCGGCTGATCTGTGAAGAGCATTTCTTGGTGCTCCAGAGGTGCTTCTTTATACGCTGATTTAAAGCAGGTTTATTCTCAGACTGTCTCCATACCTCAACAGTATGTTATGCTATATAATTTATATATTAGGATACAGTAACTATATAGAACTAAATATGTATGCAATTATAACTATATATTCATTTTTTATTTTATTATAATATTTTATTAAATACAATGGCATAGAGGACAAATGATGAAATTTTATGGCTCTTCTGGGAAGTGAGGATTTCAGGGTGTTTTCCAGTACCCTTCTGATTCAGAATGTGGGGGGGGGGGGGGGGGGGAGGGAAGTGCAACCTATTATTTCTAGTCATTCACAACCATTTAGGCTTATGTTATAGTTCAGACCAGTGTACGTTATGTTTCCTGATTAAACCATCAGATTCTGCGAACAGTAAGTCTTTATGTCTCTGGAGAGATTTGTGCCTGTAGTTACCCATACTGAAATGGAAATTTTTGAATTCTCGGTCACATTCCTCACAGAGGAATGTCAGCCTCTTTTTCAAATGTCCTTTGTCAAGATTTTTGCAAAGCCACCTTATGAACATGTGATGTAAAATGACTGTGTGTAATCACAGTTTTTGTAGCCGTGGTAGCTTTCTTCTGGTGGCTAGCAAAGAGTTAGGAGAGAAGGAGAAGTCGAGCATGGGCATGATGCGTAGATACATTGCTAATTCCTCTTCAGAAATTCAGATCATTCTTTGCCTGGGGCAGGAGTACCTCTTAAAGCGTTGCTCGTAGCAGCAGCATGTCTCCCAGTCTGTCAGCACCAAGTCCTTTGACAGTAGCACATTTCACACTCTTGAAGCCCCTTCTGCTTAGGCCAAATGAAGGTGAAGCACAGCTCTGTATTTTCACACTGTTTGATATCTCTGGGTGATAATGCAGTTGCAGGAGAACTTTCAAACATTTTTCCTTTTGTTTGGCAGTCTGCTGCAAACCAAGATTTGCCATAGTTAATCAACTTCTAGAGCTTCTGCCAGATACTTCAAGAAGCATCAGGAAAGATCAAGCTTCTATCCATCTGTTCTGCCCCTTTTTTCCTTTTTTTTTTTTTTTTTAAAAAATAATGACCCTCCATAAAATGGTATAATGTAATAACAGGCCTGTTTATATACAGAGCCCATCTGCATACTCTTGGAGATGAAATACAAAGGTATAAAGGGAAATTACAGATGGCTGTGAAAATTCTTTAGGAATAGAGAAGCAAGAATATTGCAAAGTAAGCATTCACAGGTGTGAATTATTATGCGGGACCTTATGTTGTTTTTGACCAGTCTTCCTGATACTGCGGAAATTCTGTTTTACTGATGCTGTTGTTACATTTAGAAGTGTGTCTTATTTGTTTGAAATTTGATTTAGTTGCTTCAGAAAGTATGTGTACCTCTTTAGCACTTCCTGATTACAGTCAGCTTTGATAGCGTATGTTTTTAACATAAAGATTGAAGTGGACATTCTTAAACATCATTTTAAAGTCTAGCTTTGCACAAACAAATAGTAGCACGTATGCATCTTGATGATTATACCTGCAAATTGGTAATTAGCAATCTGCTTATTCCCTTTGTGATTTGGGAATGCGAAGTTTCATCCCACTCTTGAGGGAGAAGCTTTTTACAACTTAATCAGTAGCATAGCACTGAGGCTGCTCCGTTTGCTTCAAGCCATACCAGGGAGCTGTAGGATTATGTTTTGGGAGGAAAAAGAAGGGTTAGGAAAGGATCTTGAAGCTCTACCTGTTGAAACCCCATGGGTGTGTTGCTAAACATGACAACTTTCCTAGATCTGTACTGAGTGCTAAAAGAGGCATTCTTATTAGTGTGCCATCTCTGAAAATGTTGAGATTTGTTACGTTTATTGATTGCATGTCATTTCTTGTAGGATGTGCATCTTGTTTTGCTGCTGATGTAAAAATTAAGACTTTGTTCCTGCCAATACTATTCCCCACTAGTAACTCGATAAAGGAGACAGCTTGTGCATCCAAAGTTTTGAAATATTAAAGCAATTTGAAGTCATGAAGGGAATCATGATGATTATTTTATGCTTGTGGATAATTTTGAGACATTCTCCTGTGGGCCACATACAACAACAGAAATTCAGATGGCTGCAAATTATACTTCAAATACTTAGCCAGTTCCTTTGCAGGTTGTCATAGCGCCACAGAAACAAAGGATGTGTCCTTTCTTGATTGTCTGACACTTGATAATATTAGAGATCCTATTTACTATTCAGTATTTCCACCTGCTGTCTAGATTTCAATAGGAAAGCGCCAGAAATATGTCACCTAACACACAAATATGGTGGAACAGTCAAAAATACTTTTTTTTTTAAAAAAAAGTCTTTTAAAATTTATAATCTGATGTCCCACAGTGATACACCATTTGCTGTCCTTTCCTTAACATGCCGACATACTTTGTGTATGGAAAAATATTCCAACATATGTTTCAGATACAGATACTTCATGACTCCTGGAATGTCCTTGATGCCCCTATTAGACAGTATGGTGGTTTAGATAATGGGCCTAAGGGTTTTTTTCACTGTGTTCTTAGTTACTTAGTTTATTTCCATAAATGTTGCAGAAACAACATACAAAACTAATTTTAGAAAACCAATGGAATGTGTTTACGAAAACAAAATAACCACCCAAAGTCTGTTGGTTCTGTATCATTTTGGTTCTGTCTTACAATGTGCATTGATTTCCAATATTCTTTTGAAGGAAAGTGAAGAAGAGCTTTATTCCTCATGTCGGCAACTCCGGAAACGCCAGGAGGAGCTTAATAATCAGCTATTCCTTTATGACACCCATGTGAATTTAAGGAATCCTAACAGAGATGCTATATTAAAAGAATTTAATGTGAATGAGCACAAACTACAGATATATCAAGAGACATGCAACCGCAGGTGGGTTGATAATCATTCTCCTTCCCAAGGCAGCTCTGTCCAAACATGATTTATGGTAAGGAGGTCTCAGATTTATTAAAATAAGCATCTAAAGAGTGACTGGAGTAGGATGAGTGTATCTGAAGTGAGGCTGGGCTGCAAGCCACTAGAGGCCAGCAGACCCAATGAAATGTCTGCTCAGTGAAATCCTGGTTTTAGGGATCACAATGAAACATGTAAGCCTGAGAGTTTGTTCTTTTCTCCTGCTTTCTAGGAGAAAAGCCTGGAAATACGTACAGCCAAATAGACTGTATAGTCAAATAAACAAGCCACCTTACTCCTACAATATCGGAATTATGTCCTTGGCAGTGCTATTAACATATTAAATGTGTGGGAACAAAGCACACTTCCAGACAGACCAACTGCAAAAGATAAAAGCAGTAGTTGTTAGAGCACAGAACTGTCACTTATGTGTCAGTGCGCTATCCAAAGCTTAAGAGAGAAAGGTCTGTTTCCTTTGCTGCTACCTTTGCATTGTGAGGGAGACAGAAGCTTCTTGTACCAGTCAAGTAGATCTTTTTTCCTTTCTGAGCTGATCGGATGGGAGGAAGACTTTTCTTTAAATATTTTTACCTTTTTATGTATGCTGAACAGCTGTGTGAATCACTGGTTTATTCCCATTTATTGCAGGAAAAACAATACTTGTTGCTGATATGTTACTCGCCATTTGTGTCTAAGTAAAATGAATGTAGTAAACTGTTTTCTTCTGAGGAATTCCTAGTAAACTTGACTGTTCATTCTTTTTTTTTTTTTTCCCCCCCTTAAGATTAAAGGAAAAGAAAGTCAGTAACAGCAAATTCTACTCTTAAAGCAATCATTCTTTGATGGAAGTTTTATGGAGCAATTCAGGAGGAGATGATAATTTATCCTGGTCATCCTACTCCACGCAGATCTCATCAAGCTGAATGAATAGAAGAGGAGGAGGAGAAAAGATGGGTTTCCTTAATAATTTCTTGTTATAAGAAAAACTGTTTAAATTCCTAATAATTTATATTCTGTACAAAGCATACCCTCTGTGCAGGCCAGACTTCTGTGTATTCAAGATCTTTAAAATTGGAGGGTGGGTAATTGCATAGTCTTCACTTCTTATCAATACCTGAAGCACAAGTTTAAATCATCTACTGTATTTGTGTACACAGGCTGTAGATAAGACATTCATAACAATGTACATGCATGGAACCTCACCACTTTAACAACCTGGCTCCTTAAGATTAACTGGTAGTGAGTTTTTAATTTATTAAATGCTGTAAAAGCACTTTTGCACCAGCATTTTTTTTTTAATGTATGTTACACCAGATTGTACTTTCGATACTGTATAAAGTATTTTGGGCAGCTAATAGCTCATACTGTATTGTCTCGTTATAAGTTTTCTGTTCTCTTTTTGAGTACCAAATAATGTTAATTTTGTTGAAACCAAATATCCTCTGTGACTGTAGTCGTTTCTTCTTGAAAAGTTTAGGAAAGGAACAATGTGTGAACCTGTGTTTGCAGCCCCTCTGAATTTATATCCCTAACTTAAGGCACTGGAAGGAAAGGTTTTAATATATGTGGTAGGAAATATCTGTTTGCAGAAAGCAAAGGTGTTTCAAATCTGAAAAGCATTTACTTTGGTATAGTATCATTTTGCAAACCCTTTCAGCTGCTAATGTGCTTAGAAATGATTTTTTTAATGAATTGTCCATTTTTAATCTTGCAATCCTAGTTAGATGGTAGCGTCAAATGATGGTGTTCTGTAAATGTGTAGACCATTTTCCCAAAATGTATCTAATCCAAGAATGATAGTATACACAGTCGTTCTTACAGCTTTAATCAAGTGAAGAGCATTGAGCTACAGATGAGAAAACGCGTTAGATTAGCAAGTGTGTTTTATTGCAAGAGCAGAATGAAAGTCCTTGAATGGCATATTTAAAACCAGTTGCCTTAATTTGTGTATATGGTGGATCTTTGTGATAGTACTACGTTACTACTATCAAATTCCTAGTTTCTTTCTCTCTACATGGGTGGAGTTTGCTATCTATATGCATGAGTTTACCTTTCATGTGTGTGCAGAGGAGTTAAGTTCTGTCTAAATGACTGTCTGAATCATAAAATGTTGCATACATCATGGTGTATTTCTGATCACAGAAAACCTGCTTGGATTTGGGATTCATTGCCTGATGAAGCTGCCTCAGCAGTTCTCAGTTGCTCTTGCTCCTCCTCATGCTGTGACTTCTGTTGTTTCAAGATGCACTTAATTGATGCCATAGTGCATTCACCAGTGATGGTTTGAGGAACCCCTTTGAGGTTTTAGTTATTCTGAAAAGAGTCTTGTCTCACTTATCTTGAGATGAAAGTGCTGTAATAGTGTCCCACAGTGGGGTGGCTTCTGCAGATTTTTTTTTTTTTTTTCCTGGAGAAATTAATACCAATCAGTGAACTGGAAAAGAGGAGAGGATAAAGTTAAAGGTAATTCTAGGCTTCTTCCTACCTGAAATCCCTTCAGTCCCCAGCTCTGATTGGTCTTTTCAAGGATTAGATGGATGCAAAAAAAAAAAAAAAAAAAAAAGAGGGGGCAAAAAAAAATCATCAACCATGGATTTTGAAAGTACAGCAATAACCTAGACTGCTGTGTAAAGCTGTGCTTATCTGCAGTATCCACGCGTGATGGGATGACCCAGTTGCTGTTGCTGGAAGGTGAGGACCTTTGGTGCACGCATGTTCTGTAGCGTAATCTGAGATGTGTTTTGTTTTGTCATATGATCAGTCCCTGTGCTATATATTTCATTCACCAGCCTATGTGCGTCTCATTTAATGTTCTGAGAATGCTGTGTTGTCAGTAGTGATCAGACAACGGGGCCCAAAGCCCTGTTTGGAAGGTCCTGAAGCTGTTGCTGCAGTCGGGACTGGATCTGTAGGCAGCTGAATACCAGCTGGGCTTGTACTGATTACAAAAAATAAGAGACTATAAGATGCTCAGGCTGAGGGAGATCAAAGCCTAGAGCTCCAGGTTGTTGTGATTTTATTTTTTTAGTTCAGTTCCAGAGCAGACATAGCCAGATTGCCCACGTGGGTCATTTGTCTTGACTACTTTCATTTTGCATGTTCCTGACACAGAACAGCCATTGTGCGATGAACGTATGAGTTCCTTGTGCTGCTGTTGTCCAAATGCATAAGAAATAGCACCCCTTATAGTCCTTCAGAAAGTTGTGTGTACGTTATGTCACGTACGTAATGTCAAAAGTTACGAGGTGGTACTCAGTATTTATGAAAATCCATTTCATTTTACAGTAAGGCTTTTTTTTTCCCCTCTGAGTACAAACGTTATGTTGTATTCAGAAAGAAAATACTGCATTGGCTGTTTGGTTGACGTGAGAGTGATGGGCCAGGCTGTGTACTAACTCTTCTCTTGCATTGTGTTTTAACTCTGAAGCCCCACCTCTCAATTCTTTGTCAGGGCAGACTCTAGCAACTTTTTCACAGTTGCAGCTGTTTTAATACAAAACTAGGTTTGAACGTGTGTGCTAATTTTATAATCTAGAAAGAAAAACATTTATACATTTTTGAAGTTAACAATATCTGTTGTATTGTTATGTTCTTACAGAAACTATTTTAAATCCTTAAAATAACTTATTTTTAATAAATAATTTTTGATAGCCATGATGTAAATGATGCCAGATGCTTCTTCATTTAAGCATTGTTTATTGAATTTCACAACTTAAAATCTCCAGCCACTTGAGTCAGCATGAGTGTGTTTTTACTGAAAAACGGTCTGTTAGAGTTATGGTGTGTTGTGCTGGAGGTCAGAAGAACGGCATCTCTGTGTTTTTAAGATGAACTGACTTTGATTGCTTCCATAGAAGTCATTGTTGTTGCACTTCATCTGGATACAAACGAGCACTGCAGAAGGAAAAGGTCGAAGATCACGTTTAACTTGCAACTCCTAACCGACCTTTTCCAGGAGTAGGCAGATACTAACTTCGGTTGTAGTGAGTATCAGATTTGTATCGACTCAAACAATAAAGCATAAACAAGGCAAAGATGAAGTTTGTAGTAATTTGGAACGCATGTTCCCTTTCTGCTGACAAGGTCACCTTAATTGTATGGGAGTAAGTGTTGCTGGGGAAAGGCATGATGTCTTCATATTTATTTGTTTATTTGTATCTTGGGAGTCTTGGGGAGAAAAATTTTATCAGTCTTCTATTAAAAATTGTATGCATGTTGAGTAGCAATCAGTATGAGGTATCTGTAGCCTAAGTCATCTAGGAGGCTGTTAGACGAGCCAAATGGTCATCTTCGCCTATTCATTTGTGAATATTGGTGTTCTTAAACCGTTCACCTAAAACATCAGCACCGTTCTTTTTACAATTTGTTAAATAATGGTGTGGAGTAGCAAATTTTCAGTTCTGCTTTTTCAGTTTTTAGGTGTGTTCTTCTGGTAATTAACCTTGAGGAAAACAAATAATTGATGACAATTTTGAAACAGACACAACAATTGAATTACCTTAGTTTACTCAGCTGCTCATCCAAAAGTAGTAATAACAAAAAAACAGGAAGGAGAGAGAATTCTCACTGAAAAATACTTGAAATGGAGCAGCTGTGACTGGCTTTGTATGTACGTAACTCAAGCAATTTTAAACTCCTTAAGCCACACGTTTCCTCTTTTCGTTTTGGAAAGTAAAAGAAGAGTATCCTTCATCTCTTCTGTAGTCTGGATTCTGCCTTTTTTTTTTTTTGGTCTGGGATAACCATTGCCAAGCTCCCGCTTGTTTCTCTGAACTAGGCCTGATTTAGTACCCCGTGCTCACGCATAAGTCATGGGCAGTTAGGACACAATAATGCCTCTTACTCTGTTATCAATGAGAAGTTCTGTCCTTGACTCCAGACAAATGAAGAGCTTCACGTGTTTTGCTCGGCTTCTGCAGGAGGATTTGCTGCTTCAGTTTTGGTATTTGTGTTCGTGCTCCCCTCCCCAAGCTATTGCAAATAGCAGACGAAATTCCTCTGGGACACAGGAGTTCTGTTCCACATCTTAAAAAGGTCTGCTTTTTACAAGAATCAGAACCATGACATTGGTATTTCATGCCATGCAACAGGCTTGTGCACTTTCTTGTACATTTTCTTTTGTCTATTGCTTCTGCTAGCATTAAAATCTCTTAATCTATTTCTGATAACATTATGTCAAAACCAGGGTACTTGGAGGAGAGACAAACCAGGTGGTTTCCACTTGAAAAACAGGGCCTGCTGGGAGGAGAACAGCAGCCCATTGCTTTCATGAAATCACAACTGTCTTTATTTTTCCATCTTTTAGTAAAGCGAGATTCTTCTTTCTGCAAACTATGATTATGTATATTAACGGCGTCTGGTAAGTGGCCCTTCTGCCATCAGCATGGTAGAACACTGAAACGTTGTTGTCTTCAGATGTCCCTTACATTAACTATTAAATTAAGTTTCTTTTATGGTATGCACAGTGGTGAAGGAATGAAAGGGGGAAAAAAATCACATTTCAAGTAAAACTAAACATCTAATTATCAGTGATTAAAAAAATTAACTGAGGAAACAAACTCAACATTCAAAGAATGGCTTCAGTCAACGTTAACTGAAAATATCTCCATCTTCAAAACACAGACGGCAGTGTACTTGTAGCTTGGTTTCTCCATTTAGCCATTTTTATTTTTTGAGAGTCTTTCAGCAATGAAATAGAAGACCCCTCCTCTTTGTTTCCGTATTTAAATCCAGAACTGAAGTTACTGGAACTTGCATAAAATTAATTTAAGATAGTGTACTTTCAGCTATTAAAATGGAAAGACTAAGAAGCGTGAACTTCTTGAAGGACTGTGTTTTCATCTAGAGATACTGAGAAACTGTAATGCTTATCAGTTTAGGGAACACAACTTTGTGATTTTAACGTTTTGATGTGAAGTTTCTCAGCGTCTCTTCCTATTGTTAAACTGAAAGAGATGAGGGAGTTGTTAAGTACAGACCATTACTGTTTCTAGCAAAGTATTTTCTATTCTTAAAACTCACTTCACAAAATCCTGACTTTGACTGTGTAGTGTGTTTATCATCCTGCTTCAAAGGTGAAGTTCTCTTCAAATGCTGTCAGGTGCTAAAGAAATATTATTAAAGGCTAAAAAGATTTTATAAGCAATGGAACATGTGTGATCACTTACCCGATGTCCTTTAGATAATTTTTTTTGTTTAACCATTCAGTAATGCTGCGAAAAATCATAGCTGTTTCTTATGAATGCATTTGAGATAACTCATTTTAAACAGGCATATTGTAGTTTGAAAAATCTACAGAGCTGTGTTGCTTCAAGCACTTTGCTGTCATTTTATTAACAATTCAACATTTTCCAGAAGTGTCATTAGGTATCAGAGTTTACTTAGAGAAGTACATCAGAATGTATTTTTTTAAAAAAGCAAAACATACCCCAAAACATTCATTTATTGTCTACCACTAACAACAGTTAATCAAGCAACTAAGGCAAATTCTTGGTCAGGCACATATACATCCAAGCTGGAAAGCAGAATTCGGTTTTGGAATGTGATCAAAGAGTAAGTTTATTCTCCTCTGGATCATGTAGCAGAAACTTCTTAGGAATAAAAGGGCAGAGTATAATATTGTTGGGGAGGAAGGGTCAGTCTAAGTGTACCATTGTACCAGAAAATAAAATGCTGTTTGCAGTAGTACTAAGCTTCGTCTTGTTAGTGATCTGATCAATTTCACTTTGAAGAGGAATTTTGTATAAAAATTACATCTTTTTTGCTTAGCAGTTTCGTTCCTTGGGGCTATAAATGTTAAAAGATATTTACCTGAATAGCACAAATGTGTTTTTTTTTTAAATACCTGTCAAAATTAACGAGTACTCAACATAACTAAATTCTGTCCTCCATATTCCATAATATTCAGTGTTTCATTTTTCAGTGTGAAAATGTAAGTGCAGATGGAAACCATGCGACCACCATGGCAATCAACAACACGAGCAATCCTCCATTCCTAACAACCTTCGTAATGGTATACTTTCTTGGCTTTGGTCCACAGCCCTGAGCTCTAAACCACTCAACCACTTCATTCAGGCTGTATTTTTGAGGCTCATACCCCAGCTCTTTCCTGGCTTTCTCCATGCTAAAATAATGTGTGACACCGGTTTTGTAAACTTCTGTGCGAGTGAGGAGAGGCTGAAAATTATAAACATGACCTACAAGAAAATGAACTACTTCAGTAAGGAATGCAAAAAAATAGACAAGCGAGAGAGGAAGGCGGCAGGTTGGGAACTTATAACCCAACCCTTCTACTAACGGTCGGAAAAATTCAAAGTTATTTACTGGCCTGCCATCTGAAATAAAATAGGCTTGGCCTGCAGCTATGTGCTTTTTGGTGGCTTTGAGGGCCTCAAAGGCGAGGATGTGAGCCTGAACAAGATTATCTACATGTACAAATTCTACTAAACTGAGAGGATCTCCATATACAAATTTAAATAGTCCCCTTTCAATGTAACTAACTATTCTTGGAAGATGTCTTTGCTCTCCTGGCCCATAGATGCCTGCTGGTCGGAGAGCACAAGTCCTTAATATACCTTTCCCATTTCCAAGCTCAGCACCATTTGCCTTCAGCACCTTCATTTCAGCTAAAGATTTGGTCCGGGAGTAGTGATCTGGATGAAGGTGAAGAGGTAGATAAGGCAGAGATTCATCCCCATTTTCTATAATCTGGCCTCCAAATATCACATTATATGTACTTGTATAAACCAGACTTGACACTCCTGTGCTCTTGCAGGCTCGGATGACATTTTCTGTTCCTTTCACGTTAACATCCTCTATAAGTTTTCGGTTCAGCTGCTCCCTGCCAGACATTCCATAGGAAGCGATATGGAATACGCAGATTACATCTTTAAGAGCTTCTTCCACTTCAGACAGACAGCAGACATCCCCTCGCATAAACTTTATTCCCTCTGGCACTGGTTGAAGTGGCTTCGTGACATCAAAGAGAATCACATCAACTCCCATTTGGTATATGGCACAACCTAAACTAAAACATGACAGAAACCACGTTATATGCATAACATAATAATGCATGAAACATTTCACCTGGAGGTAAGAGAAGCCTATTAACTATTTTAATATAGTTTTAAATTTATTCTGGCTCCATCTTTACTTAGAGGAAAACAAAACAAAAGAAAAAAACATTGCGGGGAAACTACAATAAAGGAGAAAAACACAACACCACTAACTGGTGTTTTTATCTGCTTTCTAGAAGAACCTAGGCATTTCTCTCCTTCTGTTCCCTATATATTTTGAGTAGTTCAAGGATAATAATGTAAATTCCTGTTACAAAGTTGCCCAGGCTGATTAAATATCAAGACTAACTGTCTTGCAAACGTACAGAAACAGAATAATGTAATTGCTTAAAACTTTCAGAAGCAGTGTATGTTTGTTGAAAAATGAGACCCCAATAGGAACCATCAGGCGATGGGGTGAACCAGGTGAGGAATCTCAAGCCTCATATCCTGTAGGTTTCCTTTCACAGCCGGATTCTGTTGCCTCACCAACAGCGCTCTATTACGTTTATTCTTGCATGTAATAACTATTTAATGCACTAACCGGAAGCCAAAATAGCCACCTCCTCCAGTAATGAGGACTGTTTCCTTGGCAACATTTTCTGCCTCCATCCTCTTGCCTTTGGTGCTGTTTAAGGAGATCAACCTATAAAACACATAGTAAAAACGCACGTTAAAACCATTCTGAGTTCTAACATGCGTTTAGTTATTCCCAGCTGTAGCTCATGCTTTGACTCAGGCCCTTCCTTCCACCATCTGGCAGGCAAGGTGGAACCTGGCATTGCTCCCAGGCCAGGTTATGGCTGAAGAAGCGCCGCCTGTTGTGAAAACACCGCGACTCCACGGCTGCCATTAGGAAGCTCCGGGGACGCCCTCAGCCATCCCTCCCCGGCTTTCCGCGGCCGTTTCCTGCCCGTTCGGCCGCGGTGGTCGCTGCGGGTGAGGCCGCTCCGAGGCACCGCCGGAGCCCCGCCAGCGCCGTACCTCAGCCGGGCCCAGTCCCTGCTCCGCGCCGCCCGCCGCCGCCTTCCCGCAGCGCCGCGGGGCCGCCGGGCTCCACGGGAAATGGAGTTCCCGCTCCGCGCCACAAAATGGCGGCCGCCTAGGCGGGGAGCGCCGAGAGGGGAGGGTGACCCGGGGGGGCAGTGGGTCGGTGGGCGTTGGGTTTTGGTGTCAGTGTGCCGTGCTGTGCCAGCCTGTGTGCCCGCAGATGCTGCTTTCCACCCTTCCTTCCCCAGCGATGCTTGAGCAGAGCTTGGTGTTCACTGTGAGGCGCTTTAAGATGGGGAATCTCCAGTTATCTTTGAAGCCTGAGCCTTGTCATGCCGTGTCACGTTCCGCTGTTTATACTAAAAATAAAACCAGCTTTCTCTCTCCCTCATTTCATTGTCTTTTTCTTTTAGTCCTGATGCTCTGAGTGTGCACAAAGCCTTGAGGTGCCTCTGTGGTGCAAAAAAGAGCCGTAATTACCACCTCAACAGGAGCCCATTATTAAATGCTGGTTTCCATCACATGCCTACCACTGGAGTCACTTTTTTTTTTTTTTCCTGCTAAACCCAGTATCTTTCTGTTTACTGCTTGAGAGACAATACGCTGCACCAATTAGTCTAGCTCCTCTCAGGCCGTGCTGCTGATGACACCGGTGTGAAGATACCTCGGCCACCCTCAAACAGGTTGTGACCTTCAGGAGAGCTGTGTATTCGTGGTGTCCTGGGGCCATGAACCTGCTTGAGGTGTGCCCTGCTTCTGGAGCTCATTTTCACAAAAGTGTGTTAAAAGTGCCTGGTGACAGAGCCTCCCCAGGCTTGCTTCACGTTTTGGAAAGTGTAATGTAAGACCTTACAGTTATTTTTGGAAGATGATTTCATTAGAGATCAAAAATTTGATACATAAATCACTTTCTCCTCTAGAGCACACAGGTTCTCATTATCGTTATATTGTCATTAATCTGGAAGAACTTTATTTCTCATAAAGCTGAGTAAGAAATGGGACAGCTTGATGTCGTGCTAGTTATCCCAGATTCTCACAGTGCAATCTGTGCTGCACAAAGGCTAAATAATAACTAATATGTGTAGTTACTCTAACGTTCATTTATCACAAGCCTGTATTGTATAGCATGCTAACAGAAGAGTGTTAATCTCATGGAGAGGCTGAAATGTTTTTGCTAGTAGGAAAGCAATGCGTAATGGTGACTGACTTCAACAGAATTGCTCCCGAGTTAAGCATCAGAAATCCAGTGCAAGCTGCCTACAAGAGAGAGCAGTAATAGGAAAACAACATAGAATTACACTTTCAAAGTCTGTTTTGTAGTATTTTCTCTTTTTCTTTCAAAGCAGTGTGAGTCATCTGGGGAATGTCAAAAAGAACTCAAAAAGTGAATTCACTGTCAAAACTACTTAAAACATATGAGTTTCCATTTTGCAAAACCTTGAGAGAAGTAGACAAAATATGCTGTGTTTTATTTTGATTGATGAATGGCAAGAATTAAAACTAAGCAGATTCTGAAAAGAATACTATGAGCACTAAATATTTTTTTTTTTTTTTAGCAATTATTTTTTGCTGGTGAACCTCTGTGACTTAAATAGCAATTTCAGGCATAGAGCAAATGTTGCATGTGAGCAGAGCAAATGACTTGCATGTCACATGCTTATCAGTTGTGGTCAGCCTGTGAACAACCTGACTGTGCAGAGGTGCCGCATCTATGTAGATGTGTGGAGTGTCTGGCTTGGAGGGCGTCCTTCAGTCATATCTGATGCTATAATTCCGTCTGCTGTCTGTAGGCGCAGAAGAGTGGGTCTTGAGGCAGCCTTGAAGCATCCCTTAAAATAGCTTGCAGTGTATTCATAAAGGCATAAGAATTCTAGCTCAGAAACAATAATAAAAAAATCATTTATATATCCTTAACTACTAAATATGAGAATTCTGGAGCTACCTGAACTGTGTCTGTGACCTTGCTCTCCATGTTATGTGGGTAACTCCTTGCATTTGAATAGGTTAACTTCAGTATGACAGTTTGTCCCCTGGGCTTTGCGATATGTCTGTGCAGGACAGTTTGCAGGATTGAGACCTCTGTCTTCATCTACATTCTGCTTTTACTTGTTTTCTGCCTGGTTATATATAGTGAAAGAATTGCGTCAGATTATGTTATAATTAGTGTAAATATTATGAATATAAGAAAGCTGTGGTTAAGATATTGTAAAATTTAAACGACTGTCATTATAATGAAGTCATTTAATTATTTATTTATTCATTTAGTTGGTCTTCAAAACATAGTAGGAAACAGTCATTCCTCACTTTACAGTGACAGATTTGACTTTAAAACTTGACACAGATCACATTTTGCACAATCCATTTGTTCATGCTATCTCATTAATTTCCTATGTTTCTCTGTTTTTCCCTAAGATTTTATGGACTTTCTGAATGTATCATAAATTGTATATTACCATCAAATAACTAGAATTCCACTTCTACTTTTTGTATGACGGAATGCTTGTCCTGCCTGAGATTGTTTCATTTTTTGACTTTTTTTTTTCTTTTCTTTTTTTTTTTCTAACCTGTAATCCTGGTCTCCACGACCATTTTCACTTTAAAGAACCAGACATTTAGAGCTGGTGCCATGCTATAGCACAGCTTGCATATATCCCAGAATGCAGAGAATCAAACTGTGTTGCAGTTGATTGAAGAGATTGTATTGGTATGTGCAATTACATGCTAGGACAAGATATGTCAGGATAGAATTATTTGCAGTGTAAATAGGGTGTTATCTGCCATAACCTTAGATGAAATGAAGCTGAAACGGACTGCAAAGAACTCCTTAAATCAGCAACTACACAGAGCTAAATAAGCAGCTGTAGTGAACCACATAATGTAGAAAGATTGAGTAATGAACTCATTTATTCTTCTTTTATTGTATGTTACTTCATCAGATTCTGTTTGCAACTTAAAATACTTAACCAGTAAAATTACTTTTGTCATCAAAATATAACATGCCAACAGTACCATCTCAGGAATAAGTAGTATTTCATCTGTGGAAATTAACCTTAGTCTACTGTTTTTATATTACTCAATTGATTTCTTTTTGGTATTATTTAATTCTGCCTTTTTTTTTTTTTTTTCATTGAACCAACGAGTTGGGAGAGAAGCACAAGACTCAAAACTAGACCTAAACAAGCTGCATCAGAGGTCTTACTAAGATGTGCAAAAACAATTGGTTAGAGCAGTACTAACAAGACAAAAACAACATCCGTGTTGTGAGAAGAAGTAGAGAGAAAGGGAATGTTCAAAATTAGGATCAAACATGCCATTTAGATTAGAAAGGAATATTTTTAAAGGAGAGCAGGGTTAGGAATAAAAATGCTAGTCTAAGTTCTTGGCTTGGATAGGGGTTTTCTGAGTGACCTTCAGAAAATCGATTTCTGTTCTCTAATGAAGCACTTTTTCACTGTGCTTGTTTCATTTGTGTTTCTGAAGCTCAAGTTGGAGGTGCTACGCAAATATTGATAAAACAGGAGACCCGCTGTATGGGGCTTCAAGAGTTTTGGAAAGTAGGCAAGTTAGACATTCAGAAAGGGTTATCACTGACTTCTTAGGATATCTGTTCCCCATCAATATTGCTTGTGGAAAGTGCCATACTTTTGGTGATGTGGAGATGACAAGCCAAGTATTATAGTTTCTTTTTCCTGTTCCAATAATAGAAAAACTTAGCCTATCCGTTCCACATTGAGAAAGGGAAGGGATTTCAACACTAATGGCAGTCACCCTGAGAGAGGGTGCTGTTGTACCATAGTGTTGATGTAGCACAGGCATCTGACATCGTTAATATCAGCGTTATATTTGGAGTCATGGTAACAGTCGTTACAGCTTAATTACCATCTTGGTGTTTCATGCGGTGTATGTGTGCTGAATCAGGAAACAATAGGAAGACAGAAATCAACTTTCCCTCTGGACAGCTGTTCACAGATCAGAACGACATAACCTAGGCGGTCATGCCATGACTATCTTGAATTTTATAACAGGGTTTCACTGTGGTCATCTTTAGTGCATCAGTTTATATATACATATGAAAAATCATTATTATAAAAGACGATGAAAATGTCTTGGATTATTTTTGCAAGGATTCTTGAAGCATAGACGATTACCTCAGAATCTGATGAAATATCAATGGTATTCATATAATTAAAATAGGTTACGAACATATTAGTATTTAAATTAAGATAGGTTACAAACATATTAGTATTTAACAGTACAAAAGCATGTTATCCAGTATCACTGAGGTGCCTCAGAGGTAAAAGGCCAAATTTTAGCCTATCCTGTGCCTTTACTTCATGAATAATTTCCGTAATGCAAAGGAAGTACATAGGACTCTAAGGGCTGAAGTATTGAGCCCCTTTGTATCTGAAAAGATTATATGCTTTAAAACTTAGTGCACTGAGAAACATCTGATGAAAAGGCTAGCAAAATATTCTTGAAAAGACTTTCACAGATGTCTTTGCTTTCAGAGTGAGGGAGGACAGGTTTTGGGATGCAATTCTGAATGCGTTTGATTCAGTCACTTAAAGGAAGTCTTCTAAGTTAAACGGGCAACTCCTTTGGAACAGAATTATACACTTACGTTTCAGCAATTGTCTGATTAGTTTTCAAGTGTGATTCAAGTGCATCCAGCTGCCCTGATTTACCACACTGATAATGATGAACGGCTTCCCTGTTGTAGTAAATTCTAATTTAATTCCACTATCTGTAGGTTTGCAGAAGTTTTACCTACTTAGCTAGCAAAAACAAAATGTCAGTCTGCTATGAATCATTGACACTAATAATTAAACATCCAGCTGATGGTTGGAAATGTACTACTTTGATCATTTGGAGGGATCTAAAGGGTAGTTCGGCTTCACAAGCAGCTAATCATGTGCTGTACTGTGTGTAGAACAAACTGGAGGTGAAATATGTTCTTTAATCTGTATCTTGTACTGTGTTAATTTTCTATCTGTGAATAACAAATCTGCAGGTACCAGTGCTGAGGATGAGAAGAGATGTGTCAGAAGGAACTCCAAAGCCTGAGTTTGTTCTAGCATTTCAGTAGGATTCTCAGGGGAAGCTGTATTTGCTGAGGAAATGTAGCACTTGGTGCTTTCATTTTCATGATACTGTGTTCTAGGTCTAGGTAGTGATCTTTCACTTTTCTGGCACTTGTAATGGCAGGACAGGCACTGGCATCAGAAACAATACTGCCCATTTTAGTATTGTAATTACCTTGAAAACATTGCAAAAATTACATTATTTTGCAGAGGAAGGATTAGGTAAGAAGTTGAACATCTAAGCAAAGGAAAGGAAAACAACTTCAAAAAAGGTTGCAATCTCTTTTTTGTTTCAGCTGTATTTAAATTAGATAACCTCTGTAAGCGTTACGTAATGGCATCTCGGTATTTACAATAACAGTTTTCTTATGTATCCGTATAATTTATCTGTACCATGAAATTAATGATAGTAGAATTCAGAATTTATAAACATTTTATCATGGCCTGATATATTACTTCATTCTGAGCCATTTCAAATTAAGTGGTTCTGGCACAAAGCCGGGCCTTTGAAATGGATTTGTTCAGAACCCAAAATTCTGAAGGCTGTAGACTCTTTGTCAAAACAAGGTAAATCCCCTTACTCTACAGTGGGGCACAGTTACTAAAGTTTCAAAGACGAGCTAGTTATAAAATGCATTTATCTTGTTCAAAAGTCTTATTCAGACATGTTTTATCCTAGAATGGTAACGTGAAGGATATGTTCAAAGTGGGAACTATTCAACTGGGAGTGTGCAAGAGCTGTAACACTGTAATTTTCTGCAAGGTATTTTTGCTCTTAGTTTTCATTCCACTTAACAGAAATTGTGGGTGCAGCGTCTGGTTATAACTAATTTTGATTTGTTCTACTTTTGAGGGAAAAGTAAGACCTGAATACCTGTGGGATTCAAATATATGATTTTTTGTTTGATTTTTGTAGCAAAGGAATTCTGACTGGGCTTTGTACTTAATGTATTTCTTCTTTATCTTTCAGAGAGTATCCAGCTAGTTGAAACAGGATTTGTGCTGGTTGACAATGCTGGATTAATTCCAGGACGTGCATCAGCTTAATTTGTCATTCATTCTAGGAATGCGTAAGAATACAACACCAGATGCATTATGGACAAGTTGTATAAATTGAAATGTTCTTCTGAATGATTTAGAAGAATGACATATTCTAGAAACTGGATGTCCTGTATAATGAAAGTTTTGCACATCTAATATGCAATCTTAAAGTTACAAAAAAAAATAAAATGCTGCAAATGAATTCTTTATCCACTATCTGAACAAAATGTTATAGAGGAAAATTGCTTAATCAATTTACATTTTCAGCTTTAACAACTCACAATTATTATTATCATGAGAATGTCTGTTTTAGCAGTCATCATTTTAGAACTTTTAAAAGGTAGGCATTATCTAGTAAAATTCTTTCCCTAAGTCTGTTACTGACATTGCCTTTAAAAATACTCTGGAAAATCCTGGGAATGCAGTTTGAATGACCAGTGAGAATCCCTTGAGTGCCATATGGTTAATGGAAAAGCCAAAGGACTTCACTGTTTGTGTTTCTCATGTAGTTTTGGTCCTGGCTCTTTTTCCTAACCTCATAAATTGAGGTAATCTGTGCTAGGAACAGGCATCAACTAAATCAGGCAGTTAATCATACGTAAGTAGCACACACATTGTAACTTATCAGTCAGAATCATCTTACCTTCCGAGATGTTTTATCTGCTTATGGAGAAAATGCCTTCCATAACTGTAATTAAAAAAAAAAACAAAATGAGTCACAGTTTGTAAGTGTTAATGAGAATACATTATGCAGCCAAAGTCTCCTTGTGTTGTGTTTGCAAAGCGATCACACTGCTTCTGCCTTTACAGATTATTTTTTTAATTATTATTATTATTTTTTTTTTGTCAGGGAAGTGCTTCTCATTGTGTTCTGAAGTTTACTAACTTGGGAAAGAATTTCAAAGTTGGAATGGCCCTTTTGAAAGCAGGCTACAAACAATGCCCCCGTTTAGACAGCAAATTTAGTTCCCTTATTATCTCTGGTAAGATAAACATGACATAAAGCAGTCCAACCAGGACTGAATAAGGAGGCAGGCCTCCAATTCCTCTAGACTGCTTTAAGAAAGCATCTCTGCTGCCACTGAATCCGGTTTTGATCCGTAATCTTTGTGCAAAATCACATCATTTGTGTGTTCCATACTTCATACTTCTTAAAACTAAAATTATTAGATTATTGGAGTTATTAAATTTCTTTAACAAGTTACCCACTGGTTGCTTCTGGCCACAATAGCTGAAGTTAACATCATGGCCTGATAACTTGGGATGAAGGTGCTGTGGAGTATGAACTTTTAATTTATTTTCCTCTTTTGTGGAGTGAAAAGGGGAATATTAAGTACAAAAATTAAGGATAAACTAAACCTATGTATGTAAATACTATAGAATATACTTAATGCATGGTGGCTATAGCCCACTTAGCACATCATGCTGGAGGGCTGCACAACAGCACTCTTAAGAAAGGTTGAGGTAGTAGTTTTTTTTCCCTCTGTTGCATGTATTCTGTGGCTGCATTTGCAGCCTTTGAGCTGTGATTGTCGTATTGCAGTTACACTTTCTGAAGCTGCTGGGTGATGGAGCTATCCAATTTTAGGAGATGAGCTGTACTGTTGCAGGTGACATGCTAAATGTAATGCAAACCTTTAATACCATTCAGATCAGGCTTCATCTTCTTTCATTATAATTCATCATCTTTCATTATAAATACTGATTTTATAAAAGCTTTACATGTTCTCTGGCATTTTAGTAAAATGGAACATTGTGCAGAGAGACTTTACAACAACATGACACAGAAGTATATAATTGCATTCATAAGAATGGATGAAAATAATTGTTTCAAATTCTTTCCTTTTTATTAGAAGTCTTTGTATTTTTCTCTTAACTTTCTATCTAGCATTACTGTAAACTTGTACTCTGATTTTAATAGACAATTTGTAGAGCATAACCCCGTTGTTCAGACATGTTATTGTACAGTCCTGGGCTATGGTTTAGCCTTGGCTTTCTTCATAAAAACTATTTTTCTTCACTTGTATCTGTCCCTTTACACATGTATGTCTTTATCGTCTACACTTCTCTCTGATTCAGCAGTGAGATGCTAACACCCTCTTCTGATGAGTCTGCAATTCCAGTCTCCACTGCCCACTTCTTACTTTTTCAGCTTCCTACTTTTGCTTGTTTCTGTCATTTTCCAGAGAAATCCTGTGTAAGCATCTACAGTGTGATTCACTGCTGACCTTAAAACTCTGTTATGATGTCTATAAAACATTATTTGATGCTCTTTAGGTTACTTGTAATCAAGAGCCTGTCAAGGTGATCACTACTGACTCAATCTATTCGTCAGTGTCTGTGTCCAACACCTGCACTTTCCTGTGAATGTAGCTGGTAGCATTTGGGGTGAAGAAACTGTCCTTTTCACTTCCTACTTGTATTGCTTCCAGCACAAAGGGAGCAGCTCTGTGGTTAGGCTATCTGGCTGCCACGTAGCAGTTACTAAACGGTGACCTGGGAAATGTCACAGGAGAAATTAAAAGGGAAGACAGGGAAGACATTCTAGCAGCAGGGTCTAGGACTGAGCGCTACGATACTGGAGTTTTAATCTATGATTTTTTGACTAATTAGGGGATGACCTTTCTTTGCCTCTGTTCGTTCGTGTGTACAGTGGGAACAGTAATTCTGTATTGCCTTGTAGAACATTTATGATAGTTAAGTGCTCAAATGTTCCTAAGGGAAAGATGCACCATTTAAAGAGAGATCATGCCAGCATACTCTTTTTTTTTTTTTTTTCAAAATAACTTTTCTGTCTATTTTCTGCTGTAGAGTCTGCTATCTAGAGACGTAAAGGTTATCTAATACTTGCCCACTTTTTTGAGTACAGGTGGGTGCCTCATCTCCATTTGCCAGTTTGAATACGTCTGTGGGGATGGACGAGCCAGTTATCACTAATTAAACACATGGAAGCAAAATTATACTGCTAATTACACAAATAGATTCCATGTGCAGAATTTGGCTCCTGAAGTTCGGCCAGTATCTGCTCGTTTCTATCAGCACTTCAATTGGTCTAGTTTTCCTGACTACTCTGAAAACACATTTCTTTTCTCCTTTCCAGAGACACACAATGAAGTTCTCTGGGACAGCCTCTCCTTGTTTTGTACAACTTGTTTTCAAACTACGTTGTTTAATCAACAGCAATAGTAACCAACTCTTCCCACCAGATAAAAAGATAAGAACTTTTACACTTTTATATGATATTGGAATTCTAATCTAACATCACCAAAATAGATTTGATCTGAGTTTTTACTTTATTTAAAAATAAGATAAAAACCCAATTTAAGGGAAGCAAAAATTGCTCCTAGGCTGGCACTTTTAAATCCTGGTTTTAGCCCATAGATTTTATCGTAAAGTTAAATTGAAAAACCAGAATATTTAACAAGTAACATAAAATCCTTAAGAATTGGAGGTGCTATCCGCTTTAAAATGTTATAACTCAGAAAAAGGGAAATTGAAAACACATATGAGCTCATTATTAATAGTAATCGAGATCTAAAAGCTGCCTTGGATATTTGTGATTACCCCCTTAAAGTTAACAGAAACCATCTCATATATCTGAGAACTTCCCTAAAAACTAATCTGGAACAGTTATTGGGTGTGAACTATCTAATTATATTCCAGCTTGTTGGAATATAAATTCCCTAACTGGAAACACGTTTAGGTTCTTCATGTTCAAAATACCGTCCATGACTTTACAGAGATTTTTGCCCTTCAGTCACTAGTGAAAATGTGGCTCAGCAGGGAGTAAAAGTAGCAGCCTTCTGGGGGCCATTTGCATCCTGTGCTTCAGTTCTGTTCCCAGGGACATTTGTTCAGCTGCAGAGGTGATGTCCTGAGCTACAGTGAAAAAAATATACCTTGTCATGGAGAACAGGTTCTCCTAACAGTGCTGTCATTCTGATGGGTCAACAGCGTGGGCTATAGATAGCTGTTAATTTTAATAATCGTATCCAGAATCTGATATATATAAATATATATATATAAATCCAGGGACAAGATACAGAACCTGTATGCCATCTGACATTTTTGACAAGCTCTCCAGAATTAATCTGTCTAGGAGCTACTGTGCTCAGCTTAATTATGGAAAGGCTGCATCTGTGTTCAAAGCTGTTGAGTGAGAAAGAAGAAAGTAAAAATGTCCACTAGGTTTGATTGACTGCTTTCAGTCTGATGAATAAAGACAGATGGTTACTAGTTATTTTGCCTTAATGGATTTTGGAGCTCCATTTGGTGGATGAATTAAAGTTATAGGTCCCAAATCTGCCTTTGAAGCTACATGTGCATAGCCCTTAGTGATTCAAGTAAAGTGTGCATGTGCTCATCCATGAGAGAGGCTTTCCCCAAGGCTGTCGTGTACATTGTTAAAAAGCAGTTTTGAAATAAAAATTAAAAGCCAAGTGACAGTTTACAGTATTAATAAAACAAATTACAAAGTAAGCACGGCTCAGGAAGGAATCCCATGCAAGAGATGATTTGTTTGAAGTATGTGTGTGTACTTATTCCCATGGAATCTGTGCCCATTTGGGTATGACTCCACCTGGGGCTTGGCAATATTTTAATACTGAGTACAAAACGTGTAAAAGTTCATAGAAGTTGCACTTGAAAATTGTTTTACCTAGAAACTGAAGTAAATAGTTTTATGGTGTGTGTTCATTTGCATGAATCTATCGGCATGTAGATACCTCAAATCCAGGTGGAGAGGGGCTTTACAACAGGGTCTAATTTTGCAGGTATGTTTATGCATATGAATGTTTATGTCATTTACTTGGGCACGGATAGCTATGTTAATATTTAAGAATGTACATAAATGTCTGTGGGCTCGGGCTCTCAGGAAATGTTTAGACCTAATGAGTATTTGGATGCTTGTTCAGGAAGCTATTTGATCATCTATCTAATTTTATATGTGTGAATAGTCACAGTGATTTTAATGGGATTAGATATTACATCTAGATAATTTTTGAGTCAGGGGTTAAGGTTACTCCATGATACAAAACGTCGAAGATAGACAATATAATAAAGGGAAACAAAAAAACAACAAATTACACTGAGTATACAGACTTTCCATTGTCAGCCAATTGCCGAAAGAAAAAAAACCACACAATTAAACTAAAATGGTACCTGCCATAGCACCATCAGCCCCACAACAGATCCTGAAAACGACCTTGAGAGGTCACCTAGTTTGCTCCCCTGCTCCATGGGAGGATCATCCATCCCTGAGTCGTTCCTGACAGAAAGCTGGTTTTGTCAGCAGCACTCAAATGAGATTGCAGCAGTTTGCCAGCAGCAAAGGCATTGCTGAAAAGCCGCGGGGAAGCCCTTCGGATCGACTGCATCGAAGGAGAAATTGGTGACATTCGGCGCGCAGCAAACACATTCAGTCAAAGCGGTAATGTAAGTCATTGATTAAACACAGACTGAGGTCGTGATTCCTCAACAGGAAAAATACATGGCTTCACGTTTCAAAAGCGAGGGACTTGTCCTTCAAGCGACAGAAAACAGAATGCATTTAGGGCAGGTGACACTCCGTCATGGCTGATCACTTAATGCTTTCTGAATCATCTTTCATTTTTCATCTCATTTCGTTTCAGTTTGCATTTCAAAGACTAGCTGTTAAGACTGTGAGGAAAATCTAAAAATGTGTGAATTCCTTTTTAGGAGGGGAGAGGTGTTTTTAGGAGTTTGCAGATGGAAGGGAAGGTGCACCAGAGGTGTGCATATTTAATAACCCGCCTGACTATGGGGACTTGCTTCCACTCATTTCCTTTCATCCCCTTCACAGAATCCATGCTCAGAGCTCAAAAACGTGTTGGGGGGCACAAACAAGAATGATTTATTCTAAATGTTGTCACTATCTACTATGAATGGCAAGTTGTGTTGGTGATGTAGTAAATCCCCCTGCTTTGTGGAGACTCTTTTCTGGGGGGGAAGAGAAAGAAGTGCTGATAGGCTTGGAGTTGAGGATCTCTTTTTTTTTTTGTCAAAATCTTGCTTTGGACAAGTTGGTCCATGCCTGGATTGCACTTAAAAGGTATGATAAAATGTATGCAGCACAGATATGTTTATGCTAGCTGTAAGTTAAATTTGGTTAAATGTCTATAAGGGTGCTATAAGGCCCAGATTCCAATGGGAACTAATCGTCTACCACGAGAACCTGGAGGCCCTGATCAGCTGGGATTGCTGAAGTCTGCATCTCCATCACTAAAATTACCTGTCTTTTACTCAGTTTGTCTACTCATGCTTTAATCAGACTTTTGATTAGTATGTATGCCTAATTTTCTGTGTGCCTCCCTTTTCACATCACTAATTATGAGTTTAATTATGATAAAAATTGTGTGGCTTTTGCATGGATAATACCCAAATATTTGAAAGTGTTTTGTCATCTACTATTGAAAGGCATGGAAAAAAGGTTGGATGTGAAACAGAAGTTTCTCCACAAATGCCATTGTTTGGAGACATGCAGGAGGAAACGTTACAGAAAAAAAGATGCAAGGAGTATTTTTTGCTGATATGGATAAGGTCTGTTTTACCTATGGTTATGAAACCATCTAGAAGCAAGGCAAGGAGAATTGTAGTTGCATTTCAAGAAGCATCACCAAAGAAATGAGCAGACTGTGGGACAGCAGACAGCAAACTGTGGAAATCCTTTGCATTCTGGGAACATAGATTCTACCATTAACTTCAGAGAGGCAGTGCTGAAGGAAAGGGAAGGCAACAGAGTTGATATAATAAAAATCTTGCTGGAAAAACAAACTAATTTTCCATCCCAGAATATAGCTTACATCTTTATTTCTCTTGTACTGAGGTACCGCTGTGCCATGCTCTGTCTAAGGCAGGGCTGGAATTTTACTCTCAGTGCACCAAAGGAGATTTTAAGGAAGAGTCTGTTTCTGTCAGAGAAGTGGGTTGAGATAAACTGCTACCTTTTTTTCTCTAACACCAGTGGTTCTGTGAAAGCTGTTTTGTGTTAGTGGATGACAGAAGAAAGGCAGACAAATGTAATTTCTCATGAGGATAACAGAGATGATTCCTGGCTAACTTCCTGAAGAGTACCTAATTGCCTTTTTTTTTTTTTTTTTTGATTCCATCCTCTTTTTGGAAGATAGCGACAATTAGGTTGATAAAAAAGTGACTTATTTTGGAAAGAGCGCAATCCACTTTCAACTGTTCTTGAAAGAAACAGAAGAAAACATCCCTTGCAAATACAGAGAGGAGTGCTCATAATCTTAATTATTTCTCTGATTTGAGATGTTTTGTCTATTGCAGAAAATTTAAAAAGGGTGATTAGAGTTCATGTAAATAGCAAGTCAGAACTTACAGCCCAAGGGTTCATTTCATATTGCATGTTATTACAAGACCCATTCCACAGGTACAGCTGCTGCAGGCATTGAATTCACATGAGAAATGAAGGCTGCAATTATTTCTCTTCAGGGTCTTTTAACTAAGGTGTGCATTGTATGAGTACCTGCCAAAAGGATTTATATGTCCACTTTGACCATGGGTACAAGATTCCGAGGTTCTAACACTTGAGAAAGTAACAGGAGATTTAGCTGAGGAACTTATTATAATTATTCTTACTATTATTATCATTATTAGCATTTATTAAAATTGAATATTGAGAAATGGTGAGCTGCAACTCTTTCTTCACTGCCAAATGATCTTCAGGAACTACTGTTTATCTCTGAATTTCCAGTCTTTACAATTACTCTATTTCTAAAGACAAAATCTCCAATAACTTAGAGGTAAATACATATTTAATACTTTTCCTCAATAGATACATACTTTATTCTACAGGAATTATTTTCGCTAAGTGTCTATTAATGAAGTAGTTTGACAATAGAGAAGAGGTTAGACGTGATTTTCAGCTGCACATAACCCTTTTTTTTGCACTTATTCAGTACATGTCTGTGTTTTCAGAGACCTTAATTCACAAAGGTACTTGGCTACATTCCTAGCTTTAGGCAGATGAATAGTTTTGCTGTCTTTACTGGGACAATTCATGTGCTTCAAGCTGAGTGCATGAATAGATAAATTGCTGAAGGCAAAGGATTATCTCAACCTTTGTATAGGAGTTCAGTGGTATTTGTAAGTGCAAAGTCTGTTTGCCCAAATGAGTTTTGTGTTTGCAAGGTCAATAACGTCTGCATCCAGGACGTAAAGCCTGACAAGTGCTGGTGTAGCCGTTAAGTCCACCAAAATCCAAATGTATGAAGATATGTACTCTCAGAAACTGTAGTCAAAGTAAATAATTTTATATTTTTGCTACTTATATATGTATTTACTCCTGAGAAACACTTTCCTATCTTGGTTAATGATTCATTTGGTGAAACAAATTCCAGTCTATTTTCTGCTGAAATTATGTTTTCCAAGAAAAACCTCGTAGCCAAGAACCAGCCCGCAGAACTTGAAACACAGTTCCCTTACTTACAGAGGCACACGAAGCACGGTCTCTCAGGAGCAGCAGTCATTGAATTGCACAGCTGAAACACAAAAAGGCTGCATCAGCAAACAAAACAGAGCAAAACGGAAAACTGAAGGGCTCTGTGTGAACTTCCAGCCTGATCTGAAAGACAATTCGGTGACTGGCAGAGAGAAAGGAAACAGAGACTGGGCAGAGATGCTTGCAGACGATGTAATTTATGTTGCAGCTGGGACAGAAAAATATCAACAGAAAACAAATATTGGATGAGGCACGTGGTACCTCTGGGTGAAGGGAAAGTGCTGAAAGGAAAAATGTTGATGAGTGGATTACTGGAAAGTACAAAGAAAGCACAGGAGAAACATGTCCAAAGAAATGACAGTCGATGCAAGGAAAGTTTACAGGGACATGAAGACCCCATCGTAGAGCTGGAAGCTGCTGCTATGCTAGATAGCCATGGAGGTATAAACCAAAACCCAAGAGGAACACTTCTGAACCAGAAATGGAGCCATGCAAGGCAAAGACAGAAGAATGCGCATTACTAGGCTAGAACAGAAGAAATGCTCAGTGGTGCATTTCAAAGAAGTCATGGACAGGCCCAACTTGACCACATTTCAGAGGAATATGTGAATCCAAACATAAGCTTGCAATGATGAAGATCACACAAACTGGAGAGGTGTCTTTTCTCTGTCTTAGGGAAAGTCTTCTGAAGTGATAATACAACAGGGTGAAAGATGCCATAATCGTAGGGTTTAGAGAAAAAACAAACTGGATTTGGACTCAATATTTTCTGTAGATACTGGCCATTCATGTTGCATCTTCTTTTGCCATTGCTTTAATTGACCTTCAAAAGTATCGTAACCGCATGGCAGGACAGTTCATCCAGGAAGCTGGTCTGAATTGTTCCTCTTCTGCTGTTTGGCATGACCATGGAAGCAGTGTTTAGGCTTCAGTATAGCATATGTAGATTGCCAGGGTGTAAAGAGACAGGACACTGAGTTATTGTCTGACGGCTTGGAAAAGCTGGGAAGGAAGACAAATATCCTGGCGAAGGAAGAAGGTCAAGCTTAGCTCAAAATTAATTAGCCCAAATCCATCCTCCTTGTAACTCAGACCTTTTATTGAAGGAACATCCTGATAATTTGGAGGAGCCCCGTGTTTGCCAGCAAAACTATCAAGAAAGAGGAGAGATAAGGATGAATATTCACAGCGTGAGTAGGCACGGCCCAGAGAAATAGAAAAGAATGCAAGCTCAATTGCAGTCTTGTGCTAATGTACAGCGGTGAGGACTGGAGACATACCGAAGTGGAGGAAAGAAGAGTGGATGCTTTCTTAAGATGGATGGTGGGCATGGGATGATAAAACTTATCTCATTGCAAAATTGTACTGAGAAATCCTCAAGCAGCAATCTGTCTCTGCTGGTGTCGGAGGACGTGCTGAGAGTACGTGAGGCAGTTACTCCAAGTTAACGTTTTTTAGCCACTTGTAGGTCGTGCCCTCCTTTCCACTAGCAGCCCGTCTCACGGCGTGTATTCACATGTAATTTTATTCACGCGCTGCAGGCTGAGCACATGGTCGGCCCCTCATTAAAAGCTGCCCCTGAGCCTTCAGTGCTTATATTTAGTATTCAATGTATAAATTCAGCATGAATTCAGACACAGAGCAATCTGCACCAGGCCTTCCCACGGCTGCCCTGCACATCGGAGGGTGCGGACAGGTGTTGTGTCAGCACACAGCATCAGGAGCGCGTACAGCCTGCGTGTGGCATCCTCAGCTGTCCGCATATCCCTGCCCTCCAGCTGAGAGCGTGTGTGTGTGGGTGCACATATATATTTCACTAGAGGACCTGGCAGGTGTGCATGGGGCAGAGGCTGGAATGGGGACCACCGTGTGGGGACGAGGACTGATGTCCCTGTGGGCTGATGGGACCTGGGGTGAGAGAGGGCTGGAGGTGGTCACTTCTGCCCCTTTTCCAGCTCTGCAAAACCTCCAGCTTGCTGTGTCCTGCACTGCCAGAGCCGATGCTTTAAATGCCAGCACATCTGTGACCATCTCAACCATGCAGTAAAGACCAAGTGGTGAGAGAAAGCAAAATTCTCCAAGGAAGTCTTCACGAGGTTGCTTTAGCAGAGGGCAGGGTATAACTGACCTCAGGAACACCACGCAAATAAAAGCAGAATCAGCAAATAGCAAAGACAAGCGGAAATAGTTTGCACTTTTTGCACTAGTGTTGCTGCGAGGGAAGGGATGAACGAATGTTCCCAACATAGTGAATGACAAGCAGACCTCTGAGGTAATGTGCCTTTAAGAAAGTGACCTCACCTCTAATGTAAACGGCATATAGAGGTATGTAAACATTTTTACTGTCTGTAAAAATTCAGAGTCAACAGATTTACCACCCCATAAAACCTAAAAGGAAGACTGGAATGGAAATATGCCTGTACCTTGTGCTAGGCATGCACCCTGTACTTTAATCTCCCCATTACTTTCTAAACAGAAGTAGGCAGCAGTATATTTCCTGGCTGAAAAACAGCTACAGCACGTTAGCTTGTTGTGGTCTCAAGCCAATTAGCAGGGATTTTTAAAGAATTAAACATGCCTAAAATGCATTTCGAGCCTTTTAGCCAGCTGGATGTTAAAGCACTCTTTCCTTCTTGTTTAAATAATCCTCAGGGTACACCGGGGAGGTGTTAGGTCTCTCAAATATAGTTATTTGATCGCATGTTTGTTTTCAATTTGCTCTGGGTATCGAACCGGTGATTCCTGCCTAAGCAGAGGTTAATGTCACCACTGGTGGTCAGCTGAGGAGTCCACCTCAGGTGTGTTAAATGTCATTATTTAACAAACTGCCTTCCGTGGCAGGCCAGCACCCACCGTTCCCATTTCCCCTGCCGCCTGAGCCGGGTGCTCGTTTTTGTCACTGCCCATCAAAACCAAGTCCCCTGAAACTACACCCAAAGTTTTTAGGCAGGGCATTCCAACAGTTCCCACAAAGGAAGCATTTTTTTGTGTGTTTGTTTTTGTAACCTCTCTGGGGAAATGTATTTAAAGCATACAGCGGTTGCATTTTTTCCTAAAGCCAGTGCTTCATTCCTACATCATGTCCATTCCCGCTGCTGTCAATCATTACCCAGCTGGCACGTTATTCGGAAGGTGGAGCTGTCAGGCAGAAGGAATAAAAGGTAAGGAAAAGCAGAAGGCTCCTGCTCCTTGCAGATGCCAAGGGTAAGTGAGATTATGTCAAACCTTTAAACCGAGTCCCCTCTCTAGCCCCACCCCCTGGCCCTGCTCCTATATTACCGGGCTGCAGCGAGCAGCACCTGCTTTGCCCTGTGGAGGTGAGGTGGGCTGCTCGTGCCTGCTTCTTGCCCAGGCGATGCATGCTCTCGCTGCCAGCCCTTTGGGATGGCTCTGCATGGGTGTCGCTGTGATTTTTGGGGCCACCGTGCTCCGCATGGTCAAGAGGAGCCTGGTGGAGAAAGGCAGCGTGCTGGTCTGGAGCCTGCTGCCTGCCTCGCTGGGGCTGCTGTGCGGGGCTGCGCTGGGGGCTTGCGGGGGGCTGCTGGCGTTCTGCGGCGCGTGCCTCGTCTCCTCCGCATACCTGGGTGGCACGGCGCCACTGCCCGTGGGTGACAAAGCCGTGCTCGTCACAGGTAAGGCGCTGCGGGAAGCGAAGACCGGGCTTTTCTCAGAGGTGCGTTGGAAAACTTTGCGTTCTCGGGTCAGGAATCTATGAAACGTGTGCTCCCAGGGGTTTGCTTTTTTCTTCTGTTGATTTATTTGCTTTTCCAGAAACGTCTTAAAAAAACTTTTTTTTTTTCCTTTCCCTGGTGAAGAAGTGCTCTGAAATTAAGTAGAAAAGCATCTTAATAGATGCCATTTTTTTTAAGTGTCTCATTTAATCTTTACAAGTAGCTTTTTAGATATGCTTGTGAAAATAACTGGTTGAAAAAAAAAAAGCACAAGAATACTTATGATGGTCTAATTTTTTAGGAGAGACATTAATTTCTGGAAGCCCTCAGCATACTACACTCATACATTACTTTTGTTTACTTGAATTTACTGCAATAGGTACTGGCGTGCAGTTATCTTTTGATGTGCGCATTTACATAGTACACGCTGTGTATATCATGCCTATATTTCAAGACACCAGGTTGGTGCCATCTCTTTGAAATGAGGTATGAAATCGTTTGGGAGTGAGTAATTTTTCTCACTGGAAATGAAAGTTCAGAGCTAATGAATTCACTCTCTGCATTAACACCCTGATCTACTCAAAACCCACTTTTGGTTTGCAGGGATGGCATTTTTGTAGTTTTATGGCTTTCCTCCTGCTTCTTCTGAAACTTTAAATGTTGCTGTGTTAATCAAACCTTTGAATTGGAGCGCCTACCTACTCGTTCTTGCACTAACTTGTTCTTTTTTTTTTGTTGTTTTATTTTCCATTTTCCCCTCTGAGAAGCTGAGTTAAGTTGCTTTGGATTATATAGCTATTTATTGCAGTATCTCATTTTGCTTTATGGAAATGATTTAAATCTCCCCAGCAGGCATTGCTATGGGGATTAAACACAAAACTTAAGGGAGGAGAGGATGAGCAGCAAGCTCTCCCCTCGCAGTCAGCGGGGTTTTTCTGTGCAGGTGGCTGGGACGAAGATGGGCATCACGCGTGGGAAGGGAGAGCCTCTGTGCCTCTCCACTGGGCAGGCACCGGGCTCACGCTTAAAAAAGGCAGGAGGATGCCTGAGTGCAAGCCTGCTCTTCAGTGGTTCTTTGGGAGAACACAAAAACCCAAATAAGCTCTTCTTTTGGAGCTTATTTATTCCAGAGAACTGGAGTTAGGGCAATACCAGGGAGTGAAGAACACTAAGTTACATTGCAGCAAGTGAATGTTTTCTTTGTACCTGTGCTGCAACTGTCCTGAAGAAATGCAAGTTTGGACACCTCTGGCAGCTGACACAACTGAAGAGGCTCATCTCAATCTTTCTTTGATTCCAGGCTGGTATGCAGTCAATCAAACACTCCATCAATTGAAATGAAGGTTTTACTCAACACATTTCTCTGTTAAATTGCTCTGTCTGCAGTCCTCATCCTCTTACTGACAGCAAGGTGTGTGTGGCAGCGTGCACACAGGTGCAGGGTGCCTTTCCATCAATTTTTTTTGTCATTTGTCTCCAATTTAGACAAGTCTTGAGGCAGCTATTTCATGGGAAATGGTGATTTTTTTCCTCCCCTCTGCCCCCCCGTTTCAGCCCTGCATGGTTGAGGAATGCTGCTGTGCTTGGAGCAGCTGCCACATATCTATCACTCATGAGACGGCTGCCTATGGCCAGGGGATGGAGCAACCTCTGTGCTCATCTGTCTGGGCTTTGTCAAACTTTTTTCTGGTCCTCTCTGGATGGCCCTTGTACAGCTGCTGCTACACGTTATTTATTTTTAATTCAACGGAGCACCACAACTAGGGAAAACTGCCCAATTGTCAAAAAGCTTTTTCGCATGAGTAACTCTGGGTGTGTGAGCAGTCTGAAAGTTGTTGATGAAACGTTTCATTGATCTTCTTGGTGGGAGCGAGTGCTTCGTTGTCCTCAAATGCGGTCTTGAGCGTGCAGGTGCGTTATGCTTTCTGTGGCTTGATGGTCTTGACAGCCAGCATCTCTAAAAACAAAAACATCATGCAGATGCAAAGTAGCAGGGACTATAAAATTCTTGCTTCAGTTATTCTGTGTTCAGTGGGCAAACTCCTCCAGTTACCTTGGAGTTTCCAAGGAGTTTCACTGGTGTGTGACTTGTTGTCTCTGATGCTCGGTGCTGAGTTGCCAATGGTTTCTCAGCGATGACTCAGTTGCAGTCCGTACTGATTTGCCTTTCTTCAATAAATCTTCAAATGGTTCGCAAATGGTCATTTGATATGTGGGGAGGAAATCTAATCCTCCTGTACGGGGGACCTAACTAAAGCTGAAAGGAGCTGATGCTGTTTGAACTTTGAGTTGAAAGGTAGTTTCTCTGGACATCAATAACAGGTCTGGAACTCAAATCAGGTTTGATTTTGATAAAAGCTGGGGATGAACCCAGCAGCAGGCACAAATAAACATTGATTTTCTCTCCTCAGGGCTGCTACACCTGTCCCTGGTTCTTAAGCACTCTGCCACTTTCTCAGTTAAAGCTGTGTTGTAGGGCTTTTCCTTATGGAATATATAGTTTCATGTCTGAATACTTACTGGGAAGCACAAAAGGGGAAGGATTTGATCCAGAAATTCGCTTCTCACTAAAAGGGGAAGACACTCCACCCCCATGCCCAGAAATCCATCATGTCTTTAGGATCTCTGCAGGCCTCCTCATGTTTTCTAGGGAATTCCAAGAATGTAGGATTGTTCGTCTCTTCTCTTCCAGGCCAGGGCTGTAAGAAGTGAGGCATGATGTATACTGCAGTCTGGTGCATCTTCAACAAACTGTAGATTTCAAAAATGCCCCAGAGCAATTTTTTTTAAGAAGGGATTAAACAGAGCATGAGTAATTTGTTTCAACATCTTGCACTTATTGATTGAGGCATTTAGTACATATTTCTCTCAAGTCACCTGGAATTAATTTTTTCATCTATCGGGACTGAAGTCCTAGATAGAAGACAAAACCCAGAAGTGAAGATCTAGCATGAATTAAGATGAGTCTCTTTGGCAATCAAATTCTGCTGACTAAGGATTTTGGGTGTAGGAGCTGGCCTGCCAATAATGATTATAATATCCCTCTACGTGTGCTGGAATCATAAATTAACCCTTTACCTTTCTGGTGAGGTTACATAGGGAGTCTTGTGGCCCTTCCACAAATGAAGAAATGGCTTAAAAAAAAAAAAGCTGACAAAAGTCCCATCCCTTTGTCCCACAGTCAGGTTTCCACCCATGCTGCAGATGAGTTTGGAAGTTGAGCATATATGTAAGAAATGGCTATTACAGGAGGTAGCCAAACCCTGGCATAATTCCACAGATATTGCATGTCAGCACACAGGAGCTCTTTTGCAGCAGACGAGGGCACAGTGTGGTACTGTGGGACACGCTGTTACATCTCCTCTTCATGATGTGAAAATCACATCCATTCCTTAACCTCTTCATTTCCCTCCGGACCTTGTCTCCTGCAAAACTGTTGCAGCAGTGTCCCTATAAATTCCCTTCCCGTCTTCAGAGTCTTACGTCACTTCACTGGGAGTCTTGGTAGGAAGATGGATGAGTTGCTTCCTCCATTGGTAAGAATCTTCTCTGTAGATGGGTAGAATGGAAAATATAGTTAAGAAATACATCAGGAAACCCTTAGAAGTTTCTTAAGATAGTGGCAGCAAAATATCTCATCAAAGGTGACATGAAAACCTGTGAATCAACAGACTTACTTGTCAAATATTTATTATTTTTCCCTGGTGGGAGAAGTTGGGTGATCATGATTGTTGCTGTGCACTTGCTTTAGTGGTGCTTCATGTGTTTGGCAGTTCATTGTTTTATAGGTAAATATAAAAATTTGCAAGATAAAGGTTGGGAATAAGTCTGATGCAAGTGAATTTCTGTCAATTCCAATGCCATATAATTGCTTTGTCCAGCTGAAATCTTATGTTAAGATCTATTTTTTTCCTTTTATTTTTTTCCTAGATACTTTTATTTTCAGGTTTCAGCCTGAATATTTGTATTAAACCAGTCTGCGGTTTTATTTCTTTTGTATGCATGGAGTAAGTCTTAAGATCTCTCAGTGGGAGCATGAGCTGATGCCCCCAGCTCTGAGCAGAGAAGGTCTGCTAGCTTTTGCTAAACAGGCAAAGGACCAGCTCCTCACACCTATGAATCACAACCCTCCTTCCTACTCTTATATATTTCAGTGACTTCCTTTCATCCTCTTTTTGGTTACATGTGTGTTTCCAATGAGTGCCTCTCTGTCCCTCTGTTTTAATGGCGATGATGGTTTGGGGCAGACTGACTTTTCACGTGTCTTTTTGATTCTTTCAGGAAGCGACACTGGGATTGGACACGCGCTGGCTAAGTACCTGGATAACTTAGGTTTTGTTGTGTTTGCTGGGGTTTTGAATAAGGACGGCCCTGGAGCTGAGGACCTGAGGCAGACCTGTTCTCAGAGGCTTTCTCTCCTGCAGCTGGATGTAACCAATCCCACCCAAGTCAAGGAAGCCTATCTACAAGTCTCGGAGAAGGTGCAAAATACAGGTACAGCTTTTACGCTGATATATGGGGGTACTAATGTACCTATTTACAAGACATCTCTTACCTGTTGGCCCCATTCTGTCCTGTGTATGTCTGTGGGCAGCCAGGGAATTTGCTTTGATGGCTCCTGCTTTTGTAGACACAGGAAAAACAGTGATGACTGCTCAGGGAGGGGATACTGTGTATCTATAGCTACAGATCATCTCTGCTTTGATCTGGAGGCACCATCCAGCTCATCACTTTAACCTTAATGGAGCTGGTATCCTGCTGTCATAACAGCCACGTGCTTTCTCCTCTTCCCAGGGCTCTGGGGAGTTGTGAACAATGCGGGCATCCTGGGCTTCCCTGCTGATGGTGAGCTGCTCCCCATGAGTGTGTACAGGCAGTGCATGGAGGTGAACTTCTTCGGGGCCGTGGAGGTGTCCAAGACCTTCTTACCTTTACTTCGGAAGTCCCAGGGGAGGCTGGTTAACATGTCCAGCATGGCAGGTGAGCTGAGCTAAAGCACCAGGTAAGTTTCTGGTGCAACAGTAAAAGCAATCAACTTTCTTGGCGTAAATGCTAGGGAAGGTGTGGTCAGTCTTGTTTGTACATATGCCTGTGGAGTTAGGATCTAGCTAATAAGTGTAGGTTTTGCTTTGGGAGGCTGTTTCCAGAAATCAGTCCTTAAAAAAAGAAGAGTTTAATATGGTTAAAAATACGCTGCTCTGTAAAGAACATAAAATTCAGATCTTGTATTCTACGTGCAGTGAGGGATAGCTCTGATTTTTCCAAACACATAGGTGGTTAAAAAAAAAAAACAAACCACAAACCAACACAGTTGTTTGTAGAACACATTCCAGCAGAAATTTGCAAACACCTCAGTTTGCACATCACTGAACCATACTGTGGAGATGTCTGAACACAATCTGATTTATGTAAAACCAGGTATTCTTCCATTTGGGTTGGTTACAGCTAAAGGCTCAATTCAACTATTCCTTCCCCCGCCCCCCCATACATTGAGTTAAAATTGGAGTGTAAATGTGTTTTCTGTAAGTTCATGATATTTGCCATTTGTAAGCAGAGACCATTTGTAACTGTTAACAACAAGTATTAGAAGTTTCATTTGGGCAGCAAAGAATGTCTATTTATATTTCTTTAAAAATATTTTGGTAATCTTTTTAAAAAATACTTTATCCTAATGTTTTTAGGATTATCATTTTGCTAAGAATTGATTTTATTAATGAAAATATTAAGTGTTTAATATGCTTTTCAGTTTTACCCTATAAATTGGATCCTGTATTTACTAAATATGTATGCCTTCATGACATAGCCTTCTATTCTAGGAGGACAGCTGAGAGACTGAGACATAGGAAAAAAGTAATGACAGTATCTGTTAGCCAACAGCCGAGGAGCAAAAATGCTCCTTTGAAAATGAGACCTACTAGAAGCAGGATGTTGTGATGCTGGAAGGTTTTTTTTTTTTTTGAAAGACCTCTTAAGGAATTACTATATCATCTGCTTCCCAGATCTCTCTTCCCTGTCTGTTTGGACCCTCTTTTCTGTGCAGGTGGTGTCCACTCGAATCCTGCTGTATTGCCGAGGTGACTTGTACAGGTGTTACTTTGTGCTCATGGCTTACGTTGAGGATGTAGTCTCAGCCTAGTTTTGACACTGCCGTCTTCAGTCTTTAAGTCCCAAGAAGGTTTTTGTACCTGTACACCTGTGTTTATGGTTCACTGCCAATACTTTAAAAAAAATTAAAAAACTCAGGACTGACTTATGAGAGGGACCATTCTGGTACTGCTCTGCCCATCAGCCGTTGCAAGCAGAGAGAGGACAGATCTCTGTTTTCTTTGAGCACCCAAGCGAAGCTCGCATTTTAGGTGTTTTGAGGCAGATGTCTTAATTCTTGGTGTGAGTCCCCAAGCTGTCTTGCAGGGATAAACAGGGCTTCTCTGTGCTAAATAATTTGCTATTACAGGAGCTGGTAATGACATTGCTTAAACTATAGAAGTTCACACAGATGTTCTGAATTGAGTAAATAGCTTCCTCTTAATGTGGGGTCTGAGGGTCCTTTGGTAAAACATTAGCAGAAAAGTTGGTCTTGTTGTGCTGAACCTATTCCTGCCTGTGTAGAACTAATTTAACGGGACAGGAGGTTAGTCTGACCTCAGAGGGAAAGCATATGTGATTCAATTGGCTCAAACCAATTGAAACTCAAACTTTTCAGATGCATACAGAAGAAAAATTAACATATGGTTGGCCTGACATCTTCAAAGGGAAGATTCTGTGTGTGAAGCTCCTGTGGTGAATGCGTTGCTGCAGTACAAAACCCAACAAATGGCACCAGTGGCTTACCAGAAAATTCCCCTATATTGAAATGTTTTCTTTCAAGTTTCATGTACATTAAGATGAAAGTGTTATTTTGAAATGGGAACTTGGTAAGTTGCAGCAGTTTTTACCCTTGGATGCAATACACTACATATTTTCTGCCATAGAAAGTATCTTACAAGGTGTTACTGATCATAACTGCTATAAGCAAGTGCTAATTTACAACTCACACTTTTTTTAACCTCTAGGAAGAAATGATTCCCTCACTGACTTGTCTCTAACCTCAGTGAGAGCCACATAATTCTGGTTGCGTTATAATCTTCTATCTAAATCACCAAAATAAAGGCTTGAAAAGAGCAGACATTGAGCTTTATCATGTTTATATTGCTCCTGCAGGAGGCATTCCGCTACCGAGGTATGCTGCGTACGGTGCATCAAAGGCAGCTCTGTCCATGTTTTCTGGAGTAATGAGGCAGGAGCTTTCCAAATGGGGAATCAAAGTTGCTGCCATTCATCCATCAGGCTTCAGAACAGGTTGGTGTTTGACATTTTGGATTGTTTATGCTTTATCTCTTTTCCTGAATTCCAGGATCCTCAAACGGAGCCCTGAATGATTCTCAAACTCTTTTCCATTCCTCATGTTGACTATGGAAATTAAGATCTGTTTTTTTTTTCTAATTGAATGTTGCTCCCCTCCAGGTCACTTACTTGCTCTTGACGTTACTCTACATAATTCCTGAGATTTCCTCTCTGCTCCTTCCCTTGCTCCCCTCCTGCTGCTTACTCTTCCAAATCCTCCTCTTCCTGCCCCCATTGCTCTGAACCTTTTCTGTAGAGCCTGTCCATGTTACTCATCTCCTCCAACACCCACTGCCTGTGCCCACCCAGTAGCAAGGTGGGTGTCACACAGGTCCCCGTTCTGTGGATGTGTCTGGCAGCAACCTGAGGACAACAAAGTCCCAGCGCTGCTTACTTAAAGTCCTGGTTAATTCAGAGACAATTCCTATGTCAGCGAAAAGCAAAATAGATACCTTTTCCATAAAACCTCTCTCCCTTGAGTGCCTCCCTGCATAGTTCCTGCAGGGCCATGATGAAAATGGGGGGGAAATTTTGATTTTCTTCTTAACAGGCCCAGTACAAGCCTCATCCTTCATGAAACTGCTTGTTGAAATATCAATGTCCCTTATGAGAGGGGCATTTGATCAATCCAAGTTAACCTTGTCTTAGTTTGCCCACTTCTTTCTTCTGTCAATGACATCTGTTAACAAATACTGATTAGAAATACCCATAAAATGAGTGAGGACAAAATGGAAAGGGAGGGGAAAAAAAGATACCGAGGCCTTTTTCAGTAGAGTTGGTGACAGAACCCCATGCTCTTTGTCTAGTCTGTGCTTCATTATTTTTCTTTTCTTGGTAAGAGCAGTTGTAACTAACCAGGAGCTTTGTATGTTCTTCGTTCCTCCAGTTTAGAACAACTGAGTCGGGGCTTGGTGGTGGGACCAGCTTATCAGCTACTACTCATGGATTAATTTCACTTAACCTCAAACTCACTTGCTATCCCATGCCGTTGCTGCCGCAGGTATACAAGGCACATCCGAGCTGTGGGTCAAGCAAGAAAAGGAGCTGGTGGAGCACCTCCCAGCGGACGTGAGGCAGGACTATGGCGAGGACTACCTGCTGGGGCTGAAGAGCTACCTCCCGCAGATACCTGCGTACTGCGACGCCGACCTCTCCCCGGTGCTGAGCTCCATCCTGCACGCCTTGCTGGCCAGGCGGCCCCACAGCTTGTACACCCCTGGCAGAGGGGCTTACGCGCTCCTCTGCATTTTCTGCTACTTCCCTCTCTGGTTATATGACTTTTTCATTAGTAAGTTGATGAGCGTTGAGTCTGTCCCAAGGGCACTGAGAACACTGGAGGCTGAAAACAAGGATCTCTAAGGTATCCATCAGCATTTATCGCGCTTGATGAGATAAATGGGGGAGAACTCTATTTTAAGACACTATTATTTATTGTACTGTCTTTGGTAAATTGAATTTGTGCTGCCCTGTGAGTGGAGGGAAATATTTTGTGTTAAGAATAGCGTTCAGGAAAAGTGGTAAATAAACAGAAATGGGAAATTATTCCCAGGCATGGCCTATGTGGAGGAGCTGCAATGTTTCCCTGATGTCCTGGTATCCTGCCTTCAGTGTGAGATCAGTGTGAGGTTGTATAGATCCTGTCTGCTTCAAAAGGCACTACCGACACATGGACAGATGTCTAACCTGTGTGTTTTTCTAAGCAGATCTTTGAATCCACAACCTTCTTAAACATTTGATAGGAATATGCATCTTCTTTTATAAATGTTTAATGTGAATACTTCTTAATGTAGCTTCAGCCTAATGCTCCTTTTTTTTCCTGGTTCTGTTCCTGTTGGACCTGAGAAACAACTGATCCTTTTTTTAACCCCAACTCTTGTGAAGTATAATTGTCTGATTGTATCTTCTTTGCTGTACCAATCAACATAAATTTGTTGAGGAAAAATGAACAAAGACTGATCTTCACCAAGCAGCCAACCATTTCCTTCCTACAGTATTATAAAAAATGACAGTAAGTTTATTGGCTGCTAATCTGATATCATTGTCTTGGTCATTCTGTGTTTTGTCTGTATGTGCTTGTACTTCATTTGTAATCCCCAGTGAACTCTGATTTCACTGCTGTTTTTGTACAATTCTGTATTCAGTTTTGGGTTTATGGAGAATTCCACTTTGGAAATCCTCCTGTCCTGTATATTGTTGTTGTTTTTGCAGCTGAGGCAGTCTCTATTAGATTTTGACATCCTTTAAGGAAAACGAGGCTAGAAATGTTTTTCACCCAGAAAGTCTGAGACTATTTCAATTTTCCTGCCCATTTCTTCCTTTATTTACTTCACAAAACTTTTTATTTGTCAGCAAAGTTGCATAATAAAAAAATATTTAGAAGCTGGATTGTTCTGACTTCTGTTGTTCTGATTTTGACAATTTGCCCTTTTGGGGACGAGCACTACAGCCAGCGAGGCTGCTCCCCTCCCTTCTGGGGCTGATCCTCTTCTTGCAGGAGAGCAGTGAGGAGGATGGCAGCACAGGGCATCTTCTCTGGGGAAGAGGTGACAGCACAGCAGTCAGTACCACTTTTTAGGATGGAAAGCAATCCCAAAGGGTTCGAAGAGGGCTTGTTGTGAGCTGGAAGGAAAGATGGGTGTGGAGGTAGGGGGGTGTTGGGTGTGGAGAGCCCTCCAGGGCTGCTCACAGCATGCAGGGAGGCAACTTCTGTGGTATGGCTGCCTTCAGGTGAGGGAACTACTGCCTCACAGCTTGTCTTGATTGTGGATGGAGGTGGTTGTTTTTCACTTCATATCCAGCTTAGCTGTAACTTAGGTGGGCTGGAATTTTGCCCTTAGGCGCTAACAAGCATTATACAACCAGAATTCCTCTTAGCAGCCAGTTTGCTGTTTTATGTGGCAATCTTCGCAACAATCTTTAATCACTGCTATGTTATTTGGCAGTGATTATAAAATGTGAAGTTTTCTCCCTTTCGCTTCCTTAATAGGAGTATTATCTTGCATGTTGCAGACATGTTAAACTAGGCATTTATATGGAAGATTTGTTTATTTTTAAAAATTATGTTAACTTTTGTTTCCCAGGAAACTTACATTCTAAATAGCCATTTTACACCTCTTCGCCTAACCATGAAGATATTTCAGCAAATCTCAAATAATTACAGTATCAAAGATCGTTCTTTTTTTCATTCCTATAGGGATCTTCGTGTTTTAAAGACAATTCTGTTGTAACACATTATTGAATCATGCATCATTTAATGGGTTATAGTATTAGAGATGGGTTTCTTTTGCTAATAAATTACATTGCAAATCTTCCAAACTGAAGAATTCTGATGGCTGGGAGAACAGGAGAATAAATTATGGGAGTTTGTGGCCAACATGCTTCTATCAATATTACTGCTGATGCTAACTCCTGCTAGCAAGGATCAGTGCCTAGGTGTTTCACCTTCACTTCCTAAGAAGACTGATCTAACACAAAACAGATTTGGGGTGGGAGGAGGGGATGTCTAGTTCTAGCAGTAGAAGATGATGTATTAAAAAAATATTAATCACCATAACTTGGAACTATCTTCAAAGACAAGTCTAATGAAAAGCATCTGAAAACTGAAGAATTTGGCCGTAGCACTACAGAGGGGCTAATAAATAATACTCTAAAATGTCTCTTACTAATCAAGTGTGTATATACTAAAGACACGTACGTGCACAGTTTAAAAGGGGTTATGTGCTTCAGAAATCATGATTAAAGAGCAGATTTTATACTCATCCCTCAGCTCCAGCCTCTGGAATGCAGCTTGTGACCGAGAAGTGAATGCTGTCTGACACTTCTTAGCAAGCAAATCCCTGGCTCCCACTTTCTTAGTCTGTGTTTATTACTCTGGCTCACATCTGTTCTTGCTTAATGTGAGCAATTGATTTTAAGATGTGTATCTTTGGTGAACCAAAAGGTGGGTTATAAAGTCATTTGTTTTTATAACTTCTTTTTTTCTGATTCCCTTTGCCTTCTTTATGGGCCTCCTGATGACAGATGTATCTGACGTGTGCTTCTAGCTTTGCATTGCAAGCTGGGGAAGAGCAGTGAAATACCAGGCATTTTTGTGATTATGTTCTGGGAGAAAGCCATGATGGACAAGATGTGGTGGCCACCTGCTGAAGGACCATCTCTGAGTCTTCAGAACCTCTAATGTGCAAGACTGTTCACGTGGCTGGAGGTAAGGAAAGCAGCTGTGAAAGTATCAAGGGGTTATGGTGTTCAAATGGGGGTTCCAAAAGGTGGTTGGGGTTGGAGAAAACTGGTGTTTTATTGCCCAGAGCAGGAAGCTCTGGGTCACTAAGGGTCACACAGGGACAGGAGTGAATCCTGAATCTACTTTTAAGCCCTGCAGAATAAGGGTGAGCAGACCTTGCTGCTGCTACGCGTCTGCATATTTTATGCTGGGTACCTTGGTAATATTTATGCACACTTTGTTGTTCAGGCCAAAGCCATTGATATAGTATAGCATCTATCTATCTATCTGTAATAAAGCCAATTTTTCATTAGTAGAGGCCAAACACAGGCAAGGAGGGGAGAAAGGCAACAGTCGCTCTTTCTGATTTAATGAGCATGATCAAAAGCTTAGTTTCTTTTAAACCAAATGATTTAAAATTGGACTTTGTGACTGCTAGAATGACTTTATGCCAGAAGACATGTGAACGTTAGAGAACTCTCCAGATTTTGCAAGTTTGACTCCCTGATATCCTGAGAGGAGAGGGGAAAACTTCCATGTTCCTATGAGTGAGTGCCCTGGCATTTATGAGGATGTTTTTGCTACCAGGTGTGTAAGAAAAGTCAAAATGACTTTTGTACATATTCTTTGTGTCAAGAGTGTGCTCCCAGGTAACTCTGAGATCTATATAATATCAAAACATACACACAAAAAATATTTTTGCTGTAAATCAGCTAGTCTGGGCACAGAATTGCAGATACAACTAGAATGGGTCACGTTTCCTTCACTTGATTCAGAGTTTACACCTGGCTATCAGCACCCATCTGTGTAGGTGAGTCCTTGGGAACACCAGCCATATTTAGAGCATGTTTGGGATAAAAATATGAGTTTGGCAGTATCTCCTAAAAAAGACTGGATCCGGGATCCTTTCTGGGAAAAATATAGCCTATTTAGCCTTTTTTATGGCTGGGTTTTAGAAGCCAGCTGGATTCCCTAAATGATGCAACATGTGTTTATGGTTCACTGCCAATACTTTAAAAAAAATTAAAAAAATCAGGACTGACTTATGAGAGCGACCATTCTGGTACTGCTCTGCCCATCAGCCCTTGCAAGCAGAGACAGAGGACAGATCTCTGTTTTCTTTGAGCACCCAAGTGAAGCTTGCATTTTAGGTGTTTTGAGGCAGATGTCTTAATTCTTGGTGTGAGTCCCCAAGCTGTCTTGCAGGGATAAACAGAGCTTCTCTGTGCTAAATAATTTGCTATTACAGGAGCTGGTAATGACATTGCTTAAACTATAGAAGTTCACACAGATGTTCTGTGTGCAACAACTAAGCAGTATGGAGTCATTGTATTTCTAGGAATGCCCAGAAAGACTTCCTTTGAAATAAAATTCATGCAGGCTTCAAAGAAAAATGTTCAAACAAAAGATCTTGGCTCTTGCAAAGTGGCATGGAAATTAACAGGAGGAGTTCTTTTTCTTTACTTTATTTTTCTTTTTTTTTTTTTTCCTTCTCCTTTTCCATTGCTTAAAATATTAGGATAAATAAATGAAAAGTAATGCCACTGCCAGGAAACACCCAGCGCATTGAATCCTGAGATGCCTGAGGTGTAATCATTCCTGCAGAAACTTGTCAGCTAGCGTAGTGCTCCCTGGTATGCAGACACCTTCGTAGGCAGTATTTCACTAGCCTTTGAATTTGTCATCCAACCTGAGGATTAGGGCCGTTTCTATTCATGTATACATGTATTGTGGCAACCTTGGGACAGTGGGATTTTACCGTAGTAAGAAATGTAGTTGTTTTTAAAGCATGCCCATATCATAAATCAAACATCACTGGCATTCCATGACAGAAGACATATATTAAATATGTTTAATAGGATAAGTTGGTTTTAAGCATGCTGATAGGTCACTGTAACCTAAACTACTGAATCTGGATTTAACATCCTGTAATTACAGTAATGTAGGCAGTCTCTATAGGTTTAATGCCTGGAGTATGTAGGTTAAAAAATCCAAGTCTAAATACCTGTTAATCTTGTTGCCTTTACCTTTGGAAAGAGCACTGAATGAGCTGGAAACTAATCCTGTGAGAGGAGCATTTTGATCTTGCCAGCTACCATGGGTGAGAAAAGTATACAGCTCTTCCTACAGAGCTTCTCAGAAGTTGCCTCTTAATTTGTCTGTTTTCTGTTTGAGTTTCACGTTCCACCTATGTTTCCTTGTTTCCTCGCACCCCAACAGCCCAGCTGGGCTTGGGACTTTGTCCTCGTGGCTTAAAAGCACATTTCAAACTTCAAAAATAAGAGGTGAAAGATGAAGCAAAGATCAGGGGATGTGAGAAGGAAAGATCTAAAGAAAACAAAATGTTAGCGATTAGTACAAATTCAGAGTGAAAGCAGGAAGGAAGGAAGCACGGCTCAGGAAATGGGTTTAACCAAGTTCAGCTCTGTTGATGTGTCATGCTCCGGGTCATGGTAACCTACCCACCTTCTTCCACACCTTCTCCACCACCTCCTTCAACACTTGACTTTAAAAAGTGTTATTTAAGAAACTGTGAACAGTCATAAAATGGCTTACTTCAAAGCCTTTCTTGTGTTACTTGGTCTTGTAGCACGCCATCCCACAAAACCCTGTTTTGGGGTGACCTGTTCTGTCACTGGGGGGTGACAGCAAGGAGAGGGTAGCAGCTCAGCGATGCTCCGAGCTTGACGTGAAGCACCCAATGTCTTGTTGGCTTTGGGTGCTAATGGGAGAACCTGGTCTTTTGTTTCTGCACGCCTGGGAGCAGGGAGGGGATGTTGGCTGTGGGACAACGCACATCAGTGCTCCCACACTAAGCCCACACAACTCTGGCAGCGCCTGCTTATTTGCTCTCTTTCGGTCTGCAGGAAAGAAATCACACTGTATTCTTGTTATAATGGAGAAAAAAAAATACATTGCCCTTTGGCCATAGTAATTTCCATTACAGCAATCTGGGAGAGTAGGAGGCATTGTCTCTCCCAGGTTTCCTGTGGGCATGCACAGTCAGCAATAAGTGCTGACACGGTTCCACCAGCATATGTGGAAATCTCTGGTGCCTGTATGATGCAGAGAACAAAGCAAACAAGGTGAAGAAGAAGATGTACATCTGACTGATAGTGGCCCAGGGGTGATTTATTCCGTTTGTGTGTGGGAGAACCCTACCTTTTCAGAAGAATGGTTAGAAATCGTTGTTATTGCTTCTGCCTATCTTAGAAAGCATCTTAATGCCTTAAATTTTGCAAACAAACTCAATTCACTGCCTGAAGGATGAAATCCTTAAACATCTCTTTAAATTAAAAAGATGAATAGGGGAAACCGAGCAAATATGATATAATTATTGTATTTTAATGTATATACAACAATGTAATCATGTTGCACGCTGGGCATAGATGAATCAAGGGAATAAGAGGCTTAAAAACTTTTCATTTTCAAGATGTTTTATTGTGAAAAATTGTGTTGAAATATCGGGAGTTGGCTTTTTCAGAGTCTATTCAGTATTATATATTCATGCAATAATATAGTGCTGTGTATATCCTTTCACTCCAAAAGTTGTCACTTTGATTGGAACTGTGTTGCCTTAGATGCCTGAGTGGAGAACAGTTCTTAAGAGGAAAAAACAAGTCCCAGATCCAAAGAAAACAACACCCATTTACCAGCAGTGACTTGAAAACATCCCTTTGGGTGATGCCATTGCTCCTTCTGCATCTTTCAAGTATTCTCAAGGACAGAAAAAGGCTAATGATAATAATAAAAACGGGTAGATGCAGAAAACAAGAAGACAAATGATTCTGCTCAGCCTACTGGTTTAACATATGGTGTGGAGAAGCAAATGGGACGTGGTGACAGACCCATGTGCTCCATAATGAATGGCTGTGTCCAAGGGACAGCAACACAGCAGCCGAGCTCCAGTTGCATCAGCTGAATCCAAGCATCAGGCAGCAAAGGGTGCCTAAGCACGACCAAGGGCAATGTGATGGATGTGCCATGTACCAGGTAGAGCTTAAAGCTCAACTCTAGCAAGCTGGATTTATGCACTGGATGCAAAGACAACTCCTGATCTGGGAGAGGTTGTGGCCTCACCAATGCTGAGGGTTTTTTTGGTTTTGGTTTTATTTGCTTATTTTGAAGTTCCTTGAAAGGATTGCAAAATGAGGGAGATTTCCTCTGTGAGGAAGGGAGGAAATGTGGACATTCTCCCGTAAGTTACCTGATGCTTTTATTTGCAATATGCAGTGTCAGCATTCCACCGTCTTTCTTTTAGGGTATTGATGACCAGAGATTATTGATGACTTTCCTTTTGCTCATGAGGAAAGGATCATGGGGATGTTTCCTGGCTGGCTGAGCTGAGAGGCATCTCTTGCAGCCTTTAGTGTATCTGACTGCAATGCAAATACCCAGCACCTACAGAAAATGGTTGGGGCAACCACTTCAGGGGAATTGGTTTAGGAGTGCCAGGTGCCTCTTAATCTTCCTTGTAAACATTTGCACAACATCCTACTATACCCTGGAAGAAGGCATAAGGATTGCTTTCAGCTTTCTCTTCTTACTCCATACTGCCCGGTTAGCTGAAGAGGACAGCCTGTTCTGGGTACATCTGGGTAAGGAGAGAAAACAAGGCTGACGAAACAGGCTTTGCCTGTGGTTGCTCGTACACTGAGGTCCGACGGGCTCCTATTCCTGGGGTCACGTATGCTGCTGGGGAAACTGGTTCCCCAGAGCCTCTGCATGGTCTTAATCTAGGAAGATCTGGAAAAGTCCAGATCTATTTGGTGTGCAGAGGTGCACCTAGTGGAAGTGGTGCTGCTATTGCTTAGCAAGGATGGACAGCCACTGCGTGACTGGTGGGGCTCCAGCACGGCTCGTGGCAGCTGGGAAGGGCAGAAGCGGGACCAGAGGGCATTTCTCTCCAGGAGAGGAGTTACTGGGAGAGGACTCTTGGATCTCTCATGAGGAATGGACAGTTAGATGGATTCTTTTGGTATGTCGCAGGCACACATGCAGCTTGGCAGAAACACCTCTGGAGTTCCTGGACATGTGCACCAGGCCAGCCAGGAGCCACGTCCAACGCCCACCGCTGTTACAAGAGCCCCTAGAGATAAAGCAAATGCCTCCAGAGAGAAATGAGAGCTTTTCAGGCTTGGTTTCTTTAACTTCTTGAAGCTCTGATGTAACCTGAGTTGTTTCTGGTTCTTAATGAAAGTTTCTGCATGTAACGAATTCCTGGTGGGGTAGTTCAGTTTTTAATACTGAAAAGTCTCTCCATGCCAAATATCCCTGGTATCTTTTGGGAAGCTGCAATACCTGTTGGTTTCTCCTGTGACCCCTTCATACCTTCAAGCTCTTTGTTCTCTGCTTGTGTAAAGGGCAACTTTGACAATCCAAGTCCCTTTAGGCAGCAGAGACGGTTGCTAATTTTTCCTGCTCACAGCTTTCTACCCACTTCCAGCCTAAACCAGACAAACCTTCTCTTAGTCCCTTATCTGGTTTATTGATAGACAGGGATGATTTGGAACCAGTGGCAAAAGTGAAAATTAAGTTGTTGGGGCACAACCAAATAGTCTTTTGTTTCGACTACATGGGGTGGTGTAGCTGGGACCTCTGTGCTGGTGCTCAGGGACAATGGGGGGTCCTTGCTGGCAAACACCCTTTGGTAAAAACACTGCTTCCAGCAGCAAAACCTGCTCCTGCCTGCTTGGCTCCAGACGCTTAGATAACTCTGTTCAGGCAGCAATCACAGCCAGCAGCTCTTTGCCAGCATATTGACTAGACAACTTACTACACTTTGCTAAATATTTACAGTGTATTTAACCTGAATTTCAACAACGAATCCTCTCACATGCAAAGAGTCTTTGGGCTGCGAGGAAAGATGCAGAATACTGAAAAAAAATATCTCCAGAATCCAGAAAAAAAATCACAGTTTTGCCTGACACAAACATTTCCTCTGATGTTGCGCTTACAGTCTCTTTAGCTCCAAGAATATCACTGCTGTAAGATTTAACTGGGACATGAGCAGGTGATGGAGCTTTTTTGCCATGATAGCGGTGGGTGAAGAGGAAAATCAGACTGGAGCTGGGTGGAGGTAACCACCGGGAGAAAAGCAGGGATTGCCATGATGGAGCTGCATCTGGGGACACTGGTGGGGTCGTTACCTCAACGTAAATTGCTGAGAGGGAGGGATGAGGTGGTTCCATCTGTGAGTGGTACAGGTGAAAACAGGGTTGAGGAGTGAGGGGATGCGTCCCGATGTGCTGCAGGAGCTATGGAGGCACCGAGAACACCAAGCACAGCAAGTACATTAGCTTCAGGACTTCTCCTCTGTGTTCCCTTCCCACAGTGGCCCATGCTTGGAGAGCTCAGCCCAGGTGGGCAGGGGGCACCAAAGCTCGACTTGGCACTGCAAAACTGTTTTAACTGGTTTACGTAAGGTGCTGCATAATCTGCCAGTTCCTGACAGTAAGGAAGGTCCCTGTCTTGGCTGCTTCGGTGTCATGCATTTTGTAGCAAGATTAATTTGCAGTTTTTATATGAACAACATTGTCCCCTTCATATGCATTTTTGGGACTGGACGTGTGTCCAGTTGCTGATGTTACAGACTGGCAGTAGTTTGCAGTCTGCATGGCTCTGTAGGATCTAGCATGAAATAAACAAGCCTGGGTTTCTTTTTCTTTTTAAAAGAGTTGGTGTTTGTTCACTCAATGAACATAAACCTGGTGATACAAGCAGCAGGAGCAGATTTGAATGAGCTGTGGAGGTGGTTTGCAATCAGGTGTGCCGTACGCACTGTCCCAACTTAAAGCTTTAATTGGTTTCAACAGAAATTACCTCTGCAAGTTTTCTTTCTGGGCTAAGGAAAGCAAGAAATGCCAACTGTTTAATCTACCTGCAGTCCTAAACGCTCTGAGTGGATCCAACTGATATTCCCACCCCGAGTAAATGCTTACTGCCAGAAACACCTAGGGTGGAATTCACAGGATATTTGGATTAATCGGCTGCTCATCTAGGTGACTGCCCAGCCATGTCTTTTAATTAGCTGAAACATAACTTTATTTTCTCTGGGGTCTTTGTCAGACCAGGATTACCCCTTCAGCTATGCCTTCTTGCCACCATGAAACTCTCATCTCTGGTGACTCTTTTGCATTTCTCAGTGAGAATTGTCCCTTACACAGAACTTTGTTGTGAGTTCAGTCATTAATAGATACATTTCTTGTAGATGTTCTCACATATAGCCTGTTCTTTGAAGGCAGTTAAGCACTTTGGGAAGACACTGAGTTTCTCAGAAGGACATCGCATTGTCTCTGTGGTTCCCTGGTTACCCATCACTGCCTTTTGTTCTTTCAAGTGACTTGATCTTATCCAGAAACATAATTTTTTATCAGTTCTGCAGAGATTCAGAGAAATATGAATGACAGTCCCTTAATATCCCATGACTTCACAGCAGCTGCCACAGAAGACTTGCACAATGACAGAGTTTATGCAGCCAGAAGGGCAAATTGTTCTGCAGTTAGGCAGGAGATGCTATAGTTGTGTCGCAGTCTGCCATCTGTCATGGAAAAATAGCTGAAAAGGCAGATAGGGTGGAAATGACAGCATGATCACATCCTTGCAGTGCCTGGTGTCCTCTTCTTTCCTCAGAAATGCCACTTGGCTTCAGCAAGGCAAAAGTGTGGTTGGCCAGAAGTGAGGGATGTCTGTAAAGATGGCCATGTGGTGGTCAGTGAAGGATGGCTGGCCATCTGTTTGCTAATGAAGGGTATGGGAAAGCTTTTCTCTCCTTAGACCTATCCTGGCTGAGAAGATTCAGAAAAGTGAACATCAGATCCAGTGTTTCCCCTGCAAGGTGCTGGGAGTGGGATTTACTTTCTTATAGGGACTTTGGCAGTCCCGTAGGACTAATCCCAGGCAGATCAAGGGGTGATCTGACCATGCCACACATTAAATGGTTGTGGAGGCCACCGTTTCCATCAGAACACACTGCGTTCCTTCTGACTGCTCCTCTAAATAGTTTTCTAATTAAATGTAAGATCTACATAAATTAAAGGTTTGTACATGCCAACAATTGGAAATATGTTAAGGTGACTTGCGAGCCTACAATTCGGAGTCTCCGAGCTGTGAATGCCCAGTTCCTGCCCATGAGCCCTACGGGACGCTGATCTGCATCTGTAGGCATGTGGCTGCATCTAACGTTTGGCTGTACGAGCCGTACCTGAGCTCACATAATACGCCTGTCACGAGAGCTGGAACTGTGTGCGCTTCTCCAAAATCCCATGCTAATGCCTCTGTCACCATGCTGTTCTCATCCCCAGCTTAGTAATAACATCTTTTAAAAAATATTTTTTATTTTTATTGTTTAGGCTTGCCTGCACTTTCAAGCATGAAGCCAGAAGAAAACTGGGTAATGCAGTCAATTTGAATGGACTGCTTCAGTCAAAAAACCCTCTGTTAATTCCTGCTGTTTTGCAAGCTGTTAAAAAATTTAAAAAGACAGTAATTCGTGCTGTTGTAGACATGTAAAATAGCACAAATAATTGAATTTTAATTTTTTTTTTTTTTAACCTCTTTCGTCTTGGAAAATTACAAGAACATATAAAACTAGCTGCAAGGATGTAGAAGTGAATAATAAATAAGATGTAGGCTTTGCCTCAGAACACATTTATTGTTTCAATGGGACATGTGAGACATCTCCATGTGGGAGCATATATACCATTTTCTTTCTGTTTTCCTTGGATCCCTTGAAAGGGAGGCCACTAGTCAAAGAATGGGTAAGAAAACAAAGTTATTCTCAGTTCGTTTTTCTCTGACCAGGGCTGTTACAGTTTTTGCTGGCTGCGAGTTGGACTTCCCAACCTGGAAAGGCGTAAGAAGTCGACTGTTATCCTGCAGGCCATGATGTGAGCTCTGGGAAATGAGATGGCTCCTTCTCAGGGGCACGCATTCACCACCCCCATCCATTCAGTAAGGTCATCTTCAAATGAATATTGTTGCCAGCTTCTGGCCGTATGGGCTGCAGCTCCAGCAGAAGGCAGCTGGAGAACGAGGCTGCTTAACCTTTATCCTGTGTCTGCACTCTCTTTTACCTCCAGCTGCACAGCTGTTTGTGTAAAACGCAAACGACCTTTGCTGAGAAGGATGGGGTGCTTCCAGAAAGTGAGCCAACCTAGCACGAACGTGTTTGTGCTCCCGTGCCACAGGGAGGCCTCTTGGGGCAGGTGAGGAGCTGCTGACCATCCTGCATTCGGCCAAGTTTCTCTCTGGGACAATCCAGTACTGCATTTGTACCAAACATGAACAGGTCGCTGACTTGAATTCTGTCCCTTTTTGTAATTTTCTACAAACCCATAGATACTTACACCTCCTACAGATCACTAGACGGTGTGATGTGGCCTGCTGGCATAGGCTTCCAGAGGTTCCCTTTCATTGAGCCAAATGACTTGTGCGTGACTAAAACATGTTTACAGCTCCTGAAGATGCCAAGGGAGGAAGGATGCTCTGCTGCCAGCCACAGCCTGAGCCGTGCCCCAGCCTCTGCCCCCAAAACTTTTGCTTCCCTGGACAGCCCCGGGAAGTAGCTGCTGGGATTTGTATAGACCAGCTCCAGCACCGATGCAGAGGGAAATGAAAATAATTTTTTCACCTTACTTTACCAGTAAGTCTGTTTATGGGATGTATCTGGAGATCTGCTGAAGCAATTTAATTATTCAGCTAATTGGGAGATGAGTTAATTTTTTTTTTGTCAAGCCATGCAAGGTAGTCAATGGGTTTAGGATCCTACAAGCCCAATACCAGTTGGTTCGACGTGGACCTGGAGCTGCTGATAGCCTTTTTTTTCCCCTTTCTGTTTTCGTTGTACACTAACAGGGAGGTCAACATTATTTATTCTTTCTATAAAGAAGAAACAGTATCAAGTGTTCTAAAAGCTGTGACCTAAAGGTTTTCTTTGTGCTGTGCAGTCAAGGGCAAGGCTTGTATTCAGAGCTGTGGAGAGGCAGATGACTATGTGGATCGACATAATAAAAATTATTCAACAGAAATTAAAAAAAAAAAAAGAAAAATAGAAATCTGGAGATCAAATATTTGATGGCAAATGCAGTGAAACAGGTATCAAGAGATGGCTGTGTCTGGAGTTGTAAAGACCAAATTACCTTCCCGGCAAAAGGGTGGCTAAGTGAGTTTTCCATCCGACCAGCAGCTGCTTCCCGCTGACCTCGTTGGCTTTTCTTTGAAATAATGGGGCAATTACGATGCCTTGTTGACCTCAGGAGTGTTTGTAGGGAACAAGAGGAGAAGCATGGGGAGGTCAGGGCACACTATCACAGCAGCAGAGCATCATCTGTGGGCAGAGGCTACAGGGTATCTGTAGGACAGAAAATCTGATTTTGTTGTTGTTGTTGTTGTTTTTCCTTCCAAAATCACTCCCAGAGACCCTGAGGCTGGGTATAGAAGCATGCCCAGCCCTGCAGAATAGTTTGGGCCTGTGCAAAATACAGGAGTGGGTCCTCAGGTTGAGCTGGGGTGGATGGAGCAGGACCCGGTCGCTGTCGTGCTCCCCAGTGCCCTGCGCCGTGGGGCTGGGTGCTGCCACGTCTCCCTTCTCCAGCCACGGAGGGCAGCATAGTGCAGGAGCTCTGCAGCAGCGCAGATGGGCTGAGCTGCAGAAGGTAGCAGAGCACTTCCCCAAATTTTCTCTCCAGTGCCTTAGCTTCTGAGGCTAATGAAGCTTTGAGGGATAATGTGAATTGCTGCATAAATTGATGTCCTTTGCTAATTGCATCAGCATTTTGCTTTGATGAAAGCCTAGAAAAAGGTGCCAAGAAACTAATAACATACAACATCAATAGCTGTTTAAAATAAAAAAAAAAATAAATAGAAAAAGAAGTCAATGATTGGTTGAATGTACGATGATTCATGGAGCCATGAGTCAGCTCACCAGGAGATGTTTTTTAAGTGTTCAGTGAAAGGCTTTATTTCAAAACAGTAAAAGATCTTCCCTTAAAAAAAACATTCCTAAACGTTGTCAGAGCACCATTCAGACTCCTAAGATGAAGGTCACCTAGCTCTGCTTGCTGGGATGCAACTCACCGGCACCCACAAGTAGCTGTGGCCCTCTCTAGTTTTTTTTCTCTCCTCCTTGATCACAAGCCAGACTTCTTATCTGAGCAGCACAAAACCAGGTGGCCAGAAACCAGGCAGCTATTGAAGGACTCGAGAGCCAAGTGGCTGACCGGCCACGGCTGCTGTGAGTGCCTCACGAGCCTTTCCCTGGCCAAGTTGGATCGAGGCACGCTGCCTCCTTTTAGCTCGGGGTCTGACAGAAGGCAAAGCCCTGCTACTCCTGCACCACGCTGCCAAGCACCTCTGGCTCAGACAGCTGGTAGTAAACACATTGTTATTACCTGGTGGTCATGTAGGAGTTGAACCCGTTCACTCAAGTTGTCTAAGGACAGAAAAAGCCTTGCAAAGTGGTGCTGCTTGCAGAGAGCCTGGGGCCGGTTCCTGCGCAGCAGTTGCTGTTCCTGCAGCATCTCTGGCTGCCGGCTGCCACTCTGCTGCACCCATTTGGCACTTCCATCCTGACCTTGCGGCAACCTCCTGCTACTGCCGCGGTGCTGGCAAATGCATTTCATAGCTACAGCTTCCACCCTCCAGCGAGACCCCTCTCAGCCACCAGAACCGTTTGCCAGTGGGGTCACGCACTGTTGCAATGGAGGCATGAAAGCCGACAGCTGGTTTCACTTCCCCATTGAGGAAAGATCCAGCACCCTTATTTTCTGAGGTGCTGTGAAAGCAGTGTGCGATGGCCATGAGGAAACGGCTCGCTCTTTGCCAGCCCCGTCTCACTCAGCCACTGCAGCACAGGAATGAAAACAAACACCCCAACAGATGCTGCAAATGTGTGTCGCCGTGTTAGCCGCCGCCAAAATCGCTGCTGCCGCATGTAAATATTTAGAGATGCCAATGAAGCATGCGAAGGTTTGAGCAAGCAGAGAGCTGAAAGGAGCCCAGAGGTGGGTGATGCGGGATGGCATTTCGGGGATGCACACACCTGCTGGGTCCAAAGGTCAAAACACAGCAGTGCTCTGGAGAAATACACTCAGGGTGCATGAAAGCGCTGCTTGAGTCTGAATGGAAGAGGAACTGAAGAATGACATTGCAACCATGGGGGGACCACGGAGGGTCATCCACTGCATTTCCTCACCCTGCAGCTCCTGGCTGTGCTGGAGTGCTCACCTGCATTGCTTTCCTCTTGTATTCCTTTTTTCTCCCTCATCGGTACCAACCATGCTCCTGGAAAGAATCAGAAGCCTTATTAAACAATATATAAATGCCTACACGATCATGCATTGCTAAACAGAATTCTGAGAACAAGTAATTTCAAGCCAATCTTATTTATTTCTTATGTGGAGTTGCAGAATGCATTCATCTGTCTTTATCTTCACAGGACTTTCAATGCCGTGCCTATAATGTTTCTATAAACTAGTAGAGCAAATACAGGGTAAAAAAAATTGCAGTAAGGTGAATGTATTAAAAGTTGAAAGACTGTTCTCAATGAGCAGCAAGTAATGGTTTAGGCAATGCAATGATTTAAAGGCAAAGACATGGCCAGCTCTGCTGCACATCACAAGGAGCCCAGAGGAAAAACAACAGAAACAAGTCAAGTTTTCAAAAGAATCCTTATCAGAAACTGTGGCTTGAATGGGGTTTGTTTAGTCCACGAGGGAGACAGTTGAGGAGAGGGAGCAAACGTTCATCTAGGACGACTGGAACGAGCAGTGAGCCACAGGGAGCAGGAGGGGGCAGCGGGGCTGCTGCAGGGGCTGCAATGCGATGGGTTTCTTAAATTCCTCTCCTACACAGCACAGGTGAGGTCTGCTTGGATCTGCCCTCGCGTACTGAGAGCACAGCAGCTCTTGCTGTCCCTTCACATCTTTCTTACCTCTTTACTTTCCTAACCTCACGCCACTTTCCACTTTAAGTTGGTTTAGTTAAAGTGCAAGCTGCAACATCCTGAAGGAGTGGCTTACTTTAATTAATCTTAAACTGATTCTGAATCAAATTCAATAACTAGGAACAAGTCACCAAAACTAATATAACTGTATCTGTATAGGGGTATCCCTCTTTAACTAAATACTTTTAAAGCCATGCTTTTATTTTATATGGTACAACTTTATGTGGGAGAGGCTTGGATCACTTAAATGCTTTTAAAAACATGACTAAAACTTTACAAATTAAAAAAAGCTCATAGAAATCAACAGAAATACCACATGAGAGTGATCTGGGATATTATTTTCATTAATTGTTGGTTTAGTCATTGGGTTTCTCTGTCTCTGTCAGCCCTGCAAGCTGGGGCACCACAGAGTGCATAGGAGGTGCCGAGGACCTGAAATCTGGTCTTCATCTTCTCTTTTCCTCCTCGTGTCTGAAGAGTAATGGGCTTCCTCTTGCTTTTTAAAGCAGCATGATGGAAGTGGTGGCATTGCACGCACTTGTGCAGGCTGAATGTGGTCCATCTGAGAGGGCGATTCTGCTGTAAGCACATAACACTGATGTAACATTTACTGATACAGCCTCGGTGCTTCTTGCCACAAGGTGCAATTCCCAAATTGTCCCATAGCTAGTTATACAGATCTTACTGATTTTACGTGTTTGCCTGTTTGTTTTAAATCCCACCCAGAGAAGGTGAGAATGTGCTGATAAGAACTGACAGCAGCATCATTCATAACTCTTCTACAGCTTCCTTCATCTTCTAGTTTATACCCGAATGCTTGGTGTTTGCCATTATGCTGAGATCAATGTGTCAAAATGAGGTAGATTGTTAAAGGAGACAATTCTGCTTCTGAGGTGGAAAAAAGCATGAGGTATTTTCTCCGAGTTAATCAAAGGAATTCAAAGGGAGTTTAAATCTTTCAATTTTCTTTGGCTCATGGAGACGATGAAAAGTGTCTGACCTCCAAGAAACAAACTGAATTCATGCAGTGGCTCTGTTGATAAATAAAATGTCCATCCAGACAGAATATTGATTACTTAGGTATGATATGCTGAATCACAAATAGGACCATCAAATGCAAAAGCAAGAAAGTATTATAAAATACATCAAGGCATCCAAGGTGTTGGGTTTAACGCAAATAGGCAAGTTAAAGAAGTGATATTAAGCTAACAAGACTGAGAAATAGCAAGATGCCATTGCTCCATCTCATTATTCACGGCAGCATTAGTTCCCCTGCAGCAGCTCCCTCCGCCACATCCATCGGTCACGTTGGCACTTGCTTTAGGGTTGCCAAATTGTCAAAGGGACTGGAGCCCTCATGGATATTTGGACCCCCAAATGCTTTTATCTACCTGGCATTGAGACACTGGGATTTTGACTAGGTGATCTAGTAGAGAAGGAAATGCCTGTTTTGGGTCATTACGGTTGTGTTTTTTTGAAGCGTTGGTTGTGAATTAGATTTCATGACAGATTCCTGAAGTGACCATCTGCTGGAGTTTACAGTGGTGTTTTAGGTAGAGGTTACCCCAGCTGCAGCCAGGGGCAGGGTATACAGGGTGCAGGATCACCTCCCCTGCCTGCCAGGAGGACCTTTTATCTGTTGAGCCAGGTTCTGTGGGAAGCAAGAAAAGAGAAGAGAGAATTACAGAAAATGAGGCATAAGAAACTTTGACCTAGATAGATGTGCACTTCTTTTTGTGTTTCTTGTGGAAGTGAGATCTGGCCAGTTCTGCTGGTTATTACGTGTGTTTTACTACCAGAGTGAACTGAAGACATTTTGTAAAGAAGGTAATTTGAAATTTAAATGAATTACTTAATCCTAGAAGAAGGAAACTTCCTAAGGAAAATGCAAAATTAAAGATAACCTGCATCAACTTCATAATCAGTAGCAAGTAACAAAGTGACAGTTACAGACATACTTGCGTGAAAGAAATTAAAATAAGCAACCTTTGCTCTTTTTATATTTGTGCAAGAAGTAGTGATAAAATGCATAATCTGTTTCATCCTTTTCTCTATAGAAAGAACACGAGCTGCAATTAATTCCAAGTATAGCAGCACGGCTGAAAGAAGTGATCATAAACCAAACCTAAGACTAACAACCTGGGCGGGAATATTTCCAAGCTGAGATATTTTTGGACTTGTCATCTTTGGCTGAAGTTCTGAGCCCGTCATATTTTCTTTTGTATTAAATACATTATGTGTCCTGAAGCAAAAATGAAAATAACCCTGGACTTAAAAAGCTCTCTTCACAGAGTTCTGTAAAGTCTGTTTTGTTTGACTTTTCTTGGAAGACAGCAGACTTTAGATTGAAAGAATATGTGCTCTAGGAGGCACAGGATGATCCTTTAAGCAAACATAGACATCCCCAGTCGTTATTGCTATGGGGAGATATACCTTTAGCTATGGGAGAAGAAACAGGGTGTAACTGGGGTGGACAGAGGGAAGGACACTGTCATTCCTGTTAAAGGTTAACTTCAGAAAACCTGAAGGAATTGTGTTAAAAAAGGGACCCGTTATTTACAGTAATTTATGCCATTCAAGGCTTATCCAAAGTCAAGCAGTCTCACAGGGGTCTGCCAAATTACTGCATGGTTTAGGAGATGAGGTATTAGCCTCGGGCCCTTCTGAAGGACTTTTATGTTGCTGGACTTTTGGGTAAGTGAGGGGGACGCGATTTCACAATATCTTCGTGGGCCTAAAGAAGCAGAACAGGACAAGGATGGTCTGATTGAAGACATGAGCTGAAAGGAGAGTTTAACAGCCAAAGAGAAGCACGAGGCACTGGGGCTGTGCTGATGTGTGGCCAGAGAGGTAGGACTGATAAAATAACTGTGTCTGCAAAAACAACGGTCGGAGTCCAGGGAGTTCAAGAAAATGCCTGTCAGCATTTTGGAAAATGCAAAGAATTCTGCTCAATTCAGTAGCTGAATATATTACAAAGCAGACCTTAAGTTCAGTTGCTAATGGACCAACACACAAGCTAGCACAAGTCCCTTAATGTTACAGAGAAAGAGTATCACCAAACGCAAAGATGGATTTTTAGATGGCCTCTGTCATGGGCTGTGCCTGCCACCACGGGAGGCTGCAGCCCATAGCTGGCAGGATTTGCACAGGCGACTTGCTTCACATACCGTGTGGCTGAACACACAGCTGGGGAGGTTTTCTGCATTTTACACGTTGAAGCTGGGACACCGCGGTCAGGCTCCAGCCCCCACCAAGCCTGAGGTAGGCCGCCAAAATCTCACCCTGCACTTTTATGTGACTTTGTGCCTGTGAGGTGAGAGACAGAGTGGAGTTTCATGGGATTATGCACACGATTTCTAATTCTAATCCTCCAGATTACGAATGGAATGCTTATGGGTTAATAACCAGTGAATGTTAATGAAAATGAGTATCAGCTGCACTGATCCCCAGAGTCTTTTTTTTTTCCTGCAGTTTTATGTCTTTTGGAAACAGAGAGATTCCCAGAAGTGGCTTTGCTTTTTTGTTTGCATGTGGAGCCATTTGGTTCATATTGTTACCACGTCTCCCCTTGTCCCCTTCACTGCCCAGGTGATGCAGCTCTCTGTTAGCTGCTTCTCTCGGGGTCAATAATTTTAAAGCTAGCAAGGCTGAAGAATTAAATAGGTAATGGTACATTCGGTAAATGTGTTAACAGAAGTAATTTTACCTTGATGCCTAGCTGAGAAATTCAATCATCAAGGTATCAAACTATTCCTCTGCCATCAAGAGACAGAGTCATATCCATGTGTACAGAATGAGTACTCTCACAGGAGGCATGCACAAAAGCAGGAATCTGGGTCGCTTTTCTCCCTTTCTAAACTCTGTGTTCATTATAACATGCTATTTTTGTTGATGTTGTTGTAGTTATTAATGAGTAATTATTTTCCTGTGTTCTTAACCTGACCACTTGGGTAAAGACTAGAAAGCAAGTAAAATCGTGGTGACATCTAGTGGCTGCTGGGAATTCACGGTGGCATAAGGGGTGGGAATACCATCGCTTTGGACGTTTAAGCATGCTGTGCACAAAACGAGGATGTTAAAATGGAGCAAAGAATGAATTAAAACTGTACGGGATGTAATTATGTGACCAGTCCCATAATTTAATTCAAGCATGTTTGCGAACTCTCAAGAACACAAGTAATGATTGCAATCAGACCAAGCAAAAGCAAATTAATTTCCAAAAAGGCACGTTAGTTTGTGATGAAATAGAGGAGAATTTGCCTGACAGGTTTTATGGCTGGAGGAGAAACTGGGGCTTTCATACAGAGAATCTCCGTGGCTACCATTTTATTCAGTATCCAGTCAACTGCTTAGAGCTGAGCTATTCATCATAAAGGCTATTTTAAATATTTCTGCAAAAAAATAACACCCTGGTCCCTTTGACACCAGGACTTGTTTAGGCCCCAAAGCCATGTGCCTGCTGTAGACCGCTCAAACTTTTGTGTCTTCAGGGACATTTGGGACAATGAGAGGAAGATCTGCCCAGCATATTACTGAAATTTAAGACTAGTTTGCGGATGTCTCGTGACAGAAATTTAGACCAGTTCAAAATATTTTGAAAAGCTAATTGCAAAGAAAGTAATAGGTCGTAGTGTGTTAATGAGGAAATACAAAAATACATATTTTGTGTAGCTGGAGAATAGGAGGCAGGGTGTTGGGGTATCCCAAGTATAGCTGGTATTGAGACAAGAAATACTAATCTGATTTAAATTTAAATATATAGGTTGTGCAGCTGGCACGAACAACAAGCTACTGTCAATACATACCAGAGGTGCATGGTTAACTATAGGTGAGGAAATATTTGGAAAAAAAACAAGTTCAGAAAGGAAACTGCCTTGCCCAACCATTATGTCTCATCCTTGCCATTAACACACAGAATAACCACAACCATCAAAAATCCAAACAAACAAACAAAACCAAACAAGAGCTAATGTCAATTAAATGCAGTGAAATAAACAGATAGCTGAGGCGTATCCAGAGCTGGGCCACTCCTCCCCACACGCCTCCTGCTGCTGCAGCCCTGTGCCTCCACGGCCATCCAGCTGGCCTGGCGGTTTGCTGGGACAACTTGAAAGCAAGAACCCTGGGGAGATTACGAGGGAAATTGAGGCTTGTGATGATGCAGTTGGCAGGTTCCAGCATGGCCAGTTGATGCAACACATGGTCCAGCTAGTAACATGGGTGCCCCTTACACATAATTTGTAAGGAGGTGAGAGTTGTGTTTATTATGTATTTGCAGGCAATATGCTGTCAATTACTGGCTCTATTTACACCTGTAACAGCTCAGCTCAGAGGGAAGTGAGTTCCTTCCCCCTCTGTGGCTGGGGCAGAACTCTCCCTGCCACTGTGTGCATCCTCCAGCAAGTCGGGACTCAGACCACCAGCCCCTTCCTAAGAGGAAAAAACAAGTCCTGCCCTTTTGAAGAACCCAGGCCAGACGCACAGACCGGGTGCCATCCAGGTAGCATCTAGGCTGCTGGAGGTACACAGTGTGCCCTCCCACACCAGCCCATGGGAGACACGTGGAGAAGTGAGGTGCTGCCCATGGGTGTCATCGTCTCATTGGGGCCACTTTTCATAAAGTGCTACTCGGAGTGAATGGAGCACCAAGATCCGACCATGAATAAAGGTTTTTGGACTGGGATTGAATATTATTTAAAAGTGGCTAAATGTTATTTTTGCATTAAAGTCCAATTTTCAAAATAGGGTTGAGAGCAAGGAAAGCAGCAGCTCCCTGAAAGCCCTAACCTCAGGGCTTGTCTGCATGAGGAACTTTACTAGCATTTCTCCTGTTGTCAAAGTATAAGTGAATTAAAATAAATCCAATTATGGCTGAATTTTCTCTGACGGAGTGCATCCACACGGGCTTACCATCTGCTTTAACTAATCTGTGCTATGAATTCATAGCACTGTATTGTTTGAGTTAGTCTTCTGGGGTACTGCTGGGTAAACAATGATTAAATCTGTTTAAAAAATATGATTTACACTAATGCTTTCGTAAGGGTGTTTCACATAACTTCAGTCTGTTTTGGAACTGTGTTGCATGTAATGTTAACCTGTTTTTAAACCGATAAAAAGAAATGGGTGTAAGCTCTTAATATGCAATCCCTCACTTAGTATTGATAATGATTTATGTTGGGTTATGTTGAAAGAACTCCTGATTGACTCAAATTACATAGAAGTAAGCCAGTGGCCTGGCGAGCGATTTTATGTGTAGGGAGCTGCCCATGTTTAATGGGGCTTAAAGCTGTCACACCTTTAATTGAACTGTTTCAACACTTTTTATGTACACACAGTCAGGGTCCTAGATAATTTATAACCCTTCAAAACAAATAAGGAAATTCATGCAATTCCTTAGGAAGAGACGGCTATAAATACAAAAAAAATGATCCAGGATGTCATTTCCATTAGTTAGCTACTTTACTCATTTTATTTCTCTATCCTTCCTCACTTTTTTTTTTTTTTTAATATCAGTTATCTTGATGAAAACCCTTCCAGCACTGTTCCTGGCAGAGGAACCTCATGAGAGGGCTGGTGTCATTGCCAGCATCCACTGCAAGACTGGGGTGCTGCACTCAACACACCCCAAAAACACTTCTCCTGCCCAGGCAAAGCACTGCTGGCTCTGCATTAGGTTTAAGCCAGGACTAATAGGTGTCCAATTAATAAAGAGCTACTTCTGTCTACCTGCCACTCACCTAACACAGACACATCGATATGAGCTCATTCTCAGGATTAGCACCGTAGCCCTAACATTTGTCTTAATTCAGTGGCAATATTTTCAAAACTCCCTTTAGCTCCTGGTTTGTGTGCTGCTGTTACTCATTAGGCAGAATGCGGGCCATCACGTTGGGCTAGATTTGCAGTGGAGAGTTTCTAAAGAGAGCACTCCATCGCTCCAACTCATCAACAGAATTCAAAGGAAATTTAGGGTTTTATGCTGTGGCTGGCAGAGAAGATGAAAGGAACTTGACCTCGGGGGAATCAAGAAAGCTTCTCTGATGGCTCCACAGGAAAAAAAAAAAAAAAGTGCTTGTCCGGAAGCTTCATTGCTCATTTAAGCTGTTTTTAATGAATCCTGAATAGAAAAGTTCATCAAAAGCAAGACAGAGTCAATAGCAGAACGCAATGTATTAGGGTGCCCGAGATGTTGGGAATTAATGCTGCTGGACAGGCAGCACAATTTGGGCAAAAGGGCAGGAATTTTGCCTGCTGTGAGTCTTCCCTGTGCTGCCCTGCCCAGTGCTCATCCACTCCAGTCCTCGCAGCTGTGGCAGAGATTCCTCCTCCAGCAGAATTTGAATTCCTCCCACTCCTCCCCGCATTTCTTTGTTAACTAAAGAGAGAAAACCAGATTTATCTGCCTTGGAGGTGGTGAGACCCGTGCTGCAGCTGGGACACCCTGACCCTTGCGTCTCTTCTCCTTGCTCACCAAAAGATGCCAGCAAAGAGCTTCGGTTCCTTGGAACCAGCGCTGCATCAGGAGCCTTCCCGCTGTACACTGGATAACAGATTTTTCTTGAAAGTCCTGCTTTTGGTGTGTTTCCCAGTGGGATCTGGCATACGGAATGAGCGTGTCCTCCTGCCGAGCTGGGTAACTTCACTGGGTGGAGACAAAGGGTTAATGCATAGGTGTTCCTGCTCATTTCAGCACTGAGGTTTTTCCAATTATAAAAAAATAAAAATCCCCTGCATGTCTATGCCTATAATAATTACATTGCCATATACTGTAAAACAGAGAAATCTTAGAAGGAACAGTTTAGGGAAATAGGGAGCGTGGATTTTGTTGACCTTGAAGAAATATATTCCGTAAAAATCTTTAAAGGCAAATGAAAGAGGCAAAATGCTTTTATAGACATTTCTGGGCTTCTAACATGTGTGTGATTAACTGCAGTGCCAGGGTGAGTGCAGGCAAAGCCCGAAGCAAGGCACACTCTGCCTTCCACCACAGGAAACCCCAAACTGGGATAGCAGCTGGGGGTTTGTCTCATCACTAATATATTCTTCAAGAGGTTTTTAAAGCAAGCACACGAGAGCGTGGGGAATCACACTGGTTCAGTAGGGCTGGAGACAGAGTAAAATTACAGTGACATCTAGTGCTCATAAATATTTCACAAAGGTGCTATGAGCAAAAAAATAAAACATTTATTGCCAGGGAGCATTCTGATCGCGTAACGCACAAAATCAGATCATTAACCAAGGGCAGGAAATGAGGTGGGATACAAACGGGGGAGATGATGCGAATTAAAGTGTTGCAGGGATGCTGCAGAGCCAGTTCCCAGCGCTGGGAACGGTTGCAGGTGGGTTTCCACAGGGATCTGTGCTAGGTCTGCATTTCTCACTCTTTCTGCAGAGTTTGCCATTGGTACTAAATTGCAGCGTGTTCGTATAAAAGCAGCTTGACGTTTTCACGCCTGGGAATAGAACTAATAAAATGGTGTGTAGCTTCCAAAAGCACATGCCGCTCCCCAGGGAGAGGAGAGCAAGATGAATCCTCGTCAGCGGCAGGAGCAAGCAGCGCATACACAGCTCGTCCTGAGCAATGGGCCAGCGCTGGAGGAAAGCAAACGGAGGGAGAGGAATGACACGATCTTTTTTTTTTCTTTTTTCTTTTTTTTTTTTTTTTAAGCTGTTTTCTGCTGGTTTTGGCTGCCTGATGAGCAGCCTGACCAGTAGCCTGCAGTTCTGCAGTCCCACCTCAACTACGCCACAGGTTACCGAGAAAAGGAGGAAAGGGAGTAAAGCAAAGGCTTCCTGTTAATCCTTGGGCTGCTCCTCATCCGTGCCTTCACTGTGCAAAGGGATGAAAACCACGACGGTCAGGTTAGCGGAACAGCCACCCGGAGCGATAAGCAATGCACTTAGTGCATTGATTTTGCGGCTTTAAACCAGGTAGATTTGTGGCCGCGTAAATATGCAGTCAAATTTCTTCTGATGAAACATTCAGGAGAGCTTTTAATAAAAGTTGGGAAGGAAGCTCCCAGCCAATTTCAGAGGCCTTCCCATGAGTCCCCAGCAGCCAGGCAGGTTCAGGCTATTAATTATTAGCTGAAAGCCTAATATACATTCCCACCCACCTCAGGTGCCACTGGAGAATGTGCCTTAGGTGTATGTGTAACGGAGAGACAAATTCAGGTGCAGCGGATGCTTTGGCTGCCTCCAGGAGTTGTGGGTGACAGCACCAGCAATTGGCTGCCTTTTACCTTATGGTCTGAAAATGTACAGGGTGGATGCCACTTAAATCATGTCCATCATCCCATAGGAAAGGCCACTCACCAGTTCAGATGGTCAAGGATCAAACTGGTCCTTGCTGGAAAAACATAATGCTGTTGTGGGTAAGGGGCCTGGGGCAGTGGAGCAGAGCCAGAGCTGGTGCCAGGGATGTGTCTGTGCCACCCAAAGCGGCTGAGCCCGTGACACCAGTGTCCCCCAGCATGGCTCCCGAGCATAGCAGGGAGAAAAGGCAGGAGCTGCAGGTTGCCACAGTAACCTCCACTCCACCACCTTTTGCTTTTATTCCAGGAAAAATCTGTCTCTCTGCAAACACCCAGCGCCGTGCACATGACTTACACTGATCGTGTTCATGGTGGGACTGCTGAATGCCAAGGATCGGTGCGGAGGGGCCCTGCAGGACCAGCTCCTTGCTTCTGAATCCTCCCCCAACTTCCAGACTCTCCTTGACACAGCCAAAACTGCACGGGTGAGTCTGGGGGAGTGCTGCCAACCCCAAGCATCTCTCCTATTTTTCCCTGCTCGTACTCCTGATTCAGCTGCGGGGCGGAGGGAAGGCATTGTCATCGCGAACGCGTGTGATTTCTGTGATTCGTGTTAGTGCATTGTGATGAGTATGTGTTTTCTGAAGGTGCAGATGTTTTATTTTTATTTTTTCTTCTTTGCTGTCACTGTACCTCTCTGTTTCCTGCTCTTCACTGAGATAAAAGGTTTCCCTCCCACCTACCTCTCCAAAAAATAAAATATCTGAGTAGCAGGAATGACAGAACTCTTGTAATTGTTCCTCAAATTGCTTGTTTCCAGGCTGATTGCCTGAAATAGGGCTGATCCTCAATCCCACTGAAGTCAATGAGAGCTTTTTCACTGAAACAACAGCTTTATTTTAGAGAAGCTTTGTGGGGAGCAGGCTCGAAGTCAGGTGAAGGCAAGCAGCATTGCTATGTGGGCTCCAGCAGAATAACGCCAGTTTTACCCTGCTGAGGACAGGGCTTGGTAGTTTTGTTGCCAGAAGATAAATAACTGCTCGTAAATGGTGGCTGCTGCTGCATTTAGGCACATGGAGAAAGATTTTCAGATTGAATATATCTATGTATGTGTGTATGCATATAGAGAGATATTAATTTTCCTGTAATATAAATTAGATCATTATATGATCATATACATTATATGAACATATACATTATAAAGCCAAGATATTTTCTGTTTAGGCAAATTAAGGAATATTTCCCTTTGAGATGTTCTTCATGTTGCTTTATCCCACTCACGGAAATGTTTTTCCCCACAGTATTCCTTCAGGTAAATGCCTCTCCTTTAGTCAGTGTACTTGTGGATTAGCTGCCAATATTTTCCTCTTGAAATACCTCGCAAAAATATTCTTTGCATATGGTACACAGGTTTGAATAGCCAGTTATTCATGTACCTGATAATGATCGAGGCTGTTGACTTGCAGATCCTCTTTGTGCAGGTGGGCCATGCCTAAGCAGCTGGAACTACACGTGCCCTTACCACAGCACATTTCTATACTTGTTTAGCAGCAGTATGGGATTTTTGCAGGTGATCAGCTGATTAAGTCTAAAAGGATGTCCTATGTTGGTTTTTATATTACGACCAATGTAACGTGTTTATTTTCACAAGGCCTTTCTGACCCTACCTAGGGAAATGCATTGCCTTGCTATTGCCGAGCAGCTATTGATAACCATGAAAATGGGGTGAAATTAAACAGAATTATAAGGCTGTCCCTAGGGGCTGAGTATTGCCCCATATACCATCTCCTTTGCTCGCGGGCTCTGCTGTGATGCCCATTTTGCCTGGCGGCACCTCTGTAACAGAGGGGTGCATGAGGAAATGTCCCGCGTGGGCTTTGACAGCGTGACCGGAGGCTCCCGTTAGAAAATGTGAAATGAAACCGTCTCGGGGTCCAGCCTGTGATGCTGAGGCCCATTACACATTACACTGTCACACTTCCCTTGGGCAGACACAGCTTAACGTGACGGCAATTATTATCTGGTTAATCTTGGGAGTATATGTCTGGACAAAAAGCCAGGAAAATGGAATATATCCAGTTTCTTGATGGGAAGTTGAAATGAAGAGAGAAAGATTAACACCCTGGGTCTCCAAAAGTGCTCAGGGTGCATATTGCATATTGATTTTGGAATATTTTCAAGGCAGCGGATGCAGTGTTCAGATGTGTAGAGAGGGAGAGAGGGAGCTCGTGCACTTCTTGCAAAGCTGAAGTTGCAGAACTAACATCTCGGTACCTGCAGCCCAGGGGCAGCCCCGACCTCCTGATGGTTTTGGGGAGGTCCTGCTGCTTTTAGCTCAGCTCTGCCAAGCGGAGCCGGAAGCAGTGCTGCTGCGTGATAACGCCGTGGTTTGAGCATTAAGGAAGGGAGGGGAAAAGCCTCCCACCATTTTGCTGAGAGTGGTGGCGGGGATGGCTCACATCCCACCTGCCGGCAGGGTGCCTGTGTTGGGTGGCTGCAGCCGGCGGTGCCCCATGCTGGGAGCAGAACTGGTTTCACATCCTGCTGAGATGTGTTTCTTCTCTGAAACTGCTCACACGTGACCCTGCTGGTGCTGACTTGCCTCCCTAACGGTAAGGAGCATTTTCAGCAGTGCTTTTGGGGACTGTGGTGAGGGAAAAGCTGGCATGGAGGAGAGGGATGCAAGCTTGCTCCAAAAACGCATCAGGGAAAGCGCTGGGGTCTGCCTGGCCTTGCCTGAGCTCCTTCCCACCCGCCTGGCACCGCAGGGCAGCAGGATTGCAGTAGCAGCCCACTGAGGTGTGACCACCTGCTTTTCCACCAGCGTGGCCGCTGCACCAGCTCAGGATGCTCAGCAGCTCCCGGCCGGAGCCAGGCGTCTCACTGCTGTGGGAAGGTGAGTGCAAGCAGCCTGGTTCTGCCCAAGCGAAACACAAGCTCGCTGCTCCGTCCCACATCATGGCCACCAAAGACATCTCTGGATGGCCAACAGCCTTCAGCACAACCTCCTCCATCAGACCCAGCGTCCCTCTGCTCAGCCTTGGCAGGAAAGCTGCATGAGTACGTGTCCGAGACTGGCAGAGTGAGTTTTGGTTATTTTGGTTACAGGATGAGGACCTGCACAGCCCAGACCCCCGAGAAGGCCAGCGCTAACTGCTGATCAGCTCCTCTTCAACCAGATCATTCAGAAGGAAAAACCAGAGGGGTTGGTGGCCATGGGGATTGTGGACGTACCAGGTGTACAAAAGGACCGATACGTGAGCCCAGGTAGGACAGCATCTCATGGAGGAGGTAGTGGGGACAGGGCCACTGAGCTCAAAGACGTGCTGCAAAGGTTACCCCAGATGTCTGGTAAAGAGGTCACTGGACACAGCAGCCTCGTGCAAGGCAGGCAGTGAAGCATCAGACACAGAAAGCTCCCAGGTGGCTAACCTGGCTGTTGGCTGCTCCTCCAGCCCCTTTCTCCAGCTTCCAGGATAAGCAGCATTTGTGCATTCACACCATCTCGCTCTCCTTGTCTTCTTCATCCTCCCTTCAGCACTCTCCACTACTCCTCATTTCCATATTCTCCCCAAAATTTGCAGTTTGACGATGACACTGGCAACTCTGAGGGAGGTGGACCACAAGATGGAGAAGATAGTGGAGCACTGAGGGTGTGATTACTGCTTGTGAAATGGAAGAGGACAACGTGTGCTTCCCAGTATCCTTCCTGCAGCCTGGCGCTGGGGTGACAGAAGCACGTGGAACCGAATGGTGTCCCTGTGGTGCTGGGAACACACGTGGACAAGGACCCACTCTGACCTGTCCACCACAGCAGTCACAATTCACAGGAAAATAAAAGCCAGATGTATGGACATATTTTTCATCAAAGCAGCTACTTAAAATACATGTTTTTTTGTTGTTGTTTCAAACCCTCCATGAGATAAAGCCATTCATGTAGAAAAGCTGATTGTTCCCCTTCTAATGGAATTTAACTGAATTACGACCACTTACATTTAAGAGATTTATGCTGAAACCCTCTGGACTGAAAGGCCCCACAGACCGAAGCGGTCTCCTCGGTCTGCATTAGCATACTTGGTGTTGGCTTGTGTGAAAAACCTCATATTGGCAGGGTAAAGATAAAGAGAAGAGATAATTTTTTACTCTCAACAGCCCTCAGAAAGATGCCTTGGATAGTGGGAACACTAAACCTGAGATCTGGTCTTTTCCTTGCTGAGAAAAAGCCACGCCGCGTCCACAGAGCTACTCCCTTCCCTAATCCCATGGGCAGAAGGCGCCGCTCTCATCGGACCCATCCTTTCGCTGGGGAGGAGGACTTATTACATCCCCCAAACTGCACGTGATGGATGCTGTGGACGCAAATCGGAAAGATATGTAGCCACAGCTGCTTGATATCTATAATTACATAAGGAAGGCAATGAATATAAAGCGCAAGAGTCCTACCATTACGAATATGTTTATAGGCCATGAATATTATTTACTACGTGTGTATTAGAGCGGCTTACATCTATTAAAATTCCTTTGGAAATGGTAGGATGGGGCCTGCTGCTCCGCTCAGGGTTTGCAGCGTTTTCTTTTCCAGCCACCAGAGTTCAGCAGGATGGAAGAATCGGAACTTGTGCAAGAATTTAAGATTTTATTTCATTTAAAACATGTCAAATGTTTTATTAGTTTAAAAACTAATCTCTTTTAAACATCTCGCCCCTTCTTCCCACCAAAAGCAACCAGCTAAATAGAACACCTCATAATTTCTATGTTAAGCATCCAGCTAATAGGAGATAACAACCCCCGCTCTGTTATGCAGCCCATCACAGAGGGCACTGTAGTGGGAGCTGTTTAACACTGAGCAGACACTCGACTGCACACCGTTCCCCCAAACAGGGCACCATATGCTTTTATTTCTCCAAGCAAACACTGCAGCACATAATGCTCTGCTAAAGGGGGGAGGGAGGAATATTTGATGCAGCCTCTAAGGAGAGTCAGGAGGAGAGAAGGATTTCAGTAATAAATTAAATGCTGTCGGCAGTTTAAATGAATAAATAAATAAAAGCCGAGTGCAATTACATTGATGTTCTTCTGGAAGAAGCTCAGCAAGCTTCGCCTCCTGCCAGGTCCGGGACAATGTGTTACAGGTCGCTGCTGGCCAAGTGCTCCCCCTGACCCGGGCTGGGCTTTGCCCTTTGCCTCTTTTTGGGATGGGCTCAGGTGGGAATGTGTGGCACATCCAGGCACCTTGCCCATCAGCAGTTATTGCAGTTTATTGCCCTGCCAAGCCTGAAATGAGCCGCTATGATTTGGCACAGAGCTGAAATGCAAACAGACTCTGGCAGGGCTTCTGGGTCAAGATGAGCTTTCCCTTCCCCTTCAGCTCTCACTGAGCGAGCTTTGCCCTGTGGCAGCCTTGGGTGCACCTGGGGAGGACGAGACTTCTTGGCTTTAATGGCTTGAGGAGCAAATGGTGGAGAGTGGGGAGCAAAAAGGAGTGATTCAGGAACAAAGGCATGGGACAGTGAGCTTAGATGAGAATCTGGAAGACACAGGAAGAAACTGTTCCATCAGGGCTACATTGTAGGGGGGTGGCTGAGGAAAACTGGGTATCAAAGTATGAGGAGAAATGGGTTTTGCTCCTACTCGGGTAGGAAACACTTGTGTCTTCTCAGGAACTCAGTGTTAGCTGCTACCAATACCTTACTCCCACATTTGCCCAAGGGAACGTGGTGCTTTTGGCATCGTCTGGGGTCCCAAGTGGCTCTGGGGAGTGTGGGCTTCTCCTCGGTGTGGGTCCCACAGGCACCACGGGTCTGCCTACCTGGCTTTTGGCCCCTCTTTGTCAAAATGAAGCCTGTGAGAAGAGAATGGATTATTCCATGCACAGCAAGATCTGGCTAGGAACATAGGCTTTCTCTGTTCACCAAGTTGGACCTGCCCAGAGGAGCCCAAGAAAGGCAAGTAATCCATTCCCTCGAGTGTCTCTCGCCTTGGGCATCAGTTCTGTCTCGTGGGGTCAAACACCGGATGCCGATGGTATGATAAAGAGCCAAATTTTGATATGGCAGTGGAGCTGTGTAATGGGTTACCACATGCCTCTCTGTTTGGTCTGATTTATTATCTCTGCTAATTATCCCAATAAATCAGTGTTTGAATGAAACTCGCTGGTGATGCTAAATGTGAAGGACTGTTAGGGAATTAACATAGAAGAATCTATCTGTTTATATCCGAGAATTAATAAGATTTAGCTTGGAAAAGGGTAAGCAAAACATGCAGAGAGAAAAGCAGTATGAATCACACTGAGAGCTACCTGTGTGCTGGCACTTCATATCATCACTTTGCCAGAGGCATCCTCAGGTGCTACTTCTGGGCCAGGATCAAGGCAGACGCACTGCTGGCCCACCCTATCCTCACACTCCAGGAAATTTACTGAAAAAACAAACAAACCAAACCAAACCAAACCAAAACCAAGCATATAAATTATAAAGCGCCAGTTAAGAAAAGGCTGAAGTTCCTGTGCATGCTGACAGAGGAGAGGGGTGCTGTGCAGAAATCTTGCTGCTTTTCAGAGTGGAAAAAACTTCCCAGGCTCAATGCCTGCAAGAAATATTCCCCAAGTTTCTGAACAACCAGTAACCCAACACCTGGGGAAGCTCTATATCGCCCACGTGCATCCGGCTAGCTTTTTGTCATTTTCTGTTACAGCTCAAACTAGCCACTGCAGGCAGTACAAAGTGAGTGAAAACACTCTAATAACAACCAGGTTTTGAATGCGGGTTGAGTCAGTGCTGTTGGTTTTGTTCGCTCACTACGGCTCTTGTGCTCCACCCTTTTCTTTTTTTTTTTTTTTTTTTTCTTTCAGCTTTTGCAATCTGACAGAAGCGGGTGGAAGCAAGTTGAGAGAAAAGACATTCCCCTGGAAAGCAGCTGGAGGACAGTCTTTGACCCCTGCCTGCACCAGGTAAAGGACAGAGGACCGCACTGCTCGCTTTACCTTAAACAAATCCCCCCAGGAGATCCGTTCGTGGTTGAACTGATTTTCCAGGTAAGACCTTTTTTTCAACCCTCAATTTTGGCAGCTGAGCACTTCATAACCAGGAAGTTAAATACGACTGAGGACAAAACACATCAGAAAATGGCTAGGTTGTGTAACGGCAGAGAGAGAAACGTTCAGCTACAGATGCCTCCTTTTACGTCAGTGTACCAGATACGCTGCTTTATTTACTTGGTTATCAGCCTCAAACAGCTCGGGCATTGGTGCCATCTGACATATTTCAGTTACAGCTATTGAAAGGGACTTGTAAACAACTACATGAAACACAGAAAGACAAAAAAAAAAACCACAAAGGTTTCATACAATACAGAGGTTTCACCTACTTTGGCAAAGTGAAGGAAAGGAAGAAAAAGGGAGGGGGAAGGGATGCTCGTTGCTGGTGAAGCTAGCTTTCTGTTCCCACTGCAAGAGCTAAGTTTCTGCGAAGTCCATCTCCAAAAATTAATAGAGTTGTAGTTGCGATGCTTTGGGGAAAAGCTTGGGAACAAGGTGGAAGCTGAAGAAAGAGAAGGCCCAGAATAATGATCAGATACTCTTTACCTGATGTTTGATAATTCCGGCCTGCTCTTTAAATCTCTTAGATGTGGTGGTGGCATGATGCAATAGTTACAGGTCTTTGACCATTTGCATCCTAAATGTGGGTAGCCACCCTGGGAACACCCTCTGCTCCTGCCAGGACATTACGAGAAATGGAGAGCTTGTATTTTCATTGCTTTCTTTATATACTGAAACTATATAAAATTTCCATACAACTCGGTGGACACTATTTTTCATCATATTAAGAACTGAATCCTGTTGGAACAGTCAGAGTTTTTTCTTATGGTTTTATCTTAAGAACCACACACAGGTACTTTGAGAACATTTTGGGACGTTTCAGGTCAATGATCTGAACAACAGTGCTCTGTGCTCAGAGCCATCTGAAACTCACTGGTGCCCAGGGTGGAATAAGAAAGGTATTTGGCCACATTAAAATCCCATTTCTTGCCACCCTACACCACGGGCTCAGGTCTTTGGGCTGCTTTCTTCCCTCGTGCTCATGTAACACAGCATCCTGCTAAACCTGCTGCAGATGGGACAGGGAGGGCAATGCCTGCTGCCTGGGAGACAGCTGCCTCCCCGAAACACGACTATGAGTGCAAATACACCCCCAAAGAGACTGATGTCAGAAAATGTGGGGTCCCTGAAATTTGCATTTTTGGCCCAAACCTTGGTTTCCTCCCACTGCTGGTGCAGGGCGGAGGAGCAGGGCCAGGAAGATGAGTCCTGCTCAGGGAGTGGCTCCCAGCGGACGAACCAAAAATCTCCCACAGCCTGTTCTGCCTCTGTGGCTGTAAAAACAATTCTGGGCTCCAGATCACATCTGCTACCTCCAGCACCGAGAGCAGACGCAGGTGTGACTGGCCTCTGCCAGCCTGCCCAAATAACGGAGGAAACACCATGGACGGGGGGGTTTATTTCAGATGCAGTTGCAGAGGAGGCTCTAGATTGCTCTGCAGTGGCGGGAGGGTTGGCTTTCTGCTTCTGCTTTGCTGAGTCAAACCACAAGTAAAGCAGTTCAGAGCTGGAGAGTCTCAGTTCCCGTAATTTCTAGTGAGGAAACAGAGCTGTTACTGTTTTTGTTCCTTCCTACCGAGATTTGTAGCTTTGCTGGGCAGGAACTCTCTGCTGAAATGTGCTTAGCACAGCCGGAGCCTCTTGTCACAGCTGTAAAAGAAACAATTAAAAATAACATTTGTGCTCATCAGCAGTGCCCCATTGGCTTCCCTCAGTGCTAATACTTGCACTCAGCTGCCTTTGATAGGACCATTTGTCAAACCCTGCTCCTCTTCTGAGCAGGTTGCTCATTCTGATGACAGCCCCGTTATAACAGATGGGGAAGATCCTTCCATTACTTCTGACACAAGCTATGGTATTTTCTTCACCCTTCTCCCAGAGGCAGTATGGACATCAAAGAGTATTTTGCCAGAATTTCTTATCGGGGCTCCTACGACAAACCGGACCTGGAGACCTTGACAGAAATATTCCAGCACCACATCCAAGCAGTCCCTTTCGAGAACCTCAGCATCCACTGCGGGGAAAGCATTGAGCTGGACCTGGCAGCCACTTACGACAAGATAGTGAAGAGGAAACGCGGGGGCTGGTGCATGGAGAACAACCACCTCTTATCTTGGGCCCTGAAAACCCTAGGGTATGATGTCACCCTTCTGGGATCGAAAGTTTATGTCCCGGAGTATGATGCATACGCTGATGACATTGACCATCTGCTGCTAAAAGTGGTGCTTTGTGACAAATCCTACATTGTGGACGGCGGTTTTGGGATGGCCTACCAGATGTGGCAGCCAATGGAGCTGATTTCGGGGAAAGATCAGCCTCAGACTCCCGGCATCTTCCGCTTCCTGGAAGAGGATGGGACTTGGTACCTTGAGAAGGTGAAAAGGAAGCAGTGTGTTCCCAACCAAAGCGTCTCCACTTCTCATAATGTGGACAAAGAAGTTTGCCGGCGAGTTTATCTCTTCACCCTCCAGCCACGAGACATAGAAGAGTTCAGAGCCCGCAACCTGCACCTGCAGACTGCGCCGGACTCGCTCTTCGTTACGAAGTCCATCTGCAGCCTGCAGACAGCCGACGGCGTCCGGGCACTGGTTGGCTGGAAACTTACTGAGATAAAGTACAATTATAAGGATAACATGGATCTGGTGGAAATCAGAATCCTTGCAGACGAAGAAATGGAGAAAACACTGAAAGAGAAATTCAGTATAACACTAGATAAGAAATTTGTACCCATCAATACAAGCAGGTTGTCTCTGTTTTAACTCACTGTCTGAATTATAATTCAATCTAGTGGCATTACATGCAGTTCTCCCCCCTCTTTTCTGACAAGCATCTAAAGGTTAAGTTTTCTCTTTCCATCTACCCCAGTGTAAGGCAGAACAGATTAGCATGAATCTGGAAAATAAATTGATTTTCACAACTGTTCCTGCATCTCTCCTTGGTTTGGGTACAAATTGTTTCTTCCTCACTCAATCAAATCGCTCCCCTTCTGTTTGTGCTTAGCTGGCAGCAGACGCTGCCCATTCCCTGCTCCTTTCACCTCTTAAAAGCTTTTCCCACGATACCAGAGCAGCAGGGCAGGGCGATGGAGCACTATGTCCCTTTCCTTATTACTTTGGTCTGCCACCTGGGGAAAATCATACCCACATCTTAAATGAATGCTATTTTTTTGAAATGTAATAGCCAGAAAAATAAAGACATCCAGTGCCATTTGCTACAGTAAGTCATAAGCCTCTCCATTATGCTCTTGCACTCCTAGCACCCTCTCACATAGCAGTCGGACAGTCCCTCCAGTACCGAGGGGCTTTTTATGGCCTAAAACCAGTGATGAGAAATGCTAGGAGACAATTCTGCCTTGTTTCAGACTTTACATGACTCCTGTTCTCTCAGTGACATAACCAAAAAGCAGAATTTCTTCAAACTGAAAGCATCTCCCATGGATTTTGTTTGTGACCACCCAGCAGAGGACTGCTGGGAATGCACTCTCCTTGCACAAGAGCATTGCTCCTACTCCAAATGTTATTGCACGTCAGTTATTTTGACCGAATTCAAACAAGTGCACAGAGTTATTTTTCCAAAACATATCTGCTTGACTGAGAATGTGTTTGCAGTGGTACTAATTATATTGATACAAGGAAAAAACGATGAATCTTAATCAGATACCTAAAGGCTAAGATTGTTAGTATGAGAAATTACACAAATGTAATCACTTTGCCCTTTGAGATGATGCTTGACGTTCCTTTATGTACAAATCACAGAAGCATTACAACTATGTACTTACAACTAAGTAAATCATGTAAGTGAATTAGAACTACATAAAAAAAAAAAATTGTGAAATTTTCATTTTTTTTCCCGCCCATATTGCAACCTTTATTCCCAAAGTAAAAAAAAGTAAAAAAAAAAATCATTAATCACTGCAGTTGTCCTGATTGTTTGCATATGCAGATGTTTTGCAGCCAAGGCTTTTAAGAATGCAAGGACTCGCCGTCCCTTCATTTTTGTTTGTTATGCAACGTGTGCAGCTTCCTACAACTAGAAATTTACAGTTAATAAAAGCAGCTGCTATTCTGCACCTTCAAAATGTATTTCTTAGTGACACAGGTAGTTCCCCAAATCCGCGGCTTCCCAAAACTCATCTGTGTGTGACTGGCCGCACGTGTTGGTCCCTTATGCCACACGTGGGCCTCCCCCAGCCTATGGGGAAATGAAATGTTAGTGCCCAGGGCCAGCAGGACCTGTTCCAGGATCTAGCTGGTCTGGAAGCTGCCCAAAGCCGACGTATTTACCCCCACAGTGCCTGGTGGCTGGGGCAGAGCTGTGGGATGGAGGCAGCCTGGCAGCACAGGCAGCTCGCATGGAGGCGCGGGCAGCAGCTGCAAGGCGTCTGTGGAAACCCAGGCCTGGGAAGCACCCCGTGCCTGGCCTCTTCTTGCACTTCGGGCTGTTTCGTCGTCTCAGGGGAAGGGGTAAGGGGCTTAGCTCATCGCTGCAGAGATGCAGCACGCAAAGGGCAAGCAGTAATAGGAAAAAGAGCGCTGTCCTTTCAGCTGACTCAGCCCCCAGGGTGCGTGCCCTGGCTGCGGCCCATTGGCACAGCTCAGCACCTCCGGCCCTGAGAAATCACATGCGGCTCTGCCAGGGGGAAAAAAATAGAGGCTCTTCAGCTCAGATTTCACTAGCTTGCTTTTTTCCTTATCACAGACTTCAGAGGCAAATCCTTAAAGGCATAGCGGGCTCTGGGAGTGCTGTGCTCGGGCAGTAGCATCCTCACTGACTGAGGACAGGGCTTGCAGGGTCTTGGACAGCTGAAGGCCTTGGCAAACCTGGCCTTGCTGCTTGGGGGGCCGGCACCAGCTGCCAAGAATGACTCGGTGCTCTGCGATTAATCCTATAGTGGCCACCCCCCGCCAACTGATCAGTGACTTGCTTGGCTTGGATTAGTAGCTCTTAGTCCTAAATCGCTTCCTACAGGGAGCCAGGCCACGTCAGTGTCACTGATGTTACAGCTGTACCAAAATCTGCAGTCTTGCTTTGCAGCTTCGGCGTGGGTGCAGCCGGCAAGGTGCCCCGGAGATTGAAGCATCGGGGTGATCTGAGGGGTTGCGTACGGGGTGACAGCCACTTGCACGAGGTGCTACCTGTGACGTGCTGCTCCTTTGTGTTCCTGGAAGGCTTTGGCTCTCAATCAGTAACGTGGGAGGTTTAAACCTACTCAACATTGTAAGCAACTTGGGGAATGCATCATGTTCTGGCTCTTTGTATAGCTCCTACTGCAGTTAATTGCATGACAGGGCTTTCTATGCACATGTCAAAACAACGAAAGCGATAAGGCCACCAGAACATAAAATATGACAAAACCATCTGCCATCCTGTCCGGTTCTGCTGGAGGAAAATCCTGCCCCTGCCAGGCAGCAAAAGGCAGCCTGGATCTTTAAGGGCAGCAGTGCCTGGTGCAATCGTTCCTGGGAACTTTGGAGCAAGCCAGCCCAGAAAGCCTGCGGCTCCTGGCATAGAGGTAAGCACCCGTGCGTCTGAGCTCTAACTCCAGTGCGTAGCTGCGGGTCAGCCTGGCTGGAAAAGCCCACCCCTGCGCGTCTGCATACCATGTGCTTAGGCACTATAGGCATGTTAGCAAGGTATAAATTACAGCAACCCCGGGGTCGACACCACGCGTAGCATTGTGAAGCCATTGTCAAAGTACAAAGATCAAGCACTCGAGACTAACTTGTTTTATGCTGAGCCTGAGTGTATGAAAAAGCCGGCTCCTGTCTTGCAATGCAGCTTAAAATCAAATAAATCGTAGAGGCATGTGCAAAAGGATCCTAGCTTGGAAGTCTCTCTTGAATTTTAGCAGTGAAGAACTGTTCCTACCACTGAGGTGAATTATGAAAGGATTCAGTGATCCCGGGGGAGGCTTGCAAACAGGCACAACTCCTGCCTGCATCCTGCTGCCCACTGAGCTGCTCCCGTGAACGTGCACAAATGGAGCTCGGCTGCTGTGGGAGCAAAAGTAAATCAGACCCAGGTCTGAACTGGGGCAAAGAGATTTATTTTGCAGCCCGGTTCGGGATGCAAACCATCCCCTGGGCAAGGGCTCGTGCTGTGTTACAGTCCTGTTGCGGTGGTCACTGTTGTGCTGGGAAGAAAAGCTGCCTCTGGGAAGCCAAGAGAGCGAACAGCGGTTTACACGGCTGTTACCTGCCTATATTCACTAGCACTGGTGGTTTTGTACTGCAGCCTTATTCTTCTTACACCTATTTCAGTATTAACAGAGATCAGAGCCTATTTTAGCAGCAACCACAGGCCTATTTCTATTACACAACCTCTATTAAATTGATGAGGTTCCAAGCTGGGGAAACTGAGGCACGGGCTATGCATTTCCCCAAACCCATTTTCTCAAAGCTTTGCTGTGTACAGTGCCCAGGGAGGCGCCCACGGCTGGCAGAGGGGCTGCTCATACACCGTGCTGTCCCCGCACCAGGGCCCTTGGGGACTCGGACACAGGAGATGAGCTACAGGGAGTGCACCAGGGCTTTGGCTGCTGGCCTGGAGCACGGACTGATGGGCACTTGCCCAAAAGAAAATGTCAAGCTTATGAGACCCACCAGGCTCGCAAGGCTTGCAAGGCACTCGCTTGGGCCCCTCCTGGGCCAAGAGGTGAAGCTTGGTACCATTGTGAGAAAGAGATGTTTCTATCTGGCTATGCAGAATGGCTGAATATGGGAATAGAGAGAAAAACAGGGCAGAGCACCACAGGATGGCCTTGGTAGCATACATGTACGTGGGTCCATGTCTGTAGGGGGGCATGGCTTTCTACAAACAGCGTTTCCAAGGAGATCTTGCCAGAGATGAGTGCCCTTGTCCTTATAAAGGGGTAGAAAAAAAAAAAAAACACACACACAAAAAAAAATGCAATATCAAATAACATTACTGCTTTTTCATGTAGCTTTGCTGGGTCTTTTTGAAATTAAAAGGTTTATTTCTTATTCCCTTATGATAGTACTCAATTTTAGCATATTTTCCCGTGTCACCCATTCTGACTGTTGGTACTAGTACAAATCAGCAGCAATACAACTAAGTCAAGTGAGTTATGCTGCTGGCATCAAAGTTGGGGTTAAAGTCTAGAGATTAGGTCTTCTGATGTGCTTACCTTCCTGGACAAGGGTATTTCCACTTATATATCTGAGATGGGATTTTTAAAAGCTCCTTGCACTCCCAGACACCGGACCGAGCTGCTGTCACTGCTAGGGGAGCAGGTGGACCAAAGCTGAGAATAGTTGTGGCTCCTGCATCATCTACATCAACACATTTTTGGGAAATCCTCCCAGGGAATGCGTGACTAATTTCAAGGAGAAAAAAATCCACAGACCTTTTGGAACTTCATACAGTCCTTAGCAGATCGTGAATCGTTTTGGTTAAAAAATAAAAATAATAATAATAATAATAAAAATATATATCTCCTTGCATGGAAAAAAAAAGCCAAATTAAATCTAAATTAAAGGCAAAACAAATCCTTGCAGATACTGTATGAGTCAGTGGATTAGAAGTGTTACAGGGAACCTTTTGCATCTCGGCCATGCAGCCAGTACCAATGACAGTCTCTTTCTGCTAATGAAAAGAAAGGGGATCACCGACATGAAGACATAAAATACATACAATAATTTGAGCTGAGGCTAAGGTCTTTGATTTGTAAGAGATAGTAGAAGAAACCAAAAGCCACTGAATATGCCTTGAAGGCATTCTTAATAATTATCAATTCCCTTGACCCGTAGGTTAGAAAAATTAACAATCTCTTCCTTTCAACAGCCAGGGTCAAAGCGCTGTCTGAACTCCACAGGGAAACTAAAGAGATTAAGAAAACAACAACCTACTTCACATGGAAGCTTGGCTGAAACGCTGACAGGCTGAGAAGTTAATCCCAGTTAGCTGAAATCATGAATGTAAAAATTTCCAGTTAAATTTTCTGTGATAAAGAATTGCTTGCCTGTTACTATAAAAGAAACAGGAAAAAAAAAAAACTGTGACTTTTATGCTGATTTGGGCTAACAGCTGTTTGCAAACCTGTTGTTTGCTAGTTTTATAAAATTTTTGCCATGCGGACCCTCATCTGGGGCCAGAGATTATTATGTGCCATGTCTGTGTTTTCCTATAGCAAAGTTATCCACCTGGGTTGAAGACAGTATCTGAGAGATAAAGCTTTACTGTCACCTGCTCCTATCCTCACCTCTTTCTTAAGAAATAGAGATGACAGAATGCAGGTTAGACCTGCTTGATCTCCTACCAAAGGCACAGGTTTCTTTCAAATCTTCACTGAAATGGCCTCAGCTACATTTACAGGCTGGTTAACCTGTGCTGCAGAAATAAAATAGGAGCGAACCCCTTGAGAGCTGCACAACAGTAACTGGCTGTTTTCCTACTCACACAGGCAAAATGAACATTCAAGAGTATTTCGCAAGAATTTCCTACGATGGCTCCCATAAGGATGCAGACTTGCAAACCTTAACAGTCATCTTCCAGCATCACATCCAGACGATTCCTTTTGAAAACCTCAGCATGCATTGTGGGGAGACCATTGACCTGGATTTACAATCTATTTACAATAAGATTGTGAGAAAGAAACGTGGTGGATGGTGCCTGGAAAGCAACTACCTTTTATTTTGGGCCTTGAAAGAAATAGGGTATGACGTTTGTATTCTTGGAGGAAATAGTTATGATCCAGCAGAGAAGACATACACTGCTCACATAAATCATATCCTGCTGAAGGTGGAGATCAAGGGATGCCCCTATATTGTAGATGCTGGCTTTGGTGGTGCCTATCAGGCATGGCAGCCAGTGATGCTGATTTCTGGGAAGGATCAACCCCAGATCCCTGGCATCTTCTGCATCAGGGAAGACAACGGCATCTGGTACTTTGAGAAAGTCAAAAGGAAGCATTATATTTCTGAGCAAAGCGTCCCTCCCACTAATACAACAGAAATGGGCAATATCAGAAAAATATATTCATTCACTCTTAAGCCACGCCATATAGATGACTTCCAGGAGCTAAACACATACCTACAAGTGTCTCCGGATAACATACTTCGGAAGAAGTCAATCTGCAGCCTCCAGACCACTGAAGGGATTTATGCCTTAGTCGGGTGGACCTTCACTGAGATGAAGTACAACTACATGGAGGACACGGACCTCCTGCAGATCACAACTCTTACAGACGAAGAGGTTGAGAAGACACTGAAAGAAAAATTCAATATAGTGCTAGAAAACAAACTGGTACCAGTAAACGTTCGTGGCTTGCCACCTAATATGGTGGATACGATCTAATTCTAAATACTGTTAGATGGGTCTTTAAATTTCCAATATAAACCTTCTAAAATTAACATTAATAGAATTAATCTGATTCTAAAGTTGAGTTAATCAGATGAACACAAAGCTTGGTAAATTCAAGTATATTGTTAATTAACTGCCTATACTGATTTTGTACTTTTTCTTAAACTTCTCCTTTAGAAACTGAAACATCTCACCACCTTTAATCTTCTCATATGGAAATTGCATTTTGTCTCCCTTAAATTTTGTTCCACCTCTCTGGATCTCATGTGCCACAAAGGAAAAAAAAAGCTGTATTACCATTTTACACAAGAGATTTGTAACTTTTTTTGGTATTATTTCCAATCTTCTCGACACAGTTTTACAAATTATTGAGTTTCTTTAACAGTCTGAAATAGAGACTCGAGCTGAATTTGGACATCAAAGACTTCCTAAAAATAAAAAGGTTAAGACTTTCTCAAAACAAGGCACTATTAGGTACTGATTAACTGCTGATGAAATAACTTGAAAGACTTGAGTCCTGTTCCCTTACTAGAAATTGGCTTGAAGTCAGCTATTTATGCAAGGACACTTAAAAACAAACAAACAAACAAAGCGAACCCAAACTCTCCAGTCCTGAGTGCCCAATTTTAGCTGAGTGCCCAATTTTAGCTTTTAGAATCAATAGGAGCTGAGACGCTTCAACAGTTCTTAAAAATCAGGCTTTTTGTATCAGAAGTTGAAACAATCAAAATTAGATCAACCTTTGAAAAATATAACCTAAACTTTTGGGGCCTAACTCTCCTTGACAACGACATCAAACAGGCATGACAGTATTATAGCTAAACTGCTTTATATTTATTACAAGTAGTTTTCTGCACAAAAGTTACATTAAAGAAGAAATCCTGGAGATGCAAAAGAGAGCACTGGGAAGTTAGGACATGCCAGCCGCGTGGTTTCACAGCACGTTGGGTGTAACATGACAGACTTTTTACCTATATGAGGCTGAGTCTTGTGGCAGGTACTGCACAGGATGCGTAATGAGAGGGTGACAAACGACATTGGTCTTCAGCCAGGAAAAAGACTTTGACACTTATGTCAGTCAACAATACCAACTGATGGGGCAGTTGATGTGCCTAAAACTCAGGTGCTTCCACAGATACAGCCCAACATGCTCTCTGTCTTCCCAAAAGGGACACCCAGCTTTCCACCTACATCAAGTGAAGGAGACATGCTTGACAAGGAGAGAATCAAACAGCTACACAACGAGAGGATGCAGAAGGCCAAGTTTTGGAGAAGCAATGGATTACTTTGTTCTCACACAACACTGTTCAAATAAATATTTGTCATGGTCTTCATTAGGCATGGCAGCTCCAAAGCAACTACCTGCTCCAGTGGAGGCTTTGAACAGATCAGAAAGTTCCTTTGTGAGCAAAGACAGGTCATTTTGTACATCTGCAGAGCTTGGAAAAATGGAGCATGCAGGTCTTCGGCACTGCAGTGCACCCAGAAGGAAGCAGAAGACTATACTTCCCCACAAAGTGCTGACTCAGCAACTAACAATAATGCAATTATAAAAAAATTGGAGCCATTGTGAATATCTACAGAACTTATGTTACATGGAAAACAAGTTCGGTCTGGTCTCAACCAGCGGAAAACATAAACTTCTACTAACAGAGAGGAAACAAAGTTTAATTTGCTCATGGATCAGTGAAGTCCAAAAATGTGCATTCAGTTTGGGTGGACTCTGCCCTTTCTTGGCATTTAAGCTTCAGGAGTGAGGGATAACAGAGCTTAAAGACGAAGACAGCCCTCGAAATTTGTACCCACTCCTGGCTGTACCGACTGCTGCCCCAGTAGTAAGCAACCCAGAAGCTCCAAACATAAACAAATAAGGTTATTTTAAGAGGTAAGTCTATTTTGTTAAAACGAACAAACAAAAAATGGTTTCTTTATGATGGTAAAGGTCATCGGGAATAACACAAGCAGAATTCGCTTTAGGATAAATATTTTAAAAAGTGTAGATATAGAGCTAAAATATTGCCTGCTGAACATGGACTCTTGAAGAGGACAAAACAACAATGTAATTTCAATTCTTATGTCTTACTGCTCTTCAGGTGACTATTCACTTGACTACGAGATTTACTTTTGTTTAGATGCAGTAGTAGATATAAATTTAGAACTATAGCCTTTTCTTTAGATTTTTAATTCATTTAAAAAATATTGCACATGCAAAGGAAGAAAAAAGCAATTTAATAATTAATAGATTCTGCTTTCTGGAAATAAAATTACAGGCCTTTAAAAAACAAATAAGAAAAAAATGAAGTTACAGACTGTGTTTTACCTACCCCAGAAAGCCCGTGTGCTGATGCATTAAGACAGAAGTAGGCAGACACGTATTAACAGCAGAAATGCTGATTATGTGCATAGTCCTAGTAAGAAATATTTTTTGCATGAACACCTTCATTTGGACATTTAGAAATAATCCTTGGAAGTTCTTTCGCTGACGCTTTTCAATGCATAAATCATAGCCACATTTGTAGGATTACCTTTTTAAAAGCTAGCTTTTCATCTGATCTGTTCACAATTCAAAAGAACTGTAACTTTCATCTCTTACACTTAAGATCTAACATAGATCAATCGTATTATGGAACTGCAGAGAGAAATTACAAATATTATAAACTCAAGATACAACTTTATGCTGCTGTGATCTACTTCATGTTCACAATCTGACCAGGTAGGATCAGATAGACTTAGATTTTGCAAATCAAAAGGAGAAAGTCCCAAAAGTTTATGTTCTACTTAACAAGGATTACGTTGGAATATCCTCCAACAATGCACTTAAATATCACTGGAAGCTAAATTCCCTCTGTAGAAGATAACATGCAGTTTTTGATGGGGCTCTCCATTCACTTTGGACAGCTGCTTCTATAACATCCATATGCACATCATAAATCTGTCACTGAAAATCACCTTGAGAAATTCTAGCTTGCACTAAATGTTCGGTGGTTCACTGCTGAATTTATCTGAATACAATAGACTTCCTGAGTCACTAATATTAAGTGTCTAAACCTCAGCTTACTGTATGCACAAAAGATTTTCAAGTAGCTTTGCGGGCTGTCAAGAAGCTAAATATTTGCAGTAACTCTGGATTGCTGAAATACTTAGTGCTTTCTTTGTAAAGGTTGAAGCCTTCAAAACATTTTATCTCCAGCTCTATATCCAAGCAGACAATCTACAACATATTTTACAAACAGTATTTTATCAGATACCTACAGAGCAGCCAACTCATAATGACGGCTGGCAGACTGCGATGGGCCATCGTGAAAACCAGATCACCGGCATGACTTTCCATGGTATTAGAAGGCAGAAAGCATGCTGAATAGTTTCTCATCAGCAATTTTGCTCATGAGGAGTCCTACCAAGCCAGGCCAGGAGGCAGGCATTGCTACAGGCAGGACAGACCAGGGATGCACTGTATCAGGCTTCAGTAAATGCTTGGTTATGCCTGCTTTTGTAGGAATAAAGTGAGTTTTGGGAAAGGCCAGGACTAGAGAGCTGTAAGGCACCCACTGTCCACTTTTATGACATCCTGAGAGATGTGGGCACAGCGGGGAATAGAAGATGTGCTCTTTGTCTTTTAGGTCACTCACCTTTGTTATTCCAACACCAAAATGAGTTTTAGCAACACTCAGAGTAGACAAGAGACACAGTGGTCCACAACTCTTGAATAGGTCAGAGGCTTTTTTCAGCTGTAATTATCCGAATAAAACTTGACACTTTACAAAATGTGCAGGGAGTATCATTTTTACTTTTTGTCAGAGGCAAAAGAGACATGTGGTGAACAAGCCATTCGTTTATGATCACAGGCCAGTGGCACAGTCATGAAAAGAACATGTGAATCCTGGCTCAAATTATTCTGCCTCCAACTGGTAGACAACACTGCTTCACCTACTGGCATTCCTTTCATTGAACAGTGGATTTGGACTGATTTTCATGAAATGTTCTGAACGCTCCCTAGCGTGATCTTACATTGCTTCTTAACCCGGCAAATACAGCAAATCCCTGTTTCACAGCCATTGCATATATAAGCTGCAATTGCATCAGCTGTTTGCCATAGGCATGACTAAGACAAAAAGCAAACCCCGACATGCACTGTTCTTCTGTGCGCTGGGAACTGTTTGATATGAATACTTGTTACCTTTAAAAAGTGCTCTGATGAGGTTCAGTAGATTAAAGCATCTTTGTTGGCAGCAGCCTGGGCAGTTCTTCACAGCACTGTAAGTCATTGATGTAAAGAAACAAAACCAAAACACATTTCCTTCCTTTACAGGAGACATGAACCTTGAAGAATATTTTGCAAGAACTGGGTATAAAGGTTCCCTTGAAAATCAAGATCTGGAAACCTTAACTGATATATTTCAGCACCACATCCGTGCTGTTCCATTTGAAAACCTCAGCATCCATTGTGGGGAGAAAATTACTTTGGAGCTGGAGCACGTTTATAACAAAATCGTGCAGAGGAAGCGTGGTGGCTGGTGTATGGAAAACAACCAGCTGTTAGGCTGGGTCCTGAAATGCCTGGGGTACGACGCCAGCTTTCTGGGAGCGTACGTGTTCAATCCGCACGAAAATGCATACGCCACCATCATGACCCATCTCCTAGTCAAGGTAGTTATTGACGGGAAAGCCTACATTGTTGATGGAGGCTTTGGTGTATCCTATCAAATGTGGCAGCCGATGGAGCTTGTGTCGGGGAAAGACCAGCCCCAGGCGCCTGGTGTCTTCCGTTTCACGGAAAAAAATGCCACCTGGTACCTTGAGAAAATGAGACGGAAACAATATATCCCCAATCAAAATTTCTCAAATTCTGATCTTCTAGAGAAAAAAGAGTGTCGGAAAGTGTATATGTTCAGTCTTGAACCACGGACAGTGGAAGATTTCCGTTTCCAGTGTACGTACCTTCAGACGTCTCCAGATTCCCTCTTTACGAAGAAGTCTATCTGCACGCTCCAGACCACCGATGGCTTTCGAGCACTCATCGGGTGGACGCTCACGGAGACCAGATACAATTACAAGGAAAACATGGATCTGGTGGAATTTATAACCCTTAAAGATGAAGAGGTGGAGAAGACACTGAAAGAGAAGTTCAACATCACTTTAGAGAGAAAACTTATCCCAATTAACGTCAAAGGATTTTACACAATCTAGACGACTGGAAAAACCTACGATAATGCTACATGTGTACTGTATCTTCCATGGCCTGCGCAATCACTACTGTGAGATTTTGGGATCCTCTTGCAGGCGACTGAAGGAAAAATACATTAATACCGGATTAAAGTGAATTTCACTCTGGGGAAAGGAGAAAATCAGGGATTTAAGACTCGTCTGTCAGGTAGATAGAATTATTTTCTGTGAGATGACTGCAGTTCAATTTTTGGCACAAATGTAGAGACTGATTTGAATCTGGTTATAAACTTGGGTAAGAAATATGTCTGGGTAATTTTGGAGTGCCTATAGCACATAAATAGGAGTAAGGATTATTCATTGTGATATGCTGCCAACACATTTTCTATGGTCATTACAGGAAAAAAGTCATCTGTGAGCTTTTAGACAATGAAGTATGCATTTAAAACTTCATTTTTCACAAGATCTAACCACTCACTGCTCATCTCATTACCTTTAATATAGGTTGAACAATATTGCCATCTTTGAAAGGAACATTAGGTGTAATTCTTTCACCATCATCCTTAGGTGAAAATATAGTATGAAATGAAAATTATCATCATGTGCATCCCTTTTGTCATTACTGCAGTAAACTGCCCAAAGTAATTTTTGGTATGTAGGTATTTTTCAGTTGATGCAAACTGTATGTATTGCAGCATTATTGTGGCTGATGGATTCTGAGGATGTACCCAACACTCTTTGCTTCTTATAAGTAATCACCGTATAAAGGGGTGAATGGTGCTTAAGTGTCTCAACTAGCTTAGATTTACTTCTATTCCAAATGGGGTAGAAATTTCGTATTTTTAGTATTGTAAGGTATTTGTATAACAAAGGTGAAAGAACAATGAAGCTAACCCCACTTTAGCCTTAATTCTACCCTGCTACCTCTTTGTGTATAGCAAATATGAGGGTCCATATGACTATACTAAATGATTAACACTTAGCACAAGATCTTTAGTGTCACAAGTTAGTTTCTTCATCTCTATTAAATTGAAAAAAATATATATATCCAGGAGCTGACCAAATCTAAAGGAGCTCCTTCCTTTAAAAGTTATTGTAGAATTGCATTTCCACATTAAAAAAAAAAAAAAAGTTTCCTCCACCATACTTTTCTGCAAAAAGCCTGACCAAGAAAACCACTAAGAAAGGGGAAATGCTCTCAAGAGTAGCAGCAATACTGAAAAACACCCTTTCTCTACTTTTTCTCCCCCATCTACGATAATACTCAGTATTGGTGAAATGTGGATTCCTTTCACTGATAGTGTATCTTTTTGCTCAAAGACATTATCTGATCAAAAATCTCACAAATACTGTAAGCGTGTATTTGGAAATAAAGGAAAATAAAAACAGTTGCTGTAAATTGAGCCTTTCCCCAAGAAACTGCACGATTCTTTTACGCACCATTAGCCGAGTAAGTGAGGTCTGTGCAATTGTGCTATCATCTGCTGGTCAGCCTTCCCCACCACAAACTTCTTGAACCAAACACACCGATACTGAACAAATTTTACAACGGAGTTGGAGATGGTAAATTCCTACAAGTTCCAGGAAAAAGAACTTGTAGGTTGAAGAGGAGGTCCCGTAGCCAACTCCTCCACTGCTGGGCTGAGCAGCCAACAGCTCTGGGCTGGCCATGGAGTGTGCTGGCTCTTCCCTGCTCATCGGTGGTGGTGGCAGCTGATGGCCTGGGTGCACATGTGCCTGCGCAGGGACAAGGAACCAAGGACCAAGTGGGAGGTGACAGGATGCTTAAAGATCTTACTGAGGTGGGAATACAGTTTTTCTATAAACGATGGAACTAAGGACTTTGTTCTATAATGTGTTCTTATTACTGTACTTATTAAGGTCTCTTTAAGGATTTTTATTTCTTTCTAAATGATTGATCAAAATAAGCTGTTCCTCAAGACCCCAAGGAACACCCTGAGCTTGGAGACACTTACCACCTCCATTTTAGCTGACAGAAATTCCCATCTGCATTCAACCCAGGTCACCATTCATATGCAATGAACTACAGCTGTTTCCTGGTGCTGCTGCCTCTTGCCTTGAGGACAGCCATGAACAGGTTATTTTGCCTCTGTATTTCTCTAGAAATGGTCCTGCTATTGCTCCCAGGTAATTGCTCAGGTTGTGGTGTGTAAAGGTTCCTGGAGCAGAGCTCTATGGATTCATAACCACATTTTTAACTGTGCCTGGAAAGATGGGACTCAACCCAGGTACCCCTTTCTAGTGTTCCATTCTTACCAAAGATCTATGGGGCTGCCAACAACTGAACCTTTAACCTTCTCTCTGACTCCGTCTGTTGGTAATTACTCCCCGAGAAGGGCTTTTCCTCTCTGTGCAACAGTTATAACCAGCTCCTCATTGTGCAGCATCAAATCACACAAAGAAGTGTTAACACGTACAAGAACAGTTTCACAGTTTAACTAAAGCTCCCCAAAAGCTGCTGATGAAAGCCCAGGGATATTAAGGTGTGAATGTTAGACCCAAAATGTCTCAGAGGTTTGAGATGAGAATGGCGTAAACAGCAAACAAAATCAAACCCAGAGGCCTCATACTGGGGTTCCATTAGCAAGGCATTATTGGAGAAGACAGATGCTCTCCTAGACTAAAAATAATAATAATAAAAAAAAACAACCAAGTCGTTAAAGCATCAGCTCTTGGAGAAACTTGCATCCACATGCAGAAGTGAAACACGGGATCTCACAGCTGCAAGGCAGTTTGACATCCTTCACCACCACTATGCCTTATTTATTAATGATCTCTCTTTAAGAAAGGTTTAATGAGAGCCTAAGCTATCGAGCAGTTTTAGTTGCAGATTGTTGTTCAAATGAAGCAGAACGCACATATAGAACCCCCCACCCAGGACCTTTATAATTCCAAATAAAATTTACAAGTACGGCATTCCAATTAACAGAAAGAGCAGAGAATTTCTTTTTAAGTCTGAATTCTGGACCAACTCCCAGAATCCCAGCCCAGCTGCCCATTACATACACACAATGCCCAATGGCAACGACAGCCATCCACAATTGTGTAATTGTATAATGGGGAGTCTTATTAGAAAACACGACACACAACGGAAGAAACGCAGTTCAAACTCCATGGCACTACTGCACAGCCTTCCCCCTCCCTAAAGAATCAAAGTTTAAGCAGCTCATGCATTACTAAAGGGAAGATACAGCATGTCTCACTGCGGTTGGACTCTGGTCCAGTAGTTTTCAAGATCCAATTCAAAGCAGGATAAAAGTAACAAAAGAAGAAGCATCAACAACAAAGATGTTGTTCCATTCACACATTTCCAACATCAGCAGTCATTACAGAAACAAGCACTGTCAGCCTGTCAAAGGGAGGGACAAAGATTCCACCTGTCAGGAGGCATGCTTAGACTTAACACCGAGCTGTCAGCGAGCACAAACTACAATGCACTGCTTGTTCGCTCTAATAGCTACCTTAGTGTAACAGACACAAACACTTCTGGTGGCTGGCAACTCTTTATCCACTAAATTTTGCAGGTGGTATTTTATTTTTTAAACTTGAACAAAAATCCCAACTTGCTTTTGTGCTCTGAGAAAAAAAATGCTTTTCATTTAAAAACATGTGGCTTTTAAAATTCTACCGCTTAGGAAGTTGTCCATGAAAACAGATCTGCATTTGAGACTTATCAGAGCCAAGAAAGTTTGAATTAATGTAGGTTCGCATTATGAATATTTCACCGCTACACTTGTATCTCTGTCAAGAGTAGTTTAAACACTAATTTTATACAGCAGAATGTTTCTACCTTGGCTAGGAAGCTAGAGCCTAACTTAAACACACACACACACCAAAGCTGAAAATACAGACAGGCATTTCAAAAGACCCTATCACAACTCTAAATCCTTGTAACTTTGGGTACTTGGGTACCTTTAAAATGTAAGGACCAGCATATGGCAGAACACACTTCAGCTACACAAAATTACCCCGTCGGATTGAACAAAACTCTGCAATACAACAGAACTCTCTGCATAGAGCCTTGATCAGGCAAGACTTCACAGAGGTCATCTGAGCTGCTAGTAGTTAACTGAAATTACCCCAAATCTCTGTACATGATGTCACTGAAACCTTCTCCAATCCACTTTCTCTCAGGGAAGTGCAAGTGTAGTGACACCTCGTGGTTACTGGTGGTTTCCTCCCTTAACCGTCCAGCACAGCTATGCAGAAATTCTCCCTCCATTGAAGAAATGTATTCATATAGAGGAGAATGATTTTCCTATTAATAAGCAAGAAAGAATAATGGGATATATTCTGAGTTTTTCTTGTGATGACCAATAATAAATCATTTCTTAGCTCAGGTCACATCTTCCATGGGAAAAGAAACGTCTCGCCGTCATTAACTTCTTTTCAACTAGTGATAATATATGATCAAATTTTAAGTAATTGAACCAGTAGCATTTAATTAGCTCTGAAAAACTATCTCAGATCATGAATCAGACTTTCTACCTGAACAAGGCTCTCTTACTAGGTTAAAAGTGTATTTCCTTCCATGTGTGATCCATCTTGAATATCTAATGAGGTGCTCTTGGTATATGAATTATAGTTCATATAGCATACATGCATTACAGCAGACACTGCCTCTTTCTTTATGTTGAGTTTCATGTCGTGCTTCAGTTTAACAAAATCTTTCTTCAGAGAGTCAGAATTAAGGATGAGTAATTTAGATATCTAGCTGCGAAAATTAATAGAAAGAAGAACTTCTTGTTGAAAGCTAGAATACAAAGAACTGCTATGATTTTAGACAAGACCACAGTCACCTTTTTCAGTAAGTTCAGGGCACTAGGTGACTAAAGGCCATGGTGTTTCTGTCCAAACACTGCTTCAGATGGCTTCATTACATGCTGAACAGAAAAAGTCAGCTCAGTCAACTAGTATGTGGGGACATCTGTGGCCAGCACAAAACAGGATTTCTTCTATCCGATTGGATTAAGTATCATTTTTTCACATTAAATTAGCTAAACCACAATCATTAAATGCACAAAAAAATCAGTTTTTATTCACTTTTCAAACATGTTTTTGAAGCTGTTATTATGCTTTTATGACAAGACCTAGATAATTATAAGATTGGAATTTTTTGGCTGAAAAAGAGACAAGATTAGCAAACTTGTTTTGGAAGACAGAAATTAAGACTCACAATCTGCTCAAGTGTCAAACTGTAAACGTTGCCCAATATTTGGCTTGCTCTAGAAAAAAAGATTTTTTGCTACAAACCCCTCTATTTTTAAATAAGCTTTATAGAAAACAGAAAATTCAACAAAATGGATTTTATATCTGTTCTTTTCCCAGCTTATTTGTAGAACAGTTAAAAAAAAGAGATACGTGTTTCTGCTGACTTTTTTTTTCAAATTGCAGAGAGCAAAGGTTTTCATTTTCATAATAAAAACAGCAGTGAAAGCTGAACTGCCTTACTGGATTGGACAAAGCTAGTCTTTACTGCAAATATTTCTTTTAGATGTTATCATAAAATGTAAATACTGTTGCTCTTGATTGCACGTTGACACTCATCCTCGTTATACACAACATTAAAAATGACTGATGGGCTTAATGCCCCACACGTTAAAAGCTGCTCAGAGAGGAAAGGATGTATGACATCCATTATATACACATCCACTTTTAAAAATGTTCGTCATGTGGATGGCAGAAATTTCCATGAGAACAGACTCAGATTTACAATTTTATCCTTTACATTAAATAGCAAAAACTCAAAACAATCTTCAGTTCATGGTACTATATTTGGTAGATAACATTTCTATTAGCTCCAGTTGTGCAGCTGACATTAATCCTGAGGTTTTAAGAACATTTTCTTGGCTTTCTTAGGTCTTGTGTTACTATTCTCATCTTCATCTTCATCATGGAGAACACGCTGGTCTCTTTTTTTCAAGAATTTCTTCCCTATCGTTCCCACTAATGTTTCATATCTGTAAAGATAATTAAAAATGGTCAGCTTTTACTGAAATCAGTGCAAGTTCAATGCAGAAAACCACAAATCTAATCAACAATTCAACTAGTATAAAAAGCCTGTCATTAGACTTTTACGAAGCACAAGTACTACGTGATCACGGATTAAATTACTGCTCATTTTGACAGTTTAGGTTTGTTAGTAATCTGGAGCTAGGAGGTATTAGAATGGAATATACGGGTATCAAAAGGCAGAAAATATCTACAAGATTTTAACCCCCAAAGTGATAGAGATTTCACTGAACAAACACCAAAATTCATGAGAAATCACTGAAGTATTAAATGCTTTTTGTTGTTGCTTTTTGTGTTTCTTCTCCTGCACGTAATACCTAATATATCACATATTTTAAGACATGATCAATACTGGCTAGGAATAATGTACCTTCTGGCCATTTCTTCATCTGACACATCAGCCTCCATTTTATCATCCACTTCAATTTCTTCTTTCTTGCTTTTAGAGTTCATTTGGACCATTAACTTCTGAAAATGAAGTAAGAAATAGCTTAAACATATAACCCTGACACAATGTCAACTATGCTGAAATTCACTGGCAGGAAAAGTGCATAAAAGTTAAGGATCAGTTTTAATCCCGATTTTCCTCATTTGCTGTATTCTGCTCAGGCTAAAACACAGGGCTATAAGAAAAGGTAACATGCCTCCTTGATGCTAAGCTGAGTTTAGAGTTTGCCTTTGAGAAAAAAGACAAGATATAAACAGGGTTTTCAGTGAACTGTTCTATCCAAGCACCCTCAAATGCACGGCAGACATCTTGAGGAGACCAGACAGTTAGATCCTGATTATTTTTTTATTGTGATGTCAGCACATAGTCTTTCGAATGGTTTTGTTACAGTTGAAAAATATCTGCAAGAATTTACAATAAACTATAATAAAAACCATGAAGCAATTATATGCCAAGTCACGGCGAAAGCAAGTTCAAAATAACTAAAAGAATGCCCCATTAAATCACCTTGCATAGCCTTCCTCACATCTCTTTGTCTTTGTACTTTCATCCTCTTGTTTCAGTTCAGCAGTAACATTTTTATTACTATTTCAGTAATTACTAGTTCTATCAGCATGAATCATGCCAGAAAGAAATGAAAGACTCTCTTGCCCAGAATTTTTACTTTGGAATTTCAAGACCCTACTTATATGAGTAAGTGCTGAATAAACAGGGTTGAATATTTGTAAGACTGGGCTCTGAATTAAATGGCAGGAGTAACAGAGAGCTATTGTTTTGATAAGCTATATGTGGGACAGTCTTCTCCGCTCAAGGAAGGAAAAATCTGCAGGAGTTATGTAATTACTGACCACCAACCCATGGAGATAAAAGCTTTCTACTTACCAGATGCTACATTGATCAACATTTTGGTTAGAATTGCAGTTTTCCTGCACATGAGAGAATTTACTGAAGGTGCTGCAAAGGCCAGACAGCACGGGGGGTGAACACTAAAATCCCTGTTCCCAAGGGTTTTAATCCTAATGTGAGACCACCTCAAGAGAGAACATTTAAATAGTACCTCAATTTCCGGATTGAATCCTTTGAAGGACATTCTGCCATAAAGTAGATCCTCACATGGCATAAAGCTTCTCTCTTCTATTATAAAGCTCCTGCATGAAACCCCAAACCCAGCATTTGTCAAACAGTGCACTTTAATATAATCAAATTAAACAAATGCAAAAAGCATTTGCTGTCTTCCCCCACACAAATAAACAAAACCACAGTGTATTTTATACCATCAACTACTTTCTGAAGCTTAATTGCTCTGATAAATCTTTCAATGCAAGGAGCTTGGAGTGCAAAGGAATACTGTTTGCCAGCAAAGCTGTGCCAGTTCCACAAGCAAAATTAACTCTCCTGACAGAAAGCACTCTTTGCTGGTAAGATTCCACCTACATTAATGCTTTTGCCAGAATAAAAATACCACATAAATATCACTCTCCAGGTGGCATTACTATACCAGCAAAAGCTTCTAATTAATTTTTCATTGTGATGTTAGACCTGGAATTAGTTGAGTCTGTCAGGATATAAACCACTGTGTAATTCTGTGTTCAAGCAGAGAAAGATTTCCCCTTTCTTCCTCCTTTCAATGAGCCTGGAAAGAAAAGAAACATGACCCTGAGGCGTTCATAACACTTGTGTCAGATAAAAGTACTTCCTTGAACTGTTCCATCCTTCTTTTCCTCTCACACACATGCATCCCTTCCCTTTACCTCTTCATCTCTCATTTAAAACAAACTCCTACAGGCATAGAAAATCATGCTGAAGAGACCAAGCTCATTCTCCTACCTCAAGGTAGGATCAGCTAAACATGAACTACGAACAGCAGAAGTCTATCTGGCCTGTCCTCAAAAGACTTCCAGTGATGAAGAAACCAGTCTCCTTAGGCCATCTGTTCGCATGCTTCAATACCCTCGTTGTTAAAAAAAATCTTCCAATATCAAACTTGAACCTTCATTGCTGCAACTGAAGCTCAAATACCTTTTTGCCATATCTACTAACAGTCACGGAAAATAGTTTATGAATGACCTTATTCAACTACAGTTAATTCTCTGGATCCCAGCTTTTATAAATTATATACATTCTCACTCAATAGAATTTTTGTTCTTTTTTTAAAGGACAAAAGTCAAACTATTTTTAAAGTAGTTCCCTCGTTATTTAAAGCGCCTTTCTAAGTAGTGGGAATGGACACTTGCTTCCCTATTAGCTAAGCCTTCCTTTATTTGTGCTTCATCCATTATCTTTTCTATTTCAAAAACAGGATTTGAAGTGCGCTGGACTCAAGAAGACATGGTCCTGAATGGACCTACACATGTGACTGGAGCTCAATTTACTAACACAAAGTTTCAAACTTTTTTTTTTCAAATGAATGGCAAAAGCAGCAATGAATGAATTGGTCCCTGCCTGAAAGAAAGTAATTACATGCATCTAGAAGAAAATGTGAGTGAAAGAAGACAAAGCGTGCAAGAAATGAAAGTAGGTCACACTCCGGACTTGGCAACCTTAAGAATGTCCCTGAAAGTAAAAAGCTGTAATGCTAGCCTGTCACTACTTTTTTTTTTTTTAATAGTTATTAGTAATATTTTTGCTAAAGGGAAAAAAACAAATTCTGTCCCCACCCCACAACAATACAATGGTGACACAAGAGTACACGCTTACTCTTTCTCCTTTAGATCTGGTAAATCAAGATACCAGTGTTCTTCACTAATTATCTTCTTTTCTTCCTCTTCTAGTTGTTTTTTAGTTTGTGAATCCAAACCCCTTTGCATGAACTGAAAATAAAGACAAAAACACACAGCTTCAGTCTGAGTATCTTCTGTACAAGCAATAATTACATAATCATAATTATCCATTACATACTTAACAGTTGATATAAGAAGTAAATGCTTTTTGTGATCTTCTCTGGGCTTAATCTGAGTTTGGGCAAATGGACAAAGGAAAAGTAAACATCGGTGGATCACAACCATCTGGACTGACTGGAAGTCAACAGTCAGCCACGTCCGTACTTAGATACAAAGAAAGTTTTGATGGATCTGAGTTGTCACAAATCCACAATTTAGCTAAAACATTTCTACTGTTTCAGCAAAGGCCAGAGAGAATGTAATGTTAATTAAAGATTTTGCTGTATGTCAGAAACCACCCACAAAACCAGCATTGGAGCTGTGACCTAAACGTTGGTCATAGCAGGTCGGTGACTTTTTGAAACTTCTGTATTTTCAACCATCTTCTTTTCTCATATTTCGTGTTACAAACTAGTTTGTGTTTGTAACCCAGAAGGCTAGAACCTGCTAGAACCTGCCTTTGAAATAAGTAACTGAGGCTACGAAAAGAAATCTTCTGCATCCAGCTGTGTTAAAGGAAGATTTTACCAACTCTTAACTTCTCATTGATGACCCACCAAACTACTGGTCAAGCAGTATGGTAAACACCTGCTAACTCACTTCAGGAACAGCCTGCCGAGGTTGTTGAGATCAATAAATTACTTTAGGGTAAGACAGCTAATTCTGCCTAATACAAGGACGTTCCTGCCAATTGCTTTGTCTGTGATAGCCTTTGGCAGGGAATGGGAAGAGGCAGATAGGAGCTGTAACCTCTCTTGCAGCTGGGAATAGAAGAGGGCATTTGTCACGGCCCATGACAAATTCCTGAGCGTGCAAAACTACAGATCTGAGATACGTGCAACGTCCCTTATACTTCCGTTTGTATCAAGTCTGGTGCCTGAACTGACTGACAATTTAAAAGTATCGACAAAGTTAACTCACTTCTCCAGGCACATACATGGGAGAAAACAAACTCTTCAGGACTTTACAGTAGTGATCCTTACATTCTCACGTCCCTAGGAGCTGGGACCTTCCTTTGGGCCTACAGAAAGTGTTTCAGTAACTGCCTCTGACAGAGGTGCACATTTATACCGATATAATTCACAGCAAGAGACAAGGCTACCAGCACTGTTTATACACATTTCTGTACAAAAATTGCCTTGTGGCAATCAAAGCAAACCTGCAGGCACAACACTGCGGAGAAGTTTTATATCAATGAATCGTACCCCTTTCATTTAAAGCAGCATCATTTCTGTGTTTAGATAAGCCTGCAGGCTGACAGATAACACACCAGTGGGGCTCTTCTGTCTTTCAAACATTAGCAGAGACTCGGTCATAGCTTTGGTCCGAGCTACAGTGGGCTTGGCTTGGGGATAAAGCCCAAGAAGGCATCACAGCACACTTCCCTCCCACAAAAATCCCGCATTACTGAGATTATTTAAAGAATATAGGTAATACATGTATGTAATATATATTACGTGTACACACCCACATCTTCTCAGTCTTTACAAAATGCCCAGGCAAAACAAACCAAACCCTGGCATATAAGCCAATACAGTGTCTCATTTTCCTTTTATATTCCTATTTGCATCCATTTGTACAAGATCTTTAATGAAAGAAAAATTGACTTTTGTTTTCTGAGTCGACCCAAAATATGTCAAAGCTTTCCAATTAAAATTACAGTATCTACTTGAGGAAAATAAGGGAATCTATCATGTGGAAAACCATATTGCTCAAGGAAATTGGTTAGCCAGTCAGAAAACTCAACAGGAGAAATTTTGCTACAAGCACGCAATTAAATAATCATTCCACTTTACATTTTAAAGATTATGTTCCTCAAGATTACTACAGGAATAGCTAGATGAGAAAAACATGATTGTATTTACCAGAAATGTAAACACACGTGAATGAATTAAAAATATACCAACTGTGGAAGACGCACAGTATGTAAGCCAGTAACTGCGTGGTTATTTAAAAGTTCCCCCAAGCAACGGGACCTGGATCAAATGGTGCAAGAACTAAAAGCATGAGCCACCGTTTGACATCAAGAGGTGTGCGTAGTCTGGATCTTGGTGAAAAGGGTTTTCACAACACCACCACCGACCACATGCCACCTTTGGGTGCCCCTTCACCTGCCTACTGAATTGTTATGATACATCTTACCTGTGGAGGCAGCTCCTAAAAGATTAATTAAAACATTTGTAAACAGGTTCTGCAGAATCAAAGTGCTAAGCACAAGATCTGTGTCTGACCTTTTCAAAACCTACTCATCTCTTCTAAGCTGGTTACTACTGCTTGGGCTCTAAATTTGCAAATGTCACAGCACCACATTCAGTCTGGTTCCCCACAGACTTTCAAAGAAAAAAATCTGAAAACTAGCCTTTGAAATCTCTGGAGGGTTAATAAACTGGCAAAAACCTGCAGCATAAGTTTCACCTAAGAAGAGAGTATTACATAAAAAAGTCATACAACAAAAGTCAATCATACTGCAATCTAGGTTAAGGGAGTCTTAACTTTTAACTTAACTTAACTCTGCCCTGTGCTGCTGGCTAACTAAGCCCATCATTTACTTACCTTTGAGAGCGAGGCAGGATGCGTTTTGTTTCCCCTGTGTACAAGTTAGCCTTTCATTAGCAGTACCTATTAATTGTGGTAAATATTCCACAATCTTACTGTAACAGAGTCCACTTTACATGAGGATTGAACTGGTCAGCTAAACACCTTTCAGACAGTATCTGAAACATGGACCCACATAAATAGGTGAAAAAAAACCCACACGTTAAATAAAACACCACAAGCAAGAAGCCACAAAGGCCCATGATAATCACTTATAAAAAATTAATGAATACTAACACTAAAAAAAAAAAAAAGGCAATCCAACTTTCTAGTATGTTTTCCAACAATAAAGACTCATCCCTCACAGGAGAATGTACTTTACTGAATTAGGTGTTGTGTTATGCAACGTGAACCGGAACCCAGTAAGCAGATGGCCCTTGTGTTTGTGACTGGGAAAAGATGGAGGAAGGTGGTAAATGGACTGACGTTGTGCTTGGGTACTTTGTTGGCTATCAGTAGAAACAGACAAAAAATGAAACCCTGTCTGGAGCAGCTCATTAAAACAGCCTCTTGCTAGTGAATTTTGAGCAAAAAGCTGTAAAGAAAAAGCAAACAAAGCCACGTGCAAAGTACGAGACACGGGAGAGACGCTCGTGCCTGTGTCAGAACAGGGCAGAAGCTGCGTGTCCACGTGCAGGAAGGGAAAACATCCCCAAACCCTGCAAGGGGGACCCAAATGCGGGGCCCGGAGCACCCCGGAGGAACGGCCACGGCGGCTGGCTGCCCGGAGGGCGGCCCCATAGCTCAGGCCCGGCCCTGCCCGGCCCGGCCGCCATCTCCTCGCCCCCCCGCGGCTCAAGCCTCATGCCTCCCTTTCCCCTCCCCGCCCGCCGCCCCCCGCCTCACCTTCATGCGCAGCAGGTTCTTTGACAGCTTCGTCTTCACCTCCCCGGCCATGGCGGCCGCGGCGCTGGCACTAGGCCGCGCTGGATCCCCGAGCTCGAGTAGCGCCGCGGCCGCGCAGGCCGGGGGGGGGAGCCGGGGGAGGAGGCGGCGGCGGCTCGGCTCCACCCTCCGCGATCGGGGCCGGGCCCCGGGCCGAGGAGCGGCGCGGCCTGCGGGAGCCGTCAGGGGGGCACGGCCGGTGCAAAATCTGCAATTAAAAACCAGCAGCTTTGCTGTATAGAGCTGGGTGTATGGGGTGAGGGGGAGTGCCTTCGTGAGCAGGGTATAAAGCGATATGAAATGGCAAATTAGTAGGGGAAGCTTAGATTTCTTATCAGTGTTTGTGCGCTCTGGAAGCTTATGGGTTTATCCATGCTTTTCTGATGTTTATAACAGAAAAGGAAAGAGATTATAAAATCTTTTACATATTGGCATTTGGAGACTGCTCGATTTGTTCAGCTTTCAATTTTTTAAAATAAGCATTGACTTTTACTTGTAAAAAAGCCACAGGTTAGTCAAACGTGGTTAAAACTGTAAAGCAAGTAAGTTCAAAGATACTACAAGAAGTTTCAAGGCTCTGTGGGTCCTGGATCATGATTTTTGAATTCAAGCTTGGCAGTGCTATCTTTGGGCTGCCAGGCTGGGCCCTGATATCTTAAACAGAAATCCTGATAGGAAATTGCCAGTTGATTCCCAGTCATAAGCAGGAACCACAATTTTTGTATATATCCTCATAAATCAGATTTCTGATGCCTGTTTTGACATTTGGCACATAAAGCAGGTAGTAAAGTAGTAAGAGTGAGAGTTCAGCGTTCAAAACTAATGAACTGGTGTGCTCAAAGTGCAAGATGCAGGTCAAAGTGAGCTTGAAGAATTTTTAAAGATTTTAAAGATTTATGATCTAATAGCGCCCACAAAAACAATGAAGAGCAAAGCTTGATTGCAGTGGAGAGGAGGAGGAATTATACAAATCTAGGCATATTTATTACACAGTTAAGCCCAATGGGTTAAAATGCCCACAAATAAAGCACATTCAGAGCCACAGCCACTTCAAGGGTGAGCCATAACACTGAATTTAATTTTCATATAGGCAAAACACCTTCATTTTGAGGCTCTGTAAATGAGTTGGGAGGTGCTCTGAAACTCCAGGCCCCAAAGAGAAAGTCTGTGTGAGTTTGGGAGCTTTCCGGCTTCATTCAGCCTCACCGTGTTTAGATCCTTCTCTATTCACTGCATCACTAACAGTTACCAGCACTTCCCGTCAAAAGAAAGCTGGAAGAAGTTAGCAGTTTTCCAAATACAAATGTGCGTCAAAGAATGACTATACTTGTATCTTAGTAAACAAACCAATAAGGGAACACTGTTGGTTAATCCAACAGCACTGTACCTCCATTAGCTCCCCACTTTTGGCCTTATTTTCTTTTTGCAATTCATTCTAATAAAGTATTTGCTTTTTGTTGATCATTGTACATTGGAGCCCTGTGTTTAATTGCATAGCTTTCAATGTCACTCAGGTTTTTTATTATTATTATTATTATTATTATTATTATTATTATTATTATTTTCTTTTCTGAGTAGTTTCAGTTCATTTATAGTCTGGAAACATACTTCAAATGACTCCTAAATACATTACTGTGTACCCACCAGTACATCTCCAGCCACCGAGCAGTGGCTGTGCCTGGTTTGCTTGGTGCCCTTTGCGACAGCTGTTCCCAACTCCTTGCGTATCGCCCTGTACTGCTGGCATAACAACACGTACTGTCAATCCCTTCAGTCCCCTTCTTCAGCAGCCTCTGCTTACAATATTTTGTGGATGCAGCCATGGCACACACCAGTTGCATGATGCATTTGATGTGATACTACCAACTCTTTAATCTTTGTAATATAATCTTAAATGGCTTGCAGGAATGTGGTATCTAGCGGGGGGGGGGGGGGGGGAAGTGGGGAGGAAACAACGCAAGGGGTTTTGAAGTCATCTAACCGTAAGGATGTGTGTCCCTTGGTGAGCAAGAGCTTGGGATCAACAGTCTCAGCCCTGTGGTACCCCATGAATGGTTGGGGTCTAGGTGCTGCACCACGGACTCGCACAAAGATGCTGCTGTTGGTTGTCTTGTGTGTCAGAACATCAGCTGACAGCCCGCCTCGATGCGTTCAGGCAGACAGGGAGAAGTGTTTTGCCGTAAACACAGGACGGGCTGTGTGATGTTTATTTAGAAAAGTGGAGACTGTAAAAAGGCTGCCACAGAATTTGATCTATTTCGGCAGTAAAAAAGCCTAAAGGAAATTTTTGGATTACATCTGCCATCGCTAGAATTGGATGGGGAGGTTATAGATAACAATCAGCTGTCTCGTGGACCAGATTATACTGTCTGGTAAATCTGAAGACACTCCATTGATTATAGGAGAAATGTTTATGATTTACTGGTGGTGGTGGAGGCAGGGCAGAGTAGAATCCAGCCCTGTAAAGATGCCTGCTTGTTAGACAGAGTGAGGGTGAGGAGACAAGGTAGAAGGGATGCTCTGTTTAGAAAAGATACAAGGGTCATTGTAAATGACAATTAGACAGCTCTCCCCCAGCTCTGACATGGCAGCTCTGTTTTCAACCTGAAAATCCTTTTTTTTTTTTTTTTCAAAAAGAAAATGCTCAGGGAAATAACTCAGGGGAAAGGAGCTCCATCTCATCAAAGATTATGCATTAAGCAGACAGATAAAAGATCTTTATTCCTAGGAAACGCAGTCCCTTCTCTCTCCAGTAATTACAGAAGTCAAATCAAAGTTGCTGTTAACGTTATTTAAGAAGTAATCTCTCTTGCAACAACACAAGTGACAGTTGTGAACTAATTTCATGCCAACGGGATCTCATCTGAGGGAACTCATGGGTCACACTTTCTGTAACCTTTTATTTATTCATATTTTTGCAGTCTTGTAATTTTAACACGAAATTGGTATCTCAGACCTTAGACCAACCCATCAGTTGACTCGATTTTTTATGAGCTGTCTTTGAATCGTGAAGCACCTTTTTACATGTCTCAAAATACTCAAAGCCCTTTTTTTTCACCCTGCAAATATCAAAATTCTTATAGTATGACAGGTGAGTCATTAATTTGTGTCAAACTCCTCCACTGTGTTTTAAGCGAGGATATTATGTGTTTTTCTCTATGAATGAGGAAAAGAAAAAGAGAAGGAGAGCTGCCGCAGGTGTGTTTGCAAACCTGAAAGAGAAGTGTGAAATGCTGGCTATGACAGAGTGGAATCAGACACGCAGCTCCGTGCCCTGTGCTCTGCACAGAAGCAGTGTGAAATTCCCCAAGCAGCAGACACACGGTTTTGGGATTTGGTTTTTCTCTCTCTCGCTCCCACCAAGCCGTGAGCCGCTAATGCATGCAGCACATCGACAAGTCCAAAGGTCCTGGGTGGCCGGGGATTTGTTCCAATATTTATTACCTTTGATGCATGCATGCATAACCTGCCGGCCCATCCGCTTTGTACCTAACCCACAGAGGACACACAGGTTTGTTACGGCTCTCAGCCTCAGTGTGCGGCACGGCAGCTCCGGCTGCCCTGACTCATCCTCGTAGTGTTTGAAGTCCCCTTTTCTGGCGTTGGCACCGGGTTAGGTGGCAGCTGACACACACCGAGTGTTCCTCGGCTAACCCCAAGGTTTCTCGTGGCTAGGCAAAGAATGAAGCAGAAGCTCAGCTCGTGTAATTTAGGTAGCACAGATGCTTAAGCACGATTCACGTTGCTGATGCTTTCCTTTTAATAGCCTTACACGGCTTACAATTTATGCAGTGCGAAAAGGTGTGACTTAAAAAAAAAAAAGTGCTTGTAGCAAAACAGAGTTACAAAATCTCCAGAACAACCAAGCTGTGTTTTTATCCAAAAAAAAAGTGCCTGTTGTCAGTTTGGGAGAAGACAATTAATTCTAAGTGCTTTTGGCTGTCTCAGTGGCAGGGTGACCTTTATGTGAATAAATACAATAATTCCATTTGATTACAGAAAGAAGCAGCTTGATAATGGTAGCTCCCCATCTTCTACCATCACCTAAAGTGCAGGGGGGAGCAGACACCAGCCTGTCATTCTGCTGGCATGCAGATAAGCCTAAAAATTTGATCTTGTGTTACAATAATTTAACATCTCCCATTGCTAGGAGTCAGAGCAGAGAGAGTGACTGACTGGAGAACAGTGCAGAGAATGCTCCTCTTTGCTTTCCTTTAAAAATCGAGATGCATTTAACTCTTTGTTTTTGATGGAATCACAATTAAAAGAGAAAAGGAAAATATCAACCTTCCATTTGTTAACTATAAAAATGCAATCTGGCAGTGCTGCTGGTGGTTTGCTATTTCCCAGGTCAATAAATGGCTCCCCTGACTTTAATAAACATTGATGCTGCAGGCTTGTTCTACAGTGATTGAACCTTTTTATAGTTTCAACCACTCACATCGCATGAAAGCCTGAAGATTTTTTTTGATTTTTTTTTCTTCCTTTTTCAGGAGGGTTGGTTCTGATTGATTAAATTGTCATTTTCTGAGTTAGTTGCTGAATTATAACTTGGCATTTTTAACCGTGTGATTTGTTTAAAGAGACAGCTTTTTGATATAGCAAACCAGCTGAGAATTTTTAAGCAGTAAAAGGAAATTTTACTCACTTTGTTCTCAGCCTTTCATCACTGCCTGCCAAAAAAAAAAAAAGCTCCTGAAAACAATGTAGGGGCTCTGATATGAGGAGAAGGTACTTAGATTCACATACATTTCTTCCTTATTTCATCATAGATCTGATCTGGTGGTGTTCTATTGCTTTTGATTAGTAGTTGGACACCTCCTCGTTGTTAACATGTTTATCCTTCCAAGAAGAGAAGGGGAGGGAAAGGGAAGGGAAGTGTAAATGTGAGTGCTGCTCAAGGTGATATTAAGTGGCAGAACTGTACTCTGGACAAGCTGATTTATTCCTTAATAAGTAAATGGATTTCTTTGCACTAAAATGATGGGCTCTGAGCATTCCTAAGTCAAATAAATGCAAGGTTTTCACCTGCATACAGTCTGTGCCTGGTTCAAGGGACATAGACCTTGTAATTCTTTAGATACTGAGCAAATGAATGCATCACATAGACATGATTTTTGATTTAACTAGCTGCCACTTTCCTTCTCGGTGGATAACTGCTTGGTTTCAAGGCCTGTTTTATTTATTTATTTATTTTTCTTTCCTTCTCTCCCCCAATTTAAATCAGTGTTTGAGACAGTAAAGCTGAAATGAATGAGACTCACATAAAAAACATGTGTGTTCAGAATGTGTTTGGAAAGAAAGGCCAACAAAACTGTCTTGTAGCACATAATGGGGTGTCTTTGGCTTTTGATTTACAGTGCCTGCAGGGGAAATGGAATAATCTAATGGGCCGAATATGGGAGATCTTGCGTTTGTTCACTGCAGTGTTACCCTGGTTGGACTTTGAAACAGTGCTTAGCTGTGGAAATCTCACGGTGTCAATATGAAATACTGAAGTCCAATTATACTTCTGCTTGTACACTTTCCCCTCTCTGGCCATTTCAGCTTCTGCTCTGAAATAATAACTTACGACAGCAGAAAGCTGAATTTCAGCAGTGAATTATACCCCTGGCCTCTACATTTAATTGCATGATTCTGCAGGAAACCACAATCCGTCTTGGTCCCTCAAATCCTTTTTGCCTGTGTCCCTGTGTTTCTCTACTGTTCATTCAAAACCTTAAAAGTGCAAAATAGCTGCACGAAAAGAGGGCGAATTGTGAAACGAACATTTAAACTTCTTACCTGCCACCGATTCCTGAAGATTTTTCACTAAAAAGGAATGGGTAGAGCTCAGTATCACTGGGGTATGAAGTGCTGCAGAACGTGGATGCTTTCCTGCAGCGCTGCTCCTGCTGGTTGTCCAAAAGAGGGGTCAGGAGGCCACTTTGCATGTACCTGTCCGGGTACGATTCTGCTGACCAGGTGCTTTACAGGATGGCCATTTTCCCCCACAGTACCAAACTGAAGGTTTGACAGCAAGATACCGATGCACGAACAAATGTTTAATAACAAAAGGAAGAAGCGAGGTGTTCTTCTGCAGCTGTTAGTAACCACAATACGATAACATTTTCAGGAGAGTCACTTGTGTTCATTTCAAAACCATCTTGAGGCCATTTTGCAAGGTAGGGAATAAGCTGGAACATGAAAAAGGGTAAAATATTCATTAAAGCTGTAATGATTTATATCATAACATTATGAGGTAGCACACTTTACCTCCGTACAGTTCCTCAATGAATGTTTTCCTAATTTCCATAAGTAATTGACCTCTCATTAGCAACTCATTAGAAAAATTGAGGTGATGTGACAAACGCAAACCCACTGTGACAGTGAGTCTGCAAGTGAATAAATTATTGAAAACTGATGGATTCAAAGTGAAGGACCACAGGAACTTATTTCTTTGACTGCAGAAGATTTCATTTACATCTGTAAAGTAAATAACGTTCATGTAAATATACATAGCTGCACACTCAACAGTTCTTAAAGCCATGCTTCAGCTCATGGCTGATTTTCAAACACCATGAACCTTCACATCTTCTCTTGCAAGTGCATAGGAAAAGGAATTAGCCAAATAGTTCAGAACATAGGCAAGTCCCTGGTTTGACGAAGATGCCAAAGCTGAAAAAAACGAGTACAAATTCTGAAACACGGGCTAAGCACATGGCTTAGTTCTTCAAGGAACTCAACATCAACTGGTACTTCTCAATGGCTCCAGTCTAGATGTGACACCTACCAAAACAGGGCTAATGCTGAATTCTTGCCTGTGAGCAGCTCTTTCAGAAGGGACGTGGCTGCTGCCTTTTTTTTCGTAGCCATTGTTAACCAGCATGTGAATGTTAACAAGCTCAATAACAGATTTTGCACGTACCGAAGTGTTAACTTTAATAACCTTCTATATCTGCCTTTTTAGGGATCAATAAATTGATTTCAAGCTAGTTCTTCATCACTGTAATATTGGGAAGAGCGAGCCTGATGTTTAACATAAAGTTTTATGAGTCCTGGATGCCCCTGGACAAACCCAGAAAAGAGCCTTTTCTTTTTCAGTATGTCCCGATAACCACCTGAAACTTATTTGAAAGTAACCCAGTTTATGGGATCCAAGTTAGCTTTTCATTGTAAAGCTACATAAAGATGAGAAAGGCAAAAAAAATCCATTTCCAAAAAGTCTTGTAGAACAAAGACGAGATAAACAGATGCACCATCATGACCTTTTGCAATACCAGCTAGGAAACTGCAGATCCTCTAAGGAAAATAAAAGCAATGGAGTGCTAATGTAAAACAATGGGAAAAACCACTGGCTTAGGGCTGCCCTGGCAAAAAGGCCAGTGAGAATCTCTTTTAGCGTAGGTGACCATCTGTTTTGCTTTGCCAACTGAACTGCAGAAGAAAGGAGGCACTGAAGAGGTCATGAGGAATCTCCTATTATGGAAGAAAAATGTATTTTTAAAAGCTCACTCAGAAAAATCAGACTACTTAGCTTTCCATGACATTTTAAAAGAAAAGGTTGAAGAGAAAAGAGATGATAAGTAAACAGTGAAGTTTCATGGTATATTGATCGCACCATGCCATGGGGCTATACCAAGTAAGTAGTTCTGTGGCATTGCCCTTTTTTTTTTTTTTCCTGCAAATCCTCCAGGACCTACTCATTGGTTTCAGCCCAAATACAGAGTGAAATCTCCTCTGTAAAGGGTTTTAGAACCAGCTATCACCTCTTGCTAGATCCATAGCTGAAATGAATTGCAGAGCTGGGTAGGAAACCAAGCATGATACGAAAAGGGAAAGCTTAGGATATGTTACCCAAACATCTGTCTTACATTCAACATCTCCTCTAGGATTTTCAGGACTGTCATAGAAACGACGCTTTTAAAGTCCTGGACAACCATTAAATTGGTGTAAACCTTCATAATGATGTTTATTATCAAGTCTCTCTGCATAGTGCTGTATGCTCTTCATTAGAGCCCACCCTTCCCACTCAGTTGCACACTCCTACACCGCACTACAAGGATGACTCACGGGCAGAATTTCTTTAGGATTTAGGAATACATTTGGATGTCAGCCAGTTGTGGAAAATATGCATACTTCCTCTTATACCCACGCACGTACTCAATATATTGCTTTACATATGGGATCTGAATCAGTAATACTAAAAGCCTGAAGTTGAAGGAAGAACAAAATGCACTTACAAACATGTTCCTTGCTAAGGTGATTTTTTTTTTTTTAAATCATTTATTCCATCATTTTGTGAGAATGAAATATTGCATGGTATATTTCATGATGAAAGTAACTACCAAAAGAAAGAATATTTGGTGGAAATAACACCCCCAAAAGAAATAATGTTCTGTATATGGACTGAGTTTAAAGAAGTCATAGTGCTAGGCATAAAACTAATAATTTAACTGAAGAAATTAAAAACACTCCCCTCGCTTCCCCAAAAAACAGAAGGAAAATGCTCACTTGTGGCAAAGACTTTGGAGTATACCTGTACTGCCTGTTAGTGGGCTCTCTGGTTACCCTACAACTATCTGCCTTGCACCTTTATGCCAAAAGCTGCTAATGGGAAAATGAGAATATTATCATTACGTCTCCGAACATGATTTCCAAACCTGCAATATCATGTCAGAGTCCCATGTGGCTAGCAAATCTGCAGGTATTCGGGAGCCCACCAAAATAGCCTTGAAAGGGCATCATAAGTAACACCAAGAAAACAGCTTTTCTCTTGTTGTTCTTGCAGCACATTTTAGTTGTTGTATGCAAAATGGTTTAATATCACCTTAATCCCAGCTTGCCATGTGAAAAATGACCCTGTCAATTTGATAGAGAGGTAGAATATCAAGAAGTGGAACATTTTGTCTAATAGGGGGGAGCTGACAAAGACAGACGGAATGATGCTTAAGTGGATAAAATTGACTTGATTGTGAATTCCAAATGAAATTAAAAACATTACACCAAGATTTACAGGGTTTGTTTTCTGTCTTTTCTGTGCTTGCTTGTGCCATTATTATTTCAGTTCAGCAGCAGTATTATTTTCTTTATTGATAAAAGCCAAAGGCTGAATATCGCAAGACATTTGGCAATGCTGATATAAGTTGGAACTCCCAGTTGTGAAGAGGTTGCCTATCGATGTTTTTATTATCAATCCTTATGAGGGCTAACCCTCACTGCAGCAGCCTCAGTGAACAAGCGCTGATGTAGGCAATAGCATCCCTTATTTCTCCAGCTGCTTAGAATAGCTCTGCAAGGATGGGACCCACAACCCTGCTAAGTTCCTGCAATGAGTATTACCATAGCTGGTCAGGACAAGGCTTGGGTGGGAGACACCATAGGGAAATTGTCTGAGAAAATTATTTTCTTCAGATTTTCAGTAGCTGCTATAAAAAGTCTGAACTTTTATCTATTTCTCCCCTGCTCTGCTTTATAAACAAACATGACACTTTATTCTACAAAGTGATTTCTTTCTGAGTTATAGAACCACAGAAAAAGCATATAAAACCCACAGACCTTATTATTTTTGGATTCTTGAAACTCAGAATTGATTTAAACCACGTTCAGCAAGTAATATTTCATCCTCATCTGAGAAACTATATCCTGGGTTTCAGACAAGAGTAAATTTTTATGGGCACGTTGTAATTATAAACCCTTGAGAAACAAATTTGTAATGGGGACACCAGCACCAAGCTCCGCTGTAGTTGCTCTGTAGAGTGCTGACACGAAGAGGCTGAAAATCCATCCTCCCAAGAAGGAGCTTATTAAAAGACTGCAGTAGTTTTAATGACATTTTTTTGTGACATCAAAATTATTTCATTTGGAATCACAGAGCATCTCTGCCGCTGCCTTTTTGCAGGTCTGAGGAGAAAATACTGCTGCAGCTTCAGCACTATGAACAGTGACTGAGGGAAGCAATCCAGGCAGATAAATCTGGGCTGCTACTCCATCCTCTGATGATGGGAGATGTAAATTTATCTGCTTAATTACAGCAGTGTATAATAATTATCACCAGGAAGGCAGGAAAAGTGTTTGGAAATACCATACAGGTTTTGCAAATGATCTGGGTTCCGCTTTTCCTCCTAAATTGATGAATAATAGCTGAAGTGTCAGTGATAACTGAACTCGAAATGAGGAGGTTTGGCTCACATCAGATATTTGGAGACTGATATTCAACTCTGTAGAGATTCTGGATTGATTTTCATGCAATACTTCAAGCCAAATGGGTATTTTTCAAGCAATACCCATTTCTGATTGGGCTATCTTCTTACTATTTATCTAGTGTCATTTGTAGCCATGAATTCAAATTAAATCAGGACAAGGTGCTTGGCCCAAATGTATTACACCATAAGAGATTAAGTCCTTTTCACTTGATCAACCTTCAGCCACACTTCTCAGCTCTACAGGTAGGACACATCTCACAGGTGAACAAATAACTTTATCCTCATTTTTGAGGTGCTCAGGGAGCCCCAGAGCACATCCTGGCCCAGAGGCAGAGCTCCAGACCCAAGCTGTCCTCTGCTGCAAGGCACAGCCTCATGTCTCATCCTACAGCCAGGCTTTCTCCCACCTCAAAGCCCAACATCTCGCCTCTGGCGGCACATTTGGTGACTTTCATAGAATCTCCTCGAGTTTAGTCCCCAGAGGAAGGGGCTGAAGCTTTGCATGGGCTAAAATCAGACGTGTGAGACAACGTGTGGAGGCAACAGCATGCAGCGAGTTTGGGAAAGCAGGCAGACTGCTGTGGGCTGAATGGGAAAAACGATTCCTCTAGGAGACAGCCCAGTTTGTGTTACAGCCCATGAATCGAGGAGCTTTCGGCATTATCTATTTAATTGGTCAGACAGTGAAGAGGGGAATGGAGAAGGGCAGAAAACCCAGCTTCTCCCACAGGGTGCCTGGGTAGCCAAAACCAGCTGTACAAATCGGGAAGCACAGCAGGGCTGGGGAAGTTTGGCAGGGTTTGAGGAGCTGAGTAATTCTGGGCCCGTATGCTGAGGGAAAAATCCCACAGGTTCCCTGTCATCTGGGCCAGTTCAGTCCTACACGCAGAGCTCACCCAGGGGCTGAATCCAGCCCCTTCTCAAGTTCATGGCAAGGCTCCCGCTGGCTTCAGCGGAGGCAGGATTTGTCCCTTCACAAGACGATCATATTTGTATTCAATACCCTGCAACTTAAAATGAGGATTAGCAGAATTAAACTCTAATTTGTATATCTCAGGCTGCCAAACTGCAATTAACTTTTGTGCATTTGAATTAACAGGGAAAATTTGTTAACCACCTTTTCCTCATGGAATTATCATTTTACACTTCTGGAAAACTTCTCCAGAATCTGAAAAGTAGCCCACACCCCTGTGAACCTACTCCTCTTAATATCCTGTAGTTATTAGAGCAGGGAACAATTTCTCACCCTGTTGCTTTCACAAGCACCTTCTGCTTGCCCAGCATCGTTGCGGTGCTGTGCACCTTGCTGATTTGCAGCGTGTTGGCCCCGGGCTGCACAGACCACACAGGGCACTTTTCACAGGAGTCAGGACTCACAGCTTTAAACCCACCCAAGAATAACACCTACGTGCATAGCCCCTAGCAGATATCACAAACAGCTGCTATTTTATGCTGTTTTTTAACCACGCAACATGCAGGCTAACAATCCCTTATTTCCTTCTCCCATGCAAAGCTACGAAGGGCATGCAGGTTTTCCCTGAGTGCTGGGCACACACATGAAGATCGGCATGGTAGAATAAAGGCAGCATAAAGCAATTGGAGTTTTCTGCCTTATTTTCTGCTCTTCTTTTCTTGTATGTGCCCAGCTGGACTCAGCCTTACATGTACTAGGGCTAGTGATGCTCCAGTTGGAGCTGAACACTTGCAGGGTGTCTGCTTTCCTGCAGCATTTTTCCATGGGCTGTAGCACACCCTCCCCAGTGTATGAAACAGGGGTTATCTTAACTTGAAGCTTAACATTCCTGGGAAAAAAAAAAGAAAAACAACAAAAAAACACATGTAATTTCAGTTTTTTTTTTTTGTATGTTAGGGGAGAATATATAAGAACAGATAGCTTTTGATTTATGTATCACCCTTTTATAATAAATACATTTGTAACAACTTAATGAAATTTTGGAACAAAAGTTCTTCTACAGAAGAATAATCTTTAACTGGTGTGAAATGCCTCCCTGGGACTTTGTCAGGTTTTAATTTCAGTTTGAATAAATTATTTGAGACACCAGGCTAGGAAAGATAAAGGTGAATTTCATCTACTTCCAGCTCACCATAATGGAAATAATAACTACTTTAGCCAAAAACAAGTTTCCAATTAGTTTCTCTAAAATAATATTATTCCCTTTTATACAGATACTGTAGCTCATTTTGGAACCTAATTTTGATAATATATAAACATTTCTAAAGCTGCTATTCCCACTGAAAGGATGGCAAGTGCAGACTTTGACTGCACACGTTGGGAGCATATCTGTACTAAAAAGCAGTCTTTGCTTTTCTTTAAAGAATCTTACAGAATAATAGTAGAAAAATCAAATTAAAAATCTTCTTAGTGATGAAGTCATCTGTCCCCAAAGACTTTATTTTAAGTGGCTGGATAATGATCATTAGACAAGACATTCTGAAATTATAAAATTCATTTCTTCTAGAAGAGAGATAGTCAAACTTTAAAAAAAAAAGTGCTTTATGGGGAGGGGGACTTCAAGACACAGGAAAAGCAAAATAATGCTGGCTCTGAAATGCAGCTGAAAGTGGCTAATTCATTTAACATCTTAAATTTGGAAGCAGACACTAATGTTGCTTGGAAAATGAAAAAAAAATATCTCAAGACTAGGTTAATGTGCTTGAAAAGATCCTTTGAAGGGATGTAACAGGACTATGCTCTGCTCAGTCCCACCTAGCAACCTCTTCTGTTACACCACCATCAATATGTCTGTACAATTTAGCAAAAAGGAGTGCTTCTGTTTAGGCAGATAGCTTTTACACAAGACAAGAACACCAAGCTCCAGTATCCCATACAACATACTGTACTCACAAAGATAACATCCATGCAGCACAGCAATCCACAGCAGGCCTGATCAACAAGTCTCTGAGTAAGTCCCTCCAGCAGGCAGGCGATCTGATCTTCTGTGCCCCTGCAAAGGTGGAGGTGGAGCTCTAGGATTTGTCTTGGACCTCACTTGGGAGCACATTTACCCCCAAACCTCCCATACTAGCCTCTCCTCTACACCCACACCTTGCTAGAGCAAGACTTAAAGCCCCCAAACCACACCTTTAAAGGCCCTGAAAAGAAGCGTGATTTGGCCAAAAGCACAGCAGCTGTGGAGCTCACCAAGGCCTTTCAGCTCCTGCTTAAAGTCATGGGGCTGGAGGCATGTGCCCCGAGCATTAGCTGCCTAAACGAACTTTGCATCCCAGCACAGCATCACTTCGTTAGCTCTTCTGACTAATGCGATATAAACGTGGTGGTTTCTGCCCACACAGTAATGAATAAAAGCAGTGACACGTACGGTAACAGGAGTACGGCTTGAACTCTGACCTCGTGTGAAGGCAGCCGAGATGTGTAGCCCTGTTGCTTTTTCCGTCCCTGCCGAAGCAAAGGAAAAAAAAAAAAAAGGAATATTACTGAACAGAATTTCAAAGACAGAACAAAAAGGCAGCATGAGGTAAAACAGATGTATTAAAAAAAAAATTTAAAACTGCCTTTCATAATGTATAAGCCTCGTTATCACATAATCACATATACATGTGTGTGCAAAACTATGATGGAAAAGATCTTCTGGGATACCCTGACAGTTCCAGTGATGTTTTTGGACATTTTATGGTTTACTCTAGCTGTAATAATGGATCTACTGTTAGAGGATAATGGAAAACTATTCCATACTGAAAGCCTGGACAAATAGCTGGGATGTATATTTTATGAAGGTAGCTCATGCTGACATCAAAACCTCCTCTTGGTCTTACTGGCTTGGGTGTGGGGGCCTTTTAAGCCAGTACCTTGTCTCTGCCAGCTGCCAACATGAAATACTGCAGAGGAAAGCGTAAAGATCAGGCAGGAGGCAATTGTAAAACAATTCACCCTTCACATTAGGCCCCGGTCTTCCTTTTTTTGTAACTTCTTGCTACCCAAGTTTTATGTGAGCAAATGATTGCGGAGTAAACCTCTGGCTTATGGTGTGACATGGTGTTAACAAGAGACTCTTCCAACTCCTGTGATGATACAAAAAAGTTTGTCATAAACCGCCACCAAAGGGCCATTCGTCACCTGTCAGACTGACATCTGCCCATAAAGCCATCCAAAAGGTTTTGAAATAAAGCATTTGCAAACATCAAGTGCTGTTAGCAGATGTAGAGACTGAAAAAGACCTCACGGCCCCATGAATTGCACTAAATAATTAGACCAGTTCAGGCAGTTTGTCACGCAAAGAAGGAGGGTAAGAAAACGAGGGCAAAGCTGAGCAGAAGTTGGAATTAGCAATTGCTCTTTGTGTGTGTTAATGCAGAGCAAGATATATATTTATGTTTGCTTTAACCTTAGTTGTTAAAGATATTTTATGTGCGATTGGGACCCAACTCAGCCAGGGCAATGGCATCCTGCAGGTGGGATTAGCTGACAGGTGGGGTATGCTGAAATCTCACCTTGCCCTGCAGAAAAAGAAGGTGTATTTTACAGAGCTGTGTATTACTTGGTGCGAGGTAAAAGCAATCCTTTGAGAGCTGGAATATGGATTTTATATTCCATGAAAACTGCCTCATGAAACTGTGCATTAAATGGGTTCTTAGATACACGTAGCTCAATAAGTAAAACTAATAACTCTACCCATGCAATAAGGAAACGAGTCAGTGGCAGTGTGGAAAAATAAAGGAAGGAGAGGGCAGTTAATCACGTGTATGCTGAGGATCTTCCCCACTCGGGGAGCAGAAGGGGACCCGTCATTTTGTCAAGTTGCATGTAGAAATCATTGGCTGGAGAAACAGTAAAACTTGTGTTTGATGGAATGGAAACTCAAAACCGGCATAAACAGAACCACTCAAAAATAATGAAATGGAGTTTAAAAGGCTTTATCGCATTCCAGGTTCAGCACCAGCAGCTGAATTTACATATTGCAGAAAAGCAACTGCGGAGGTGGAAACCAAGAAAATGCTGTTAGAGACAGGAACACAGAGCCAAAAGAGTCCCAGGAGAGTGATAGCAAATTCAGAGTTGCTGAATGTTTCAGGGTAATCCTTGAGGACTTTGAGTTTCTCTCAGTCCTTCCCATGCAGAAAGAAAAGAGTTAATAAATACTGTTAGTGCTTGGGGAATCACTCACAAGGGATCTTTTGGCAGAGTAATCTTCATATTTAGAAGTATTTTCTCATTACATGTAATAGGATGATGAACTGAGAAATGATCTCAGCCACTTACGATTCTAAAAGCCCCCAGCCTGAATAATCTATGCTGATTTAGAGATAATAGCATCAAAGGCATAACTCATTTAGCACAATGTCCATTTACTTACTCTGAAGACTTTCGCTTCCCTACAACTATTTTTACAGACACTTATAAAAGTTGATAATGATATAAAAAGAATAACATAATCAAAAAATGACAAGCGTACAGCAAGAACCACTTTGTCCATGGATGCACTACAGACATATAAAACCTGTTCCTAATGAAGTGCAATACAAATTCAAAGAGAAAGAGAAAGTGGAGAGCACTCCGATTCTGCACTCATTAGAGTAAAAAAAACTGACAGAAAGGATGCTTTTGTGTGCAAGAAGCTGCGGTGGCATTTATGAGCTGAGAGCTGCACACTTCCCGTGCCAATAAGAACATGTACAGCTTCTCTGATGTGGTTTCTCTTCGATAAAGAAGTAATGCTAAGCCTTGATTTCCTGCTGCATCTGCTTAGACTTTGCTCTTTTGGTGGCAGAAGCCATACTTTATCATGTCTCTGTACATGGTCTACAAGAATATGTCTCTGCAGTGGGCTCTCTGTTCTCCTACAGCATGTGCACTAGCTCACTAGCAGAGGCAGCTGTCCCCAATTGCTCAGGATCACAGCCAACAGTTTCCCCATTTTGCTTCCAAGTCCTCATGACTGTAACATCCTATTTTCAGGGAAAAAATGTTTTCCTATGCATGGGACAACAAATGTCAGGCTGACCTAAAGAGCACTCTTTCCCTACGTTTCCCTTGGGTTCTCTCCTCTTCAGAAGGTGATGATGAGCTCTTTCAAATGCCGTTTGTGTCATCATAAATCATCCCCCCCCCCCCCCTTTTTTTTTTTTTAAATGTCACAGAGGTTGTGCTTTCACATGTCCCATTGATTTTAGGCAGGTTTTGTATCTCCAGAGCTGATCACTGTAGGGGGTTACTTGTAAACTGCATTTTATCCCTGGTTGTTATCCTGGGTGACTTGGGTTCAGGCACAGGGGCAATGGAGCAGCATGGCAGCAACAAGGGATGAGCGTTTCACTTTTACAAAAGAGGGATATTAATAAACGACACTGATTTAACCTTGCTGCTTGGAAAAAGCCAATCTATCTTCTAACCGATTCTCTTGATGTAGCTTTTTGTCATGTCCTTCCTTTCCTCTAACCAGCTCTGTCCTGTGAACGCACCCACCCTCACAGGTCAGTATGAGAAGCAGGCTGGTGGTGTGGCTGTCCATCTCCGCTTCTCTTAATTCCTCAAGGCTTTGCATTCTTGCACTTCATTTTTTTTAATCTTGTGCTGTTTTCTCCTGTGCTGAGTCCTTCTGGAGTTAGATTCCTGTTTGCTTATGTAATAAAACCATGAATTATTAACAGTATATAAAATATTGACAAACTGTTCTCTGAGATAGAACAGCTTTAAAGTATTGATTATGAATCCAGAGAGTTATAATTAGTTTCTGCATAAGAGATAATTAAGTTATTATTGTTTCTCTTTCTTCTAATATGGTGATGGATAGAAGGTATTTATACTGAACTCTGTGAAATCTTATTAAAATTAAGGCAATAGGTTTACAGGCACTCAAGATAATCAGGAAATAAAGCATGATGGGGAAGAGTTTACATTTTCAAAGAGCTCAGCTGGCAATGTCCACTCGCTGTGTAAAGAAATCATCTCAGGGAACTCCTGGACACCGAGGCGTGATTGACTTCAGTGGAGGCAGAATCTCATTTCAGTTTGGTTCCACCAGAAATCACACCAAGGCTGCTGCACTTTGCATGCTCGTGCACATTCTGGACCTTGTGGCTGACATCAGTCAAATTTGACTGGGGGTACAGTTTTGGAGGTATTTAGTTTCCACAAATTTTTTGGATAAACTTACAGACGAAACCATTTCAATGTTAGTGTAGCTCTTGTAAGGCATCAGAAAATTCACAAAAGGGCTCAAATTCAAGATGACATGACACTGGTAAGTAGTTTTTATGGGTTATGCTGCTCCAAATTGATTTGTGCATCCTTACGGTTAGATGCTTTTGCCACAAGGGTATGTCTGATGAAAACCTAACTTTAGTCAGTGGAAATTACTGTATTGGCAGAGCATTCCCAAGCTGAACTGGGCAGCGTGGACTCATCCAGCCTAACTGAGTGTGTTTGCCAGTGCTCCACCACAGAGCCCTTGGCCAGAATCCCTCTACAGTAAATAGGGAGTGGGGGTTACTTCTCAGATATAGTTCATCTGAGCAACTTTGGGAAGAGAAGAATCACTGCAGACATTTAAAGTTAGGGAAGGTAAGCCCCATCCTCAGAGTGCAGTGTTGCAGCACAGCCAATAGGAGATGCACTGCTGAAGTGATGTGAGTGACAAGACCCATTGTATAGCCCAACAAACCGTACAGGTGTGGTGTCCATGGGCATCCTACAGTGGAAATTCAATCCCAAGAAATACCGCAATGGAGGAACTACGAGTAGAAAAGCATAAGAAATACATTTGCACATCTCAAGAACTGTCTTCAACAACTCAAAGAAGACACGAACTCTGCCAGTGAACATGCTATTAGGATTTCAACCAGATTTGTAAGAACAGACTCTTAAATCCCACCCTACGGGCCGAACCCACTCCACATCCCTGAAAACAAGCGAGGAAGCCTCATCCCTGGCTCTCGCTAATGCAAGAGGAGTCTGGGGGAAGGTCTGAGCCACACGCATGACGAACATCTCCCAGACAATGAAGCCAACTTGAAAGTGTGGCTGTCTGTTGGTGCACGGATGCAGTGGTGCTCTGCCAGCCGTTAATAGGATTTCATTGTTCAACAGCTGCTTGAAAGTACCCCTCTCTTCTGCTTTCGTGCCGAGATACGATCATCCTCGCAGAGGGCTCTGGTCCTGCACAATCACCGTTTTCCCACCAAACAGTTCAGACTACAATGTCTGCCCACCCCGTGAACAAAACGGGGCACCTAATTGAAAGCAAGCGCTTCCTTGCCCCCCTCCCTCCCCAGCACTACATCGCGTTTTCATCGTGCCTTTTGTCTGCTCTGCGTCAGCTGAACCCCCCCCTTTCTTGCTCGGAATAGAAATAATCCCTGCTTCCCCGCAGCAAACATGAAAACCTGTGCACAGAGCACCAGCACTAAATGAGAGCTGCTGTGTGCTTTGGGAGGCAGCAATGTTTCAGGGAACGAAAGCAATCCCTCATGTTCCTGAGGTGCATGGCACTGATTTGAACTTCAGCTCACGCCGCAGTTAAAGCAGGACAGAGGGGATGGGGACACATGGTGGGCAGAGGTTGGTGGGTGGCCGTCCTGCAGGATTTGTCCTCCAGCTATTGTTTTTCCAGCCCCCCAACTGGAAATGTCTGATTTGCTGTGAAAAAGGGTTGCAGGGAAAAATATATCTGTGGAGTACGACATTTTGGGAGCACACATTGCCTCTCGCTCCTCCAAAATGTGCTGCACGGGCAAAGAGTGCAGCTGTGCTGGTTCAAAAGCTGCCTCTCAGTGCTCTTCCCTGTAAGCCAGCAGCATTTTTGGGCTCAGAGGACCAAACAGGCAGGGTCTGGCAGAGTGGTGGCCAAGAGAGAGCAATGGCTGCGGGAAAGCAGCTGCGTCCTGGCTCTGCCAGGTGGCAGTGCCCTTATGGAGGGCAGGAGTGAGCTGGAAGCCATGGCTCTGGCAGCATTTGCAGGAGTGCCAGCCCACATCGTGCTGCCATCTGGGTCTCTGTGGCCACTAACGGAGGTGCCCAGCTCCACCAGGCGGCTCCGAGAGCCTCTGCTTAGCCTTTCTCCCTGGCTTCGCTTCCACCAGCAGTGCTGTCTTTCATGATTTTCCCAGCCCTATCCTTTGCAGATGAGAAATGTCAAACCTCTGGCCACGTGATTAGACCGAGAAATTCCAGCTCCCCGCTCCTGAACAGGCTGAGGGTAATGAATCCATTGAAAATCAATGCCCCCTATCAGCAGTGAAATTGTTGTTGCAGGAAGAAGGTCACTCACGGCTGCTGGCTTTGATGGCTCCCTCTTCCCTGGCCATTCACCTGCTGGGCTCAGACCCCCATTAAGGGGAAAGGGTTTTCTCCATAACAGAGGCGAGAGCACAGAGTGATGGTAAAGAGAGGGTTACCTCGAAAAAGTGAGGTTTGGGTCTGATGGAGGCTTTTCCCTGGGCTGTCACAACAAGCTCCTTCTAATCAGGGTTGCCCTCACAGAGTGCAATGTCCCTCTGTAGCAAAAAGGCAGCGAGGCACTGCTCAGAACAGCTGTTACTTGGAAGCAACAAGTAACTACATGTCTTGCTCTGTTTTTTCCCAGTTTGGATACAAATACAATATCTTGTACATCTATAGGCAGACAACACACTTGAACAGAAAGCCTTGCATCCCTTGCATCTGTTATTATCCCTCGAACAACACATTTACATCATTATTAAGTCCCCCCAGCTCTCATACCAATAGCAATCATCTGTCTGGGTGTTATAATGGGACTAGCAAATGTATATGTCAGCAGTGTTTTTGGAAGGCTACGTTGTGCAAATGGGCAAGTATATGAACTTACTTCAATTTCAGTGTCTCTACTGTAAATTCCAGTGCCTCACTTGCACTTTGGACCAGAAAAGGAGGGGGTGGAATTGGCTACATTCACACAAACAAGGATTTGGCCATACATCTTCCAGACATGTTATGGAAATGAATTTCTTCCTGTCTTCCCCCTCTTTCTTGAAGATACAGAGATACATTTGCATGGATAACATAAAGGCAAAGCTCAGTTAATCGTTGTGCCTAACTCATCATGCCTTTTTGATGGGCTGATTTTTATTGGATTATTTACCTTGTAGAGCTTCACTATGTCTAAATTCTTAAAAAAATCCCTCCCATGTCCTTCCATAGAGCTGGATTCAACAGCAACAGTTGCCACCTGTTTCTTACCATGCAGTCTTTTTCCTCTCTTCTTTCTAAATGTTTGACACAACTGGGCAGAGTCGACATCCCATTTTCTCCATGTGTGACATTGCTCAGTGGCAGCTGCTAAAAGAAAAGCCCCATCATAATCAGCGTGTTTTGCCTGTAGCATAAGGCATTTCAGAAACATTGAAAAGCTGAAAGGAAATAGAAGATAAGTTGGAAATCATGAGCTGAAATGTGCACTTCCATTTCAGAGATTAAATTAGAAAAATATATTATCGTGTATTTAAAACAGTATCATCAGCCAGCTTGACAGCTCATCTGGGCTCACGCTGGGCTGCTATTGAAGAGACTTGGGCTAGGATCCAGCCTTAGGACTTTCACATCTCTGATATCCAAAGGCTGGTTCAAACTGTAGGGCACTGCTGCTTGGTGGGGAGCAGAAGAGGTTTCTGCTGGAGCATCCTGCTGACTGCAGCACTTTGCAAACTCAAGGACAGGCCAGCATTACCATTTTAAAGTGCTGCTGACCCATCAAGTGCGAGGAGGAATAGGAAAATAATAATGGAAAATTTGCACAGCTGGAGAAATGGCTCAAATAGAACAGACCTATGGAGAACATAATGGGCAGGTAGGTGTAAATAAGCAACCATTTCCTGGTCATCAGGAAAAGGTCTTTCCTCATCAAGAAAAAACAGGGCAAGTCCAGAGAGCACTGAATCTGTAACAGAACTCCCTAGGGAGAAGGCTCTGGGCTTGCCAGTCCCTCAGTCTGGCTCCATCACTGAATGTGATGAAAGACTGCTGGGGGTCATGAGTTTACATCTGGACAATATCACTGATTCTTTCCCATTTGTACTCTGTCCTGGAAACATGCTTTTGGGCACAGTTAGAGGCAAGGTGGCAAGAGAGGTGGAGCTTGGGTGAACTTTCCTCCCGTGTCAGGATAGAGACAGAGTTTGCATTAATATATGCTGATCTCTGCATGTCTCCATTAAATGGTTTTACACATCTGTAATTATTTCCTATATAATTGAATGAAGGGACATTTATTTCAGAATTGCATATTGCTTGCCATCAAGATGAGCTTGGCTCGAACCACCCACGGAGTACAGAAATGAAGCATTTGTTCCCATCAGCCAACTCGGAAGCAAAACCACAATGATGTCTTTGGACATACTGATCCAAGTCAGGGGTCTGTCATTCAAAAGAGAGATTATAAAAAAGGATTGGCTATAGGCTTGATTTCACCAGTGTTACCCCTCTTGAACAGGGAAGCTGCTGAGCAAGGCAGTGTGAGGAGAGCAAGCAGAGCTGGCATTAGTTCTGTCCTGTGTGCACCAAGAGCGCAGTGCAGCCGTTCTTGCAAGGAGCACACGTGGGCTAATTACAGCTTTCATCTGATTGATTTTTTCTTTGTCCATTTCATATTTTTCCAGTAGTGCTTTTAATATCAGAAAGTCCTCTGGCTCTTTGACTCTCCCATTTCAGCTGCATCCTGGGCTCCATTCAAAATTATGATACAATCCCAAAACCTTGAGCGTAAGCCAGGCTCTCTCTTTCCCAAACTGGCAGGCTTCACGAGAAGCAATGAACATATTTTTCACAGTTATGCATCTTGCATCTGACTCAGGTTGTTGTTATTATGCAGTAAGTGTTTCAGTCTGAACATTAAAGAAAAGAAAAAATGTCAGGTCCTAAGGGGGGAACGAAATCCACTAATCCAACATAGGCTTTATTTGCTTGTTGACTACCAACCAGTGCTGAGGACGGCGGGACTCCCAGAGCTTCAAACAGGATTAGAGGGTAGGAAATAGGACATTTATTTCAACTCAGATTCTTATTTAAGTTTTTATTCTGGCTACACAGCTAGGTATTTGGACATCTGGCGAAAACTCTTGGCCACACACAAGCTCTGAAAATGTTGTTAATCTGTAAAATCAATATTGTATTTAGGAAATTGCTCACCTACCTGCATGTTTGTGACTACTAATTCATCCATACACTATTTCTCGTGTTATTAACTATGTAGGAAAAGGCATTACTTTCTCTTCATCACTCTTGGACAACTTATGTCACCTTGTATTTATGACATGCAACACAATGTAAATTATTTTATTACTGTTGATTTGTATCAGCTGGAATGTTTCAAAAAATGTAATTTCCATAAGTGGGATCCATGTGCTGGTTAAAAAGTGCTTGAACACACCTAGCTGATTACATGAGAGTATGCTGGGCATGCACAGATGCAGTGTGGCCCCTCAGATCTCAAAAGACCAGTCGTCCCACCTGTAACCAGTGCTCTGATTCTCACACTGTTAAAATAATGAGCTGAATCTTGCTTTGCTTAAGAATCAGGAGGCTTGAAATAGAGACTGTGGAAGTCAAACAATGGGGTGGTTGCTGTAATTTCCTAAAGCTGTTGTGTTTGATTTGCCTTTAACTCAGTTAAGTATCTTGGCAAACCCGTAATTTGAAATCTGTAGAGGCTGAGCATCACACCCTGCTAGGCCTATCAACAGATGGAGGAATTCCTGGAGGCAAAATGTATATCCTTGTGCTACTTTTTTTTCCCTTCATTGTAATACTAATCATGCATTGAAATTATTAGTGAACTTGGAAACTGACAGATTTATGTGTAGCGGAGGGTGCCACTGGAAAAGCGTGGGACTAACAGATGCAGGTGGTAGGGGGTTGCCAGTCACGGGCTGACTTTTGTTGTTAGCAAAGTAAAAGCTGATAATAAACAAGGAAATCAGGTCTGCAGCCCAGACAGCAGAGAGCTTGGAAAAGATGAAGGTGTTTGGATTGGAAACATGCAGCATGAGATGAGACCCGAGAGCTTGCCCATCTCTTGAGCTCAGACCAGAGCCATGAACCTCACGTGCTGGTTGTGTAGGATGACCCGTGGGAGTTACAGGGTCCTGCTCAGTCCATGCCCTTTCCTGAGGAGAATAAAGCCTGTCATTGTCTTTGTGATGCCCTGACACCAAGCTTTCCAAGCCTGCACCCTGGCAGCCCTTCTGCTTCACACCATTGCAATTAGCTCCTAAAGGAGACCCTGGGTGCACCAGGCTTGATTCAGGGTCTGCCAAAGACCTAGCAAAAAAACCTATAACTTCAGTCATGCAGCAGGGGCAAGCAGACATATATATTTTTGACAAATGAACTGGAACGAGCTTAAAGAAGTCCATGCATTTTCTCTTTACTTAGCTTGTTAGTGTTTTCTTCATTAATCATTGATATTGGAAATAGCTAAGTTACTGTGGGAGTGAGCTGACATTATTTTTTCCTCCAAAATAATGCAGCTTTATGCAGGTGCTTACAGAGCACACCTTACTGGAGTATCCAGTGATGGCACCAGCTGGGTTCACTCCTGCACCCTCAGGTGAGCTGGCAGGATTTCAGACCACCTACATCCCACAGCAAACTTCTGTGGCTTCCCTCTGGCATGGTGCATTTTGTCCATCTTCCCCAAAAGGACAGTTCTCTTTGCGAGCAAAGCTCTTTAATAGGATGCACATCCCAGGGTACTATTTGCTCCAGTTGTCCTCTGTGTGCTGTTATGGTTTTACTTTTAAAACCCTTCAAAATCATGTGCAGACTGAAAAAAAAAACACACCCCACCCTCCAGAAAAACAAGTCCAGGTGAACGTTAGTATACAACACAGATGGAAATGAAATTAATCATGCAGAAAGTGCCAATGACTTATTATACATGAACAGGACGGGAAGTACGTTTTGTCTAGTCCCAAGGCATTTTAAAATAACTGTTCAGCATCTTCTCACCTGAAATGTATCATCTTATTGATTTTGAGCTGACTTCTGCAGATTGACTCCATCTGCCTATTTGGCTGTCATGCTTTGAAGTCCTCAACTGCCCAGAAAATGGTGCCCCTGCCATTCCCAAAGATGTTTTTAATGCAGCTGTTTTAAGGTGAACTAGAACAATAGCCCAAAATGAGAGTAGCCGAATAATAACACCAGCCAGCTGGGAATAACGAGCACACAGCCACAGCTGAGCTCTTCTGCTATGGGATGGAAAATCTGGGTCGTTTTCAGGATTAACCATCTACACAACCAGGATAAAATATTTTCAATTGGAACAAGATTTTGTCAATTTTCACTGTACAACATGGTCGAACAAGAAAGAAATGTCAGGTCACTTATTGCACCAATTTATCTGCCAGCTAAATTGTTCCTTCTCAGGCCTTCTGGCAACATTCAAGACTTCCTCGGATATCTTTCAGACTGCCCCAAGATTTCCTTTTATCAAGTATATAATTCTTTGCAATAAAAACAACCCCATTGGAGTAAAACACCAGGGGAAAAAAAAGAGAAAGAAGTAAAACTCTGTAGATATGGGAGTGAAATGAGAGCATCTCCCCCTTTCAGGCCTGGAATTGCATTTCAGGGTTGGTTCACTGATCACAGGCTCGGGCTGAAAGGGCTCCTGGCTGGCGCACGCAGCAAGCAAGTCTGGTGGAGCGTGCAAGGCGGAGGGAAGCCTGGCTGTGCGATTTCGCTGTGCTTATGTTTAACATAATCTTCAGTCATGACAAATTTATGCAGAGCTAGAACATTTCAAAAACGTTAATGCAAATGTAAAACGTACTTAAAAAAAAAAAGTACATCCCCTCCTTTGCAGCCTTTGTGAACGGGATCAGTTAACGGTGCTTAAGCCTGCAAATCCCAGGCTCATCTGTGCCACGGTCCCCTCCCGAGTGATCGGTGTGCTCCCCCACGTGCTGGTGGGACTCACAGGGTTTTCTCTGGTCCTGAAGCTGCCTCATGTCCAGAAACACCTTGCTCATAGCTGGACAAGCTTGGAAAATGCTTTTAGGTTCATTATCACTCAAGAAAACTCTGGAGCACAAAGTTGAGCTGAGGATCAGGGTGAAGGCTTTTTACCTGAATGAGGACCCAAAGGCTTTATTCCTTCACAGTGGAGGACGAGGCAGAAATGATTCCAGCACCTGGCAAAACGAAGCAGGTGACTCTGAGGGCTTCAGCAGTGAAATCTCAAGCACAGATCCCCGACTCCAGCTCACCCGATACTTCCTTTCATCTCTATTGGAGATGATCCAGCTCTGCCCAGCAGCTCCCATAGCTCAGCAAAACGATCAGAACAGCATGCCAGTAATCCTGGCATAACGAGAATGACACATTAATCTCACAGCTGGGCGTAGCCACCAATGGCCAAAACTCTGTGCATGAGGGAATCGAAGGAGCATTGCACCGTTTGTGGGTTGTGCTGTTCAAGGCAACCCAGGGCACGGGTACCCTAAAAGGCACGGGTGATTTTGAACACAAGGTGCTTAATGAGATGCAGAGATAAAAAACCAAACAAAACAAAGAAACAAAAAAAACCCACAAAACATTGCATGTCTTTATGTAGCTTTGGTTTTCGGAAATTAATCACAGCAGGTTAGAAGGTCCAACACATTTTTGGAAAGACACATAAGCATGGTAATTTTTCTTAAAATAAAGAAAAAAAAAAAGTGCGTGGTAGCAGTACCACTGCCAGCATTATTCCCAATGGGGAACAACAGGGGCTCTGCTAAGCAGACAGCACTTCACCTTAAGTATTAAGCTAATTCCCCTGTACCATCAGGAGACAGCTTTCCTGCCAATCACTTCTGGGTGCATGACAGCTTATGGCTTAACTGCACCTATCTTGTATCATTTAACCAGATAGTATCTGTTTTGACATTCATGACTGAGATACTTGGCTTGTAATTGGGGATGAGTATAACAGAGCAGAACAGAGTGATTTCCTTTCCCAAGGATGGTAGGTAGGGTGACGTGGCACTCTGGTGCTTAACTTAGCTGCACAACAGAAACCCTCCTATTAATGTCACCGACTAGGGCAAACAAAGACTTGTGTATGACTGCAAACTCCACGGGGAAAAGGTGACATGTCCCGGAGGTACACAAGCAAGCTAACACTGTCTGGTTGCCAGTGGTGTTGTCTATACTCGTGCACTGGGCTCTGCATCAGCAGAATGCAGACCTTTGCAGAGCGTTGGCACTAAGTGGGGGAACAAGTGGCTGCTGCGGGGCAGGCAGGGTGCCCTGCTGCAGGATAAAGCTCTGAGCATCAGCATGACGTGGGCCCGACCAACATCCTGTGCTTGCATGGTGTGTTATTTGGTTTGCCTTGTAATATTTTAGGAGAAATTCTGGATTATGGAAGTATGCTGTCTCCTGACCTCCTTTTTTACCAAATGGAGGAAAAAGTGCAGATCCTGTGATGAAATCTGCCTTTGTGGCTTCTGCTTTCAGCTGAAGAGGACAAGTGGGCAGTGTCCGATCAAGACGAGCCAGCGCTGCCCTATTTCACACCAACCACACAGCTGGAGTGTTCCGTAATTCAAGTAGACCAACACAAAAACTGACGCCGAATATTGGATTTTCACTTGTATCAGAACCAGGGTGGAGAAAGGACGGATTTTACACTTGTGTGTCCGAACAATACTATTATTCTTCCTGAATGCCTTTGATAAAGGAAAACTGACAAAGGTATTGACAGCACAAACCAGGAAGAATTATGAGACTGGAAGAGGAGATTCAGTTCCTTGAGCTGTTTGATGTAACCATTACTGTCGGGTGAGGGTCCTAATTAATGCAGGTATCTCATTCTAATTGCATGGATCAGGCTGCTTTGTCTTTTCAATAATCTATAGAGCTGTACCTGGCATTAATCTTATTAATGGAACGATTACACTGCCTACAAATTAATTTCCAGCATGAGATTATCTATGGGATGTGCTTGTGTGCAAAAGGATTTCTTCCTTTTGAACTGTAAGAATGGGAATCTCCCAACGTCCTCCAGATTTTAGGATTTACATTCTCAAAGTTGGCCCCTGCTGTATTAAATAAATAAATAAATAAATAAATAGCTGTCAGGTATACTCCTGTAGGGTCCATGTATTGCAAGTATGTGTTTAGATAGGCCATATATTTATATACTTTTCAAGATGAATAAGAAAGCAGGCATTAGGCTGAAAACTCTCTCAGAGGCATGCATTGCCTCTTAGCCTTGCTGGCAGCAATGATCTTGGACAGTATGCACGAGGGCAAACAGCTCCAAAGCTGCCACAAGCAGTGTTCACCCCTGGACAAAACAATAATCCCTCCTGCTCTCTGGAGGTAATCTTCCCAGCAAATGGGAGGCCCTTCTCACCCAGGAAAAAAAATAACCAACACACACACATAAAACCCACAAACAATGTGGTATAAGCTAACGGTCAAAAGAAAATCCCCTCTCAAAAACTGCCATTTCCAGAGTTCCAGTTGTTATAGGCGGTTGTGCTTTTTTCCTCCTCATGTTGTTGGTGCACGAAAGTTAAATGCCTCATCATTTAGATTTCCATTAGAAACACAAGCAAAAATTGAAGTGACAGCAATATAACCGTGGTATATTTCAGCCACTAGTGACATTGATGTCTGAAGCTTGGCACTGTCAGGACATCTAATAAAAACAAGATTGAAGCGACAAAAAGAAACAACCCTGTGCCAAAGCTTTAATTTCTGTACACCTCCTTGTCTTTGGGTGCTGTGAGTCCGAGTGGGATGTGCTGAGCTGAGACCCTGCGCGTGGGGCCACTCGTGCCTCTGTTTAACCAAAAGACACCGAGCCCACCTGCATTAAAACCCTCGAAGCAAACCCATATGTCTCCATGTCATGGAGCAGAGGTGGACACCACCTGAGTAACTGGAGGCACTTAATTTCCCTGAAAGTCACCGCGCGTTTAAGACACGTATCGATTTCCGTACCATGTTAGTACTTTATGAGTGATTTCTTATGTAAGTGTCAGGTGAGAGACATGAATGGAGACCTAATTAAAGTGTATACAAAGTACACGCAGTAAATCTCTTTGGCAATGTCAGCCTGCTTTAGAGCAGCCCAGGAGAGCAAACAAGATGGCATAAATGAAAGATAAAGAAATACTAATAGTCTGCGATGCTCCCAGAGCAGCAGCTTAGCTTGTGAGCCACTAGCATGAAGTGGCTGAGATACTGAAGGAGAAAAAGTGCAATTCCTGGGGCATATTCCGCAGCCCTAAACCACAAAACAATGGTAATTTTGCTCTTAAATAACAACCCTGTGTTTCTCTCCTGTGTTGTAGCCATTTTCCCACAATGATTTAAAATTAATGTTCTCTCTCCATCAACGATCCATCCCGGTAGATTTTTATACCCACAAGAGCATCTTAGAGAAAAAGAGTGCAGCAAATACCAGGGAGGTGAAAATAATTATTATTTTAGTATTAGAGGTAAGTCAGTACCAGGACAATGATCTGTCACTTGTTCTGTGACATTCAGCTGGTGCTGCTGTCCTTCTAGGAGAATTGGACCTTGCTTACCATGAGCTGGGCAGGATCCCAGGACCCTTGTGCTTAGATTTTGGGTGGCTTGAAAGGCTCACACGAACTAACCGCGAACTAACAGCTTTGTGGCAATGTATTCAAAAACAAAATGATTTTGTAAGTGTCTGTCAGGATGGATGAAAACAGATGCAAGTTTTCTCCACCTTCAGTCCCAGCTAGGCAGAAATTCTGGTCTGGAAGTTTTACACAGTTGCTTTCTGCTTTTGGGAAATACCACGGCCAAGGTAATAAATACTAGCGGAAATAAATACCATGGTATATTGGCTTGGGCATAGCACTGCACTAACTTATCTCTACAGCTCTTTGGCTTGTGTTTCTGCACAAAGAAGCTAAGGTCCAGGTCAAGGTATTAAACACCTGACTCCCCAAGAGGACTGCCCACATCTGAATAACTGTGGGCTTGGGGTGGATGTTTTCCTTACCTTCTCCTGAAGATGTGACTCAGGAGTTTTTCAAAAGATTATTACTTCTCTTATTTAAAAGGCTGGTCCAGATTTGGCACCATAGTCCCTCTAAACTCCCGCACTGGTCCTTGGACAAGGAGAAAGCTATTCCCAACTTTTTATTTTGGCTGGGTGGCCTGGGACCTATTTAAATTTTATTCATCCATTCTCTTCATTAAGTCTGCACTGGGATGAAAGTCTTCTCTTTTAACCTCTGGGTTTCCTCACCTTGTGCCTGTACCCCTCCTGGATATTGTGATGGAGCTGTGCACGATGAGAAAATCTGCTCATTTTTGAAGCCAGTCATTAATAAGGAGCAAGATGGCTTTACCACGGGGATGCCAGCATTACTTGGCTGACAATGTCCCTTACGATCCTGGAGAGATTTTAATGGATTGAACAGGTTGATGTTGTCATTTTCAATTTGCTGAACCATCTGACAGCGTTCCCAACAATTAGCACACACAAAATATGAAAATATGTTACCTTTTACATTAAAAAAAAAAAAAGAAAAGAATATGGGAAGCTGCCTAGTCTCTAGAGTTGTATAATAACTTGTTATTATGAGGTGCTTGCTTTGACTTTAAATAGATTTTGGTACAGCAGAGTCACCCTAACCTTGGGATAAATTTAGCTGTCGCCTGAGTCAGTGCAGGGGTTTGGGATCATTAAAAGCTGATCAGGAATTAGTGCGTGGCACCTGCGGTTGGGGCTGCAGGATGCAGCAGCTATGCTCGTGCAGCCCAGGGGTGGGTGGCTCTGGTGGGCCCAAGGACATGGGGTGCAGGGGGGGATTGGTGCCCAGACCCCCACGCACTGTGCCCATGGTGTCACTGCTTGCACCTCTGCGAGTTCCAGCCCGCTGTTACACAGCAAAGTGCAGGAGGGAGCAAAGGGATTGCCCAAGGTCATGGACAAAGAGGAAAACCAGGACAAATGAACACCCACAGACATGGAGGGTCTGCGAGGGAGGTTGCTCAGGCTGGCTTACCAGGATTAAAGGTTGCTTTTGTGGACATGAGATCGTGAAACACAGCTGTCAGGTAAGGAGAGACTGAAAAGAACATCTAACGTCAACACCCCAGAGGTAGCAAGCATTTTTTTTTTTTTAATGCATTAGCAGCTGCAGTCATTTTAGACCCTCCATGACTTATATTACAAAGAAATACATCTGGCTCCTGGCAGTGGGGCTGATGCTAGCACCAGAGGGACACGGGGCGAGCTCCTCTGCAGACAGGGTGGGCTAAGGAGGCTCCCGAGCTCCCCAACAAACCATGGGGTTCACATGGAGGCTCTAGGCAGGAGGATCTGCGTACGAGAGGCAGGGCTCAGCCTTGGCTTTTTCCTTCCCATCCCTCAGTATCTCACACAGCCATGTGTTGGGATGCCTCTGTCCTATCAGGCACCTCCAATGCTTCCACCTGGCTCTTTTCCTTCTGCACCAGCTGAGGAGGTGAAGGGGTTTGGAGAGCAACAGGGAAGCCATTCGGAGTGCGTGTGGCTTTTGGGCAGGCAGAAATCCTTTAAACAAAGCAGCCAGGCTGGGCTGGGTGACGTGCCCCCACCCAGGACGAGGGCAGGAGAAAGACCTCCTCTCTCCGAGCCCTGTCAGCATGGAAGTGACCTCCATTCTTCACCGCCGAGCAGCAGATGATGAGTAACGGCTCAGGCTCTGCTACCTGTGCTAAGGCAGGTCCTGGAAAGCAGGAGGCTGGAGAATGCATCCATCTCAGTGCTGAGAGCAGCACGAGGAAACCCGCAGCCAAACTCCTCTTCCTCTGCCTACGCAGAGCCAGCCGGGCTTGCAGCCAGGAAGGGGGGACCGAAAGGGCAGAGGGGAGCCCCCGGCCTGGCACCTGACCTCTACGGGAGGATTCAGAGGTGCTGGTGGCTGCAGCTTCCCGTGCTGCAAATTTCCATTTATTTAACCTCAGGAGATTCCTCTGGTCCTTTGCCCGTCGCTCGTAGGACATGAAAGGCACAGCCAGAAGGGCTGCGCTGCGGCAGCCAAGCGTCTGAGCCTCCGAGCCTCAGCCTCGCGCGTGGGTGGCAGATAGAAGTCTCCTCCTCGAGCATCAAAATCCTGAGCCAGAAGTGTAGGAAGCTTTTTGTTTCCTTGCAGGTTTTCATGCTGCTTCTCCTAGAGACAGTTTTGAGAAAGACTGTCAGAATATCTTCAACAAAATACTAAAGAAACACACTGGGAACTGTGAAGGCTCAGATTTGAATATAAATATGAACTGACAAGCTGCTTCATGTGGTATCATTAAACTTCACAGTTAGACTTTTTTTGAAAACCAAATTATCATGTGAAAATATGTCTGCAATGTTAAACTTGAGATGAAAACTGCTTATTTTTCTGTTTAGGGCAATAACCACTAGAAGGAAAAGTTTCTGTGATTCAGTGTTTAACAGGGTTTTGATTTATGTTTACGTTTATCGCAGCTTAATTATGAACAATATTCTCGATACTGCAAACACGTGGGGGTTATAAAACCGACGAAAAACCGGGGGGGTTTGGAGATGGTTTGATGCTCCGAGGTCTGGCTGGGCTTGCACCGGGACAAGGCAGCGGAGCTCGGTGACCGCTGGATGTCACTGTTAAGTCACGCAAACACCGGCATGACCCGAGGGGTGCCCCTGTGCCTCCCGCATCCCCTGCCCCACACTGCCCGGGGGGCTCAGGGGGTAAGCTCCAGCAAAGCCCTCTCCTGCTTTTGGGATAAAAAAAAAAAAAAAAGGCTTTTTTTTTTTCTTTTTCTCCCCTTTATTCCCCCCACCCCCCATCATTTTAAAGAGTTATGCAAAGTTCAAAGCGCTGAGGCAAAGCTACTTGGGCGAAATTTAGGACAGCAGGAAAACAAAGCAAGGTTTTGCTTTATCCTCCCAAACAAATCCCCGTACTCCAACCACCACAGGACAGCAATGTGGGGTTGGTCCGGATGCATAAGGCGTGGGGATTGCTGGCAACTTGATTTTGCTGCTATTAATGCCACAGGAGTGAACAGGAAAAGCTGTGTAATTCATTGCCACAAATCAACCAGCTTAGTGCTAGGTCAGAGCAGTGAATCCTACAGTGACCTGGGTGTAGCCCGCAGGACTTTTCTTCCCCAGTGCACAGATATGTGGATCAGGTCCTGAGATACCCCAAACACAAGCAAATATCTAGGTAGCGTTCTCCTAAATAAGGATATAAATGTGTTTCTCCTCTTTTCTCCCATTTCTCTTTGTTCACAGCTTTGACAACACGGTTGTTTTCTGTGCAGATTTTGGACAGTGTGTACTTCTCTGTATTTTTAATGCCAAAGCCATGGAAAATGGGCTCATATTATCAAAGCATCACTCAGGAGCAGGCTTGCTTCCCTCGCCATTTTTACTAGAAAGTGGCCTGTTTTTTCTTAATATGCCATCACAAAAAAATTCCTTTGAAAAAAAGGCCTGTTCTTGAATTCACAATGGGCTGTGACAAACTGTGAATTTCAAACAGTTTCACATTTCATTGCAAACATTTCCCGCTCCTCTTCACACGAGCAAGTCAACACAGATGCTTGCTCCAGCCCCATTGTAGCTCCCTGTCAGTGCTGCAGGGCTGATTCCCACCGATGTTAATCTGGGGTTGCTCCTCTGATGGCAGGGGCTTTGCTGCCGTAAAACTGAGTTCAGCCTCTAACACATCACATCTTGCTTTAAAAATCCCCTGCCCAGCGATGCCTTGAAGGATGCCTCGATGGCTGAAGGGCTGTTATCGTGCTGTTGTGGCTGTCCGTCGAGGCTGATCATTGATGCTTTGTAATGTTTTCCTGGGGCTCAATGCCTCGCGAGGATGTTCTGAGGTGATTTAGAGCAACAGGGGCTGGGGTAGGACCTGCTGAATGGACAGGGTTTATTTCTCCTACCTTTGGACAGTATATTCATGGTGATTTTCTGACGCTGTGTGCTAGTTAGTGTGATGGGACAATGACCTGTTGTGGTGCCTTCTCAGAGCAAACATACCATAATTTAATCCTTTTGGGGCCAGACTCACAAGTGCTCAATCATCTGTGATGGACAGCTTCTCCGTTTCTTACCCCCCCCCCCCCCCCCCCCCCCCCCGTAACCCCAGTTTCCCATGACCTTGGCTGCATTGTGAAACCCCAGGGGCAGAGGCAGTACCAAACACTGACCCTGGCACAACAGCTTTGTAGAAGCTACAGAATTGCTTGTAAAAAGCGTCACCCCCAAAGCAAACGGTGTTGATAAGATAAACCTCTTCATGAAAGTTACCTACCCCTTCCTTCGTCCGGCGAGTCCAAATTCACTTCACTTATCCCCTTCTTTCATGGATCCCAAATCAAAATGCTCACTTTTGTCCATTTGCCTCGATTGGTGTCAGCTGTAATAAAACATCGCTGTGCTTCAATCTAGGGAAACTTAGCCAGGTGTTTGAGGCTAACCAAAGTGTTTCATTCTCCCCAGCTGCCGTCAGCTAAAGTAATGACAAAATAGATCTCCAGAAAGGAGAAAACACTCTCAATCCCTGAAATATGTTTCGAGTGTACATATAAAAACATAAGGTATGGGGAGGGCTTAGATCACAGCTCGTCTCGCTGTCATCTCACCAATTTCTTTTATCGCCAAGCCTCCTTCCCACTGCCCCGGTTCTGCTCCCCACTCGTTTTAGCTCTTTCCTTCTCCCTCTGATCTCTGACATTGCCATGAATAGTTCAGTCCATCTTTGCTGAGGAAAAAACTAAATCAGCTCACGCAACCCTGGTGCAGAAGAAGACAGCGATATTAACACCCGGAGAAAAGGCTCAATTTAAGTGCAGGGTAGGAGCCTCCGATCCCGTCCAATTTTCAGATTTGTGTGAGAAACTGGGGAAACATCAGCTGCAGTAGTTGTTTCTGACTTCATCAGGATCTCACTCCGTTAAACTAAGCGGAAAGTGAGGTGGGCAGGGAGGGAGCTGAGCTAACGGGGCCGGGAGGGCGGGCGCTGGAGGCAGAGGGCAGGGAGAACCTGGGCAGGAGCACCGCCGTGATGTGAGCTCTGATGTGTGGGAGAGTCAGAATGGGGCAAAACATAAGCAAATCAAGGTGGGAAAGGGTAAAAACACAGGACTAGGACAGACCAGAGCAATCACCCAGGACAGCTTGCCACCTCTGCGGGTGGTCGAGTGCTTGAAGCTCTGTTCAGAGCAGTCCCTGCAACACGGACCCCTGCCTCCAGCCACGCGCTCCCCATTGCCTGCTGGCAAAGTAAACCTCTGGGCTTCAGATCTGACACTGTCTGCTCCTGGGTGCCTAAGCCGGGCGCCAGCCCACCCATCACCTCTACTGAATGCCAACACAAAGAAAGATACAGACATACCTGAAGGGATGATTTTGTAGGTTGGCATAATTCAAAGTAAAGGGGCTACAGAGCTGACTCTGGGGTGCCAAGATGAAAGTAGCTGAGAGTGTTAGAAACATTCAGCATGGGAATAACACCAGCAAAAGACAACCTAACAGCAATAGTTTTCACAAAGACCTCAGATTAACAGTGGAGAGGAAATCAGACGCAGGAGTCTGTGTAGATGGAGACTGTTTAGAGGTCATGCTGCTGCTGTACAAGATGCAGGGGAGGGACCTGCTGCCGAGTACGTCTGTGTGTGTTACCTCTGGGGAGCAGGGAAAAAGCTGAGCATCCTTTAAGCACTCGAATGCTTTCAGCCATATAATGTTTGGATTAGGACCCACTTGAAGGTGCAGAGTGCACACTTGCTGAGTTTCAAACTGGCAGAGATGTACTGGTGCTTATTATAAGGTGAGAAGGAAAGAGGGAATGTCCTTATCGCTCAATCAGTTACGCGCAGGTAGAAGATAAGAGGAGCTTCTGAATGAGGAAATTAAAATTATTATTATCCAGACAAAGCCATTCTGTGATGCCCGTATTCCTTCCGAAATGACAGTAATGGGGAAAAGATATGTGAGGCTGCCAGCAGGAAGAAAACAACCCTGGGTTTTGCATTCGGAGGTGACAGGAGTGCAGGAGGGGCAGCAAGGGGAGAGCAAGCACTGTGGGGTGGATGCTCAGCACCATCCTGCGCGGTGCTGCTGCTGGGCTCCCCGTCCTGCTCACCAGCAGCCTGCAAACCAGAGGAAGCTCCGAGCAGAGCAGTGGTGCTGAGCTGATTAGGGGGCAGGAGAGATTGATTTATGATGAATGAATAAATAGGTGAGATTAAAGCGTGGCTAAACGGTGAGGAAGGGGAAAGAGCCTGGAAATATTTGAAGGGTGTTAACGGAGAGAAGGGATAAATTAAGGCGGAACAAGGGGCTTTAGCTATGAGCAATAGGATGAAATTAAAAGGGAATAACCAGATTTTATGTATGTGGCTTACCTAAATAAGGGGACAGCTCAGAATAGCTACTCCTCACTCGCTCCCCAGAGGATACCTTGTGCCGCACAAAGACTGCTTTGAGCACTCTGGATGTGACGTTAGCCCTGTGAAATAAGAGGCATTGCTACAGAATTGACAGTGCCCTTCACACTAACGCTTTGGCTTATTCCTTACCAGCCTCCCCATGTAGACAACAGGTATTTATCAGTGTACTTTCTTTTTTTTTAGGAGTGAGATTTAAGCCTGCAAAATAATCCCCTCATTGGACATGCGGAAGTAACTGCAATACTTGGCAGATCTAAAACAAGTCAGACAACAGAGAGGGGAATTTAAGCAAAGGACCACAGGGGAGGTCAGCTCCTGGCAGCCCCACATTGACCACCCTGGTGCAGACCACCCCCCATGGCAGCCTGGTGCCCACAGGTATGTGGCCATTGCCCACCCAACAGCCCGCCAGGATGGGATGCTGCCCCAGGAGGGGTTCGTGGCATTTCCCTTGACATTTTTTCCAGGCGAGGTCTTCCCCCTTCCCTAGGGAGGACAAAGCACTTTTCCAGGAGTTGCAGAGAACATTCTTGTTGCAAATACATGGACTTAGCCCCAACTCGTCCATCTTAATAGAAGTTATATAATTTTCCTTGGTGGTTCTGATTTTCTATCCCATTAATAATAAAAAAAGCTTCTCTGCTTATATATAATGCAATTCAACAGTAAGTCTCCGAGGAGGATCAAGACCACTTTGGCTTCCCATCAATTTGATACCAATCCCTCTCCTGTTAAACGACTCGAGCATGAGAACAGTGACGGGGAGTGGAGATTCAGCCCAGCACACAGAGCTTTGAGCCTGGATTTTTTTTGAAGACAGCAGAAATCCTCCAACTGATGTCAGCAGCCTTTCCATCACCCCTCGGAAGGCAGATCCAGGGGAAGAAAGCCTCTGCTTCCACCTGATTCCAGTCACGGTGCTGCAATGTCCTGGGTGGGGTGAGGCTGATCCCAGCTACCTGAGGACTGGCCCAGAAGACGCCACACGAACGAGCTGCGATGATTTTTCTGGTGCACACATTTCAAACTGGTGTCTGGAAAAGGGCTTGTTAGTCAGTGTGTGCCAAATGGAATACTTCATGACAGCACTAATTAAAATAAATGAAACTTGACTTTTCAAGATGATGGTTTTTTATAGCAAAGTACAGTAGTTTGGAAACATCTTTAATTTAATTGCAAAATACTTTCTCTGGTTATTTACTTAGAATTGTCTCCCATTGCAGAACTGCACCAGTATTCAGGATGCGCACTCTTGATTTCGACATTTCACATTACATTATCAAGTTAATCTACCCAAATCATTAACCCCCAGCAGGAAAGATTTTTAATTATGTAGATTCACCATGCGTTTTTCAAGAACTCTTATTTCTATGAGTTCAACCGCCATGTACTGTGGGCAGAGGGAGGGCACTGTCCTTCTGCACTTGATTTCATGAACCAGCATATTGAAATCCTCCAAATTTCAGCGGATATATCCTATTCACAACAGAAAACAGTTAATGCCCTGGAGAATTCCTGCCCTGCTGGAAAGGAGCACTGATGAGCACTTTGGTGAGCAGCAGGGCAATTTAGACCTATCTGAGCTTTTTTTTTTTTCTTTTTTCTTTTTTTCCCCTCTAACACAAGCTAGTTTTATTTCAGTGTAACTCAGTTCTGATTTACACCTCAGGATGTAATATGTGAATTGAACTGAAGCTAACTAAAAAGTGGTCATGAGTTTATAGTCATAGTTGGTCCTGCTCTTATGTAGGCTAGCAACCACATTGAAAATAATAGCAAAACCATCTCTTAACATCATGGGGAAACGAAAGCTTTGGGAAGAGGATGGAGGGAGGATGCTGTGTCAGCTTTTCCACAGTTGATAGGTGTTGGTTTGAGCCCTTCTCTCTCTCACACTGTCCCCAAAGGGGGGAATGGCAGGGTGGGGGTGTCAGCAGGGACTCAGCTGTCCTCTCCAGGGCTGGAGTCATCCTGGGAAAGGCTTAGTGCTGGGGGAGAAAAACATCAGTATTGTAAATGCTTGAAAAATCAGCAAGTCACAACTGGCAGAAGTCCAGCCCTCCACAAAATTGTGCCGATTTACTCATCCGAATCATTATCAGAGGCTGAATAGCATTCGAGAGGAAACAACTGCACAAAAGTGTGGTGTTCTCTCTATTAATGTCATTGGCAGGGTCAGGAGCAAGGATTCATACCATCAAATGTACAGCCTATACCGGATGATAAATGACGGCAATAATCCTACAGGAAGGGAGACATTTGAAATGCCAGGGTATGTCCTCCAAACGGGATGAAATGAAATTCTTCTGACTTGTGCAGCCAAGCCCCAAACACAATACAGAAATGAAGAGCTTAGAAAGCTAAGTGTGTTTTAATTGAATCAGAGAAATATCCTGTTTCTGGAGGCTCTGGACAATGAAGACATCAAAGCACAACTGGGAAGAATGAAGCATTTTGTGGCAACTGATTTTACAGCTTTCAGAGTGTCAGAGTGCTGAAGTGATTCCCTCTGTGGAAGATCATTATGTGGAAGTCCCAGAGATATATTGGCCAGTATCTTGGTACTTTTTGCAGGAATGTATGGCCAGCGTGGTACAATATAGACCACAAGTTATGTCTCTGAATGCAAGACCAACAATTAGGTGAGTTCCTTCTGAAAAAGTTTGCACACTATAAATTCATGATCTGTACAAATCCAAGTTTATCAAAAGCTTATTGAAGAGCTACAGCTCAGCTGCCACAGTTCATATCTCTATGTTGAAGTACCGGGTGCAGCCACCAGTGGGAATCACACTGATTTTACAGGTGTTTGGAAGCTTCCTGTGTGACAGCTTGTATCAAAAGAAGTTAATTTCAAGTCTTGTTTTCCTTATTCTTGCATCTGAAGCCAACAAAATCTCTCATCTGTCAGCCTGTGTAATGTTTTACCCATTGCTGTACCAAAGTTAGTAACAACATCTCTATCTACTGCTACAGACATCATTATTTTTTTGCCCTGCACTGCACTCAGAAGTTCCAGGTGGAACCAGAGTTATCACCAAGTCTGTACCTAATTTAAACGTCAGTCCAATATCAGACAAGCTACTGCACCAACAGTATAAATATGTGCTCTCTGATCCTGGGAACAGACTTGCAACCAGCAGCCCTTCAGCACATTTCTTTCTTGGTTCACATCTTTCTTGCATTTCAGATTGACCAGGATCTTACTAAAGACAAATTTGACAACACCAAGAATGAACAAGCTGACTCTGTCCTCTTCACTTTTGTTACCTGCCTGTTGCTATCCCCAGAGCCATAGATGCTGGCTGCTACCTGCAGACGTATGATTACTGAACACAGGAATGAATGAAGGAAAAGAGAAAAACACAACACAGCTACTTCATTTCAGGACCCTGTAAGTGAAGAGGCTGAGGATGCTGTCTCTGTTGGGCTGTGGCAGAGAGATGCTGAAGCATCTACATGTGTTCCTCCTGGAAATTCTCCAGACGTAGTAATCTAGTCATGGCTGCATGTCATCATATGTCTCCAGATTGGCAGACGATATCTAATTTAGAAAACTACAACAAAACATAGAAAACAAACAAAAACAACCAACACAAAACAAAAAATTGGCCTGGCTCTCCTAATGGTCCTTTAGGGAGACGAGTCGATGCTTCCAAGAGCTGCTGAGTGTGTGAGTTTATAGAGCTTTATATCAGGATTAACAGGAATGGAGAGAGCTCAACACCCCAGAAATAAAAAACAAACAAACAAACAAACAAACAAAACCCCACAGACAGTAGCTTGGATGTGTTTTGTGCAATGTTTGCTGTAAATGAGGTAGAGAGTGTGGAATTATTTTAATGGATCTAATGGCAAAAACAGAACAAAACAAAACACACACACAGAAAAAACAAAACTTGGGACACATTATCTTCTCAAACTGGAATGTATCAGGAATAGCTTGGAAATCAGCAGCCCAAATCTTCAACTATTACCAATCTTCCTGGAATTTAAGTGAAATCAAACGAGCTCTGCCAACTTACAGGAGCTGAGGATATGGCCTGATGGAATTACACAAGCATGAATACACCGTACGCCTAAAGAGAATTAGACCCATTATTTTTAAAAAAGCAAAGCTTGATTAAGGATGTTCAGTATAGGTTTAGAAAAAAAGAGCACTGTCATGCCTCACTAACTTCACTGTTCTGTTGAAACACGACTACCAGGGAGATATTAAACTGCACTGGGATTTTCTAAAATACCAATCAAAGAAGAGCAGTTTCAGGGAGCCGTGGAACAGCACTTTTGTCAGTGCTAATTGCAGGCGTTAATAGGAGCAGTACCACAACTAACTGTCTGACACTCTGTGGAAGTTGGAAGCACAAGTGCACTTCACTTTATGGGTGCAGACATACAGAGATAATTTCACTTGCAGCGTGGAGAAGCAGGATCTGAGCTCAAGAGGAGATGTGCCGATAACTCCCAGCATGAGCAGTCAGAGTTTCGAAAGCTGCAATGGGTGGAGGTGGGGTTCAGAAGGCATTTCTTAACAAGTAAACGTAATTATTGCGGCTGTTTTCAAGGCATTATTCTAATATTTGTGAAATACAGATCAAGAGCTTTATTATTTTTAATTGTATTGGAGAAGGTTCTTGACAAAGGCATGTAAAAAATGTTTAACAGTAAAACCCAAGGAAGCCTTTGCAAACTGGGCACACAGTGGGAAAAAGTTAGATCCATCCCCATTAAAAAAAATACATAAAAATCTATGGAAGATGGTAGCTTGCTGAGGCTGGGATCTAGAACAGACAGCAAACACCACCACCACATATGTTCAGGGACTCTTACAGGAGAGCCACTGGGATGGGCTGGATCAGATTAACTCAGTGAACTTTAAAGTTCAGTCACAAGTTTTCCTGCCCAAAGTATGTTAAATCATGCTCTGAACCAAGTATCCAAGCAGTGCTAGAAAAAAATAGGAACATTTCTTTAATTAATAATGGGCATTTTTGTCTTGAAGGATCTTACGAGGATCCAGTTAGGGTTATAGAGAACAGCTATGCGTGAGCCTTAGTGGCAGCGTGAAGAAAAATGTATTCATGTCCTCAAGGACGAGTTGGGTCTGATGGGGGAGTGAAAATTCACTATTAGCACTTTTGTCACTATAAGACAAGAGGTGCCAAATTTGCCCTACACCACCGCTTTACTTCAAGAGCCTTTTTTTTTTTTTTTTTTTTTTAATCATACTCATTAGAGAGCTTCACAGATCAACTTCACATCATTCCAAGTACAATTATCTTATTGGAGATATTTTAGTATAATTTTTTTTTTTTTGTCCTTTTGTTTCAGTTAGAGTTCCCACATAAAATCTTGGACAAATGAGACCAGTGGAGAATTCGACCACTGCTGTTAGCAGAACCTCTATTGCAGTTCCCTTATTCTAGCAGTGTAATGCAAACAGATCGAAAAGTCTTTCAGATGTGGCATTTTATGCTGCTTACCACATCTCCTCTCATTCGTGTTTCTAACTAATCATCTTTAACATTAAAAGATTCCCCTATGATGGAAAAGTTCATTAGAGGCCAATGCCTCATTGCACCCTTGCATATACCTTCCCTGCAGCCACTGCAGCTCCGCAGAGTGCCCTGTGCTCTGTCTCTCTCCATCGTCTCTAGATATAGAAGGCACAGTCTGAATATCACAGGTCTCTGTGTCGGAGAAGTTAAGCACTGCAGCTGCCAAGGATTTCAGCTAGCAGCACGGAGCTCCTGAAAAGTCAAGTGTCTTCAGGAGGGGTAGATGTCTTCTGCCAGCCCTACTTCACCCTCCTTTTTCCTTCTGTTCAGATTGAACGGCTCTGTCCCTCTGCACAACTTTTTTGGTGGAGGGAAAGCCAGAACTTAAAGATGTTTATACTCTCCCACTCTTTCAAAGGGGAGGAAAAAAAAAGGCTTAATATAGCCCGAGAAACAAAGGCGACAGCATGGGTAAGTAAGAAAGCACAGGTGTAATTTCTGGGCACAGTAAGAAGTCTTTTAAAAGCTCTTAAATGAGTAGTGTGTACATGTTTACCACTGCTGCAGCTGACATATAACCACAGGAGCCCTGCACTACGGGGATAAAATGAGAACTTGTGGAGGGTTATTGAACACTGGGAATTTTCACAGCGAGGCAGAACAAAATTATTTAGCACTAGGGGGTTCTCTAATTTTGGTACACTGGGAAAATAAAGCAGTGCTTTTGTCCAGGAATAATATTTCCTCTCCAAGGGCCAAATCCATCTGTGGATGGAAAGTGCTGTTGCCTTTCTCAGGTATAACCTGGGGTATGAAGGCTAGAATGTGTCACTTGGGCCGTTCAAGAAAATATGTGGAAATATTCGCCCAAGACTTACTAAAGAACTTTTTTGATTCCTTTTTTGTTGTTTGGCCTACCTAACTTCTCTTAATTGTCCCACAGCTTCCAAATTTAGAATATATTTTAAAATGTAAACAGATCTTCAAGGCTAGCAGCTTTGAGCCCAGGGAGTCTCCTGAATTATAAACAACCGAGCTGGTGAGACACTTGAAGTGTTTGCTGTGAGAGCAGATGAAAACCCTCCTGAGATGCAAGGAGCTTTGGCCCTGCTTCCAAGGCCATCACGCATTTTAGTTGGGTTTCACTGCGTTCGTTTGTGAAAGACAATCATGCAAAGACTTTGCAGCCAAGCACAGATTTTGTGGAGGACGACGCCCCAGTCACTCACCTAAGCAGTCCATCAGGCTGAGTTACGGACCTGCCACATGCCACCAGGCTGGGACTTCTGCTCGACAGCTTGTAGATCTTCACCCTCCTACCACTGAGGCTGTTATCACTGTTAGCATTGATTTGAAAGGCCACAGCACGGTGCCTTACAAGACGATCCCATTTTTATGGCTGAAATTACACTACCTACAGCCATTAAGTATCTTTTTTCTCCTCATTAAATTTTCATCGTTTTCTCTGATAAAATACAGCTTTGGAAGATTGCTGTTCCAGGTTCCAGCTTTTGCCTTACTCCTAAGGCTAGGGTTTTAAAGGTGTGATCCTGCAAATTACTCCTCGAGTAAGGATTTTTATGCAAATAGTCCTGTTAACTTTACACGAGAAAGAGTTTGCTAGATCATGCCTTTATCCCTAGGCTTAGAGTGGAAACACAACTGACCTTTAGCCGTAATGAGTGCTAGTAAAAATATAAGTGTGACAAAATTACCTGGATCTTTGCAAGCTGATGCAAGCTGAGTGGTGTGCTGGTTGGGGACAGATCTCACAACACACCGAAGGAGTTAAGTCATTTCACAGTGTTAGATAACAGCTAATTGACAGCAGATATAATGCATGTTGATAACCAAATGTAATTTGGCAGCTAAGAATGAAAGAACCCAAATATCTGCTAAACCAAGCTGTAGGGAGTTATTATAGGAACACTCCCAAAGCTTTTGCAGCTGCAGGAAAAAGAAAAATAAAAAAAAAAAAAAGAAAGAAAGAAAACATGATGCTGTGATGTAATACAAAAGAAAGAGGAATCAAAACAGATGGTGCAGTTGGTATGTAAGACACCAGTGAGATTGCACCTAAAACGTGGCACACTGAGAGCTGCGATTGCTGTGCAATGTAAAAATGCAGCAGGCTATGAGAAATGTGGCTGAGCGCAAGCGTTATGACACTGTGCTTATGAGATTACAGGGAGGATGAGCTACCTGGGTGAACTTGTGTGTGAAAACAGGGCAGAAAGATCTCCTATTTTATAGCAAATCAAATTCAGCCACCAGGAGGTGAAGGGCAATAAGCCAGGTGGGCAGGTGATGAGCACTGAAGGAGGCAGTGCAAGCTCCAGGTGTGCTGCCAGCCCAGTGGGTCCTACCCCAGAGCTTGGCATCCTTTACCTCAGTGCCTTCCCTCCCCTTGGGTCCGAGGAGGCTGTGCGAGAGGCTCAGCACAGCTCAGCCTGTGGTGCTGATCAAACAGCATCCCGACACCGGCTGCCCCGCTCCGTCTCCCCTCGGGTAACCAAGCATTAGCATTATTAATGCAAACATTTGCCACCTCTCTTCAGCTAAAAGAAAAACAGGTCAGCAGCATCGCCGCTACTCCACACTTCCCTTCACTTCCTTTCCACCCCATTTCTCCTCCCTGCTCGTGCCTGCCCGCGACCCTGCTCCATCATTCACTGTGTGCCTCCTCGTCATTCTTCTTCCACCAGTCTTGCTCTATCTTCCCTTCCTTCCCTCTTTGTCCTTTGTCACCCCATTATGCAGGTGCCTTTTTTTTTTCTTCTTTTTTCTTAATTTCCTTGCTTTTACCTTTCCTCTCTGCCATATTTTTTCCTTCCACTCTCTCGCGGTATTTTTGATGCTTTCCCCTTGCCTCTCTTTTTATTGCCCAGCTGCATTGTCTATTGTATTACTTGCCATTATCTCCAAATACATTTTGATATATTTTCCCCCTTTTTCCAGACTGATGCTTTGTTCCCTTTAAGGCACCAGAAAGCACTAAAGGTTAGAGAGGGAAACAGAAAAGCATTCCGGTAGTTTTCCATCAGTCTGCGTATAAAAGCACTTCTTCTCCCACTTGATGAGAAAGCAGCGAGCGGTTCCCCCCTGTATCAAGCTCTTTTACACAAAGAGGTTGCTGCAAAAAGAAACCAAGTAGATTTCTAACCAGCCTCCCGCTTATCTCTGCCTCGGAGCCCAGCGAACCGGCAGCCTTTTTGTGTGCTGCGGTTGTTGACGCCACGTGAAGCTGATGCAAGGGCGAGGGGGAGGTGGCTGCTCGCATCGCTCGGTGCCCGGCAGGTCATGGCAGGTCCCTTGGCTGGGGCACCGCGATGTATTTCCCACCTGGAGAACTTACAGCCTTGGTACGATCACAGGGAAAAGAGATCTTTAACTTTGCCCGGCCCGAAGCGGTTGCAAAATGGGAGGTAGAGGAGGAGATGCTTCGGTACAAAAGTGAAGCTTAGATCTTCAGGTTAAACATAGCCGACTATGTTATGTATCCAAACCACAGCTGTGACCACGAGGGTCTAAAACCAGCAATACGTGTGCAGGGAAGGGGTGCACATCACGCTGTATGGACTGAAATGGGTTTTTCAGACCGTTAATGACAAAGAGCTCCCCTCCTGGGCGCTGCTTCTATTAGAAGAAAGAAGAGCACCGTCCTGAGACCACGTACTGCTCATAGCTGTCCGCTCCCCTTCCCTTTTGCACCAGCAGCCAGTTGGGCCCCAGCCCTTCCCTGCACCACACAACCCATAATTTAGGGGTCTGGGTCTGTCCGAGCCCCTCAGATCGGCCCCAGTTCAGCATATCTCACAGGTGGGGGCCATGACCAGAGGCTGTCCTGGAGTGGGTGTTTTCAGACCTGTAAGGAAGGTGGCAGAGCCCCAGAGCTGGCCAGAGGCAATGTTTTTTGACACAAAGCACCTGCACAGCGAGGAGGTGCTGCAATGGCACCGCATTCGTGCTGTAAACATTGCTGCGTGATTAGCAGGAGATGAGACAAAATGCAATCCTGAAATTATGCCTAATAAGGCGCAAGGAAAATGAGAACATACAGCCGGAAGGTGAAAGGCCCATTATGAAAAATTTGGTCTCCTGTTTTTCTTTAAAATATAATTTCAGTCAAATGGATCTTATTTGCACACTTGCATTTGTCATGCTGTCTCTTTTCTGCAACCACACAATACTTTTATCTCTGATGAGGAAATATTGTAACTGCTTTTGTCTCATTCTCTACCTTTGCTACGGTTCTCTGCTTTCTTCCCCAGCACTAAAGAAAAAAAAAAGTGTCCCTCATCTAAGGCACAGTACCAGAGGTTTAATGTTGACAGTGTGCTTTGTCACTTTGGCTCTGGAAAAGGCTTACAAAAGCTTTATTAACAGGCTCATTAGCACGGCCTGATTTACTTCTGCAGACTTTACTCTTTTACTAGTTTCCAGGAGCATCAGCATCAGTTGCAGGGCTAATGAATTCACTCAGATTTGCATGCTAATGAAGCTCCCATGACTCTCTGTGCTCTCTACTTCAAATCGATCTTTGCTGTTGCTTGAGGAATATTAATTGAAATAAAAGTAAAGGGGAGAACCAGGCGTTTCGGCTGGACTTGCTGTAATCCAAGGCTGCTGTGTAATTCGTATTTCATACATTACAGTGTTTCACATCTTATTTCTTTCATGCCTTATTGACTCTAACTGTACAGGAGACATCACCTTTAGGAAGTTCCTAATGTGGTGGTTGGCCAGAGACTCAAGGGACTACTTATCTAAAATCACATTTGGGCTCTCAATAAATAGGTCAGTCACCTGAAAGCGATTCCGTGCACCAAAGCAGTTCCAGTTATCTTTTCCCAAACATACGAATTTCATTTCCCTTAAACAGAAACAGAAAACCGTCGGCTCCAGTTACCTTCAGAGCCCTCCACTGCCCGGCCGTGAAGCACATCCCACAAAAAGGGGGTGAGGAGCCCAGTGCAGGGGGGCTCTGGCTCCAAATGGGGGCTGCAGCAATGCGGGGAGCAGCGACATCTCCGGGGATGGCACCACAGGCTGCCCTGCGTGATGCAGCCGGGGTGCATGCATTATTCCCCAACAGCAGAAGAACATAACGAAGCATCTTTCCTGGGCAATCAGCTCATTGCACTGCAGCTGCCAATATGTAAGTTAATATATTTATATCATCTTGGAGCATAATGATTGTCATTTCACGGGCTGGCTCACTGAAAAGTCGGTTTGTGCCTGAATGCCTTTTTAACAGGGACTGCTCTGTTTTGGGCTGTTGTAACAGAAGCAAAGGAATTTGGGAGTGCAAGAAAGGATTCAGAGCCCCGAATCTTCTGCTCCGGTAGGTCTGTAAGGTTCTTGCCCCATAGGATCAAACGAACAGACACAACCAAAACAAGCTGTTAACTGGAGATATTACTCTTTCACCCCTGTTTAATTTTAGCAACGCTGGTAACTGACTGATGCCCTAGGAAGAAACCCCATTGCACAGTCTTATTTTTACAAGAATATTTTTGGCTTCTGATAGTGCACTTAACACATCCAAATTAATGGAAAAGAAGATTCTTCACTGAGCAGCCTCCCATGCCTGCTTTTCATAATTTGATACAATAGCAAAGCATACATTGAGATTAAAATGTGCTTTTGGATGCTCAATTGCGAGAAATCATTCAGCAAAAAACAAGGCACCATTTTCACAATATCTCTTGTGAGTGAGCATAAATCTAACAGCTCCATTTTGCTTGCTGCAAAAATAACACCATCCCTACATACATTTTTTTTTTTTCCAAACAGAAGTAAAGAAAATTAAATAAAATGAAAAGCAAGCTGTGGACTAATTATCCTTTTCTAAATGACTTCATATTGTAAAATAGCCTATTGAATGCATAATGAACATCATTACCACCAACTGTTTGCAAGTGGAGGAAAGCCGAGCGGTCATCCCGTCATTATCAGCACTTGTTTCGCGCGTGATGCAGAGTGCCAAGGTGAGAGAGATGCTTCCTGCCCTGGCCGCCAAAAAAGCAAGGCAACCTGAAAGCTTAGCTATGTTTTGTGGCACCTAGCCCTGCCTCCAGCCCCATTTCTTTGTTCTTTCCTGAGCTTTGATTGCCCCACGTGCTGCAGCGTGCTTTGGGGACTGGTGGATTTCTCCAGCCGTGAGAAGGGGAGGAAGGGCTGAGGGGCTGCCTGGGTGGGCAGTGTCTGCTGCTGTGGGAGATTTGAAGGGGACATGTATTTTAGGGCATCTGCCTTGGTTGGGGAGAGGGCTCCCAGCCATGACCCGGTGAGCATTTCCCAGTATTTATAGCAGATATTCCCTGCAAAGCTCTTCTGTGCTCTGTGGCGAAGAGGTCATTTGTAACCGTTTGGCCTGGATCACCCTGAATGAAAACATCCAATCAACCCCTAATTGTGACAAATTATATTAGTCTGTGTTTGTGCAACTCACATTGCAGCAACTTAATTCAGGCTGCGCTCGGGTCACAGGAAGCAGGTGAGGCTGCAGGGAGGAGCACGCAGGAGACCTGCACATCCCTGCCTCCACCCCGGGCATCCCCTCATCCCAAAGGGCTTGTGTGCTGCCACCTAGACACCACCTCTCTGGTGTGATAAACGGAGCAGGTTAGTCCCACTCCATGTTCAGTGCTGCCTGCAAGGCCTGGGAAGACAGAACACCCAACCTGTGATCCAGCACCATGTCAAAGTGAGGTGCAGAAAGAGAGGAACACAAGGAGATTGCGTGTCCTTGCCCCGCTATTCCCTCTCCCTATAGAGCAGTACCCTGGGTCTTCAGAAGCTTTGCTCTTGCCCAAGATGTGACAGCGAAATTAGAAAAAAAAAATATCCTAAAATTAATTTTCCTACATGACATATCTTAAAGGGCGCTGTCAATTGGCTTTATAATTACATTTCTAAGTCACTGGAAGATTACACTGAGGCTGAACTTTACAAAACCTGAATATTTTTATTTTTTTATTTTTTAAATTGAAAACCTTTTTGGGGATTTAAATACAATCCTCCAGTGCTGTAACCCCATGTAGCAGCAACAGCAAGGAAATGGCTGGAATATGCTATCCTTGTTCCTCCTGCTTTCTACCTCTGATTTCCCACTGAGGCTACTAAACCTTATGGGATTCAGTGCCTCCTTCTTTAGGGATGAGCAGCACGGTTAATTACAAGTGCTCAGGTCTCCCCACAAATCATGACACCACCCTTACTCCTCAGTATCATGAGAAAAGGCTTTGAGTGTTAATATTGGAGGCAAGAGGTTTATTTTGCTATCTGGCTTTTGAGCCTCCCAGATATCCCCACTTCATGCCTTCAGGCTTTTCTCTGCAATGAGAAAAGCCAGAAGCATCTTAGCGGAGAGCTGAGCTTCTCACCTTATCAAATTGCTCCAGGTCTGAGTGAGAAGCTGGGTGTCAGGAGACTGAGCAGGGATATCTGCAGGTCTGCCTATGGGGAAAATTTTGTTCTGGAAACATTGAAATGAGCTGAAATGATGAGCTGCAGCATGGGTGGGCATCTCCTAGTGCTCCCAGCTAAAATTCTACCTCATTTCATACCTCATGCCTTGTGTTTTCTATTGAATGAGAGAAAATACAGCAAGTTTTGTCTACATTTGTCCCCTATCTATTCAGGGGACACTCAGGAAGAGTGTTAAACAGAGATTTGATTTAAAAGCCCACTAGCTAAACTACATTAAATTTTTACATCACTGTTCCACATTGAAATCAGGCTGCTTTCCTTTGAGCTCCCTTCGCTTTGAGATGAAGCTTGGTTTAACAAGTTAACTTCCATGTGAGCAAACTCACCGCCTAGTAAGGCAGAAAAATAAAAGCACAAAGAAGCTTGACTTTGTAGCGGTTGGGCTTGCCAAATGCGCATAGGAAATGATGGAGCTCCCTGTGCTCATCCACTACAGGAATCTATATTAGGTTTTTTCAAAGTCTTACAAGCACAATAAGCTAATGCAGTCTCTCAGCACAGGTAAGATTTATTTCTCTTCTTCTCTAATATATTTGAACCCAGATTCTCTGCTTGTATAATCCATTGGCTTACATGGGTTTACAGTAGATATTGCCATTTGATCTATGACTGGTCTTGGTCTTCTGGCTCTAGTTTAAGTGAAAGAATAGAATTCAAAGGACAATTAACAGAAAAAAAATAGTCTTACATGTACTGAAGACAACAAAATTGCAGTCTGGTATCAAATAGTAGTCTAAATAAATAACCCTGGGAAAACCAATTACTTGCATATGAGAATGATATTGGCAGAAGTGTGAGTATTCTCCTGCGTCATACCCAAAAGGCAATATTTAGGCATAAAACGGGTATCTGGTTCTTGAAATAGCATAGCACTGCACCGATTATAATTTAAAAGAAAAATAATCGAAACTCAAGATAATCCTTCAGGTAATCAAAAGCTGCATCAGTAGCAAGTGCTCGTAACCTGCCGTGCCTCTCTTGCAGGGCTCCTGGAGCAGACAGCGAAGACACCTGATGGTGCTGGGGTTGGGAGGTGGTGGCATGGTGACTGACAGCACAGGGCAGCATGAAGAGAGAGCATCAGGAAATTGCCTGGAGAACCTGCAGGGAAAGAACAGCCCTCCGCACCTACGATAGAGCACCTCACATAAGCTGTGCAAATACATATGCATATATAGCACATTTCAATTCATTTGTAGGCTACATTGAAAATTTAGGTTGCATGGCTCTGACTAGACAAAGTGCATTGAATGATTTTGTTTCTAATATGAGAGTGTTGGCGATTTTAACAGCATTTGATCTGCTGAAATGAGATATGGCCTGGAATAACAAGCAGCAGTTCAAAGATTTATCTAAATATATTTGGCAGTTCCCCCACCCTTTGCTCGCAATATGTACATATCACAATTGAGACTATCCCCTGTAAATTACCACCCTCCATGGGGTTCTCCTGTTCAATTATTTCAAATAAGCGAGGCCAAATGCTCTCAACTTAGCCAGAGATAATCAACTAATGTAAAGCAATTTCCAACAGTTATATTCTTCTGCTTCGGGCTCATTAAAAAAAAAAAAAAGGAAAATTGGGGTGGAAAGAAATAGGGAATGTTATCGATTGTTTGCCAGTGCTGGATCAGCTGTCATGTGTGTACGTAAATATTAAGGACAGCAGCACTGGATACCAAGGCCAAGCCATCCTCTGTAACTCAACAGCAGCAAGACCGGGCTCAAAGCCCCCTGCACTTGCCATCGCTATGGAGACTACGTGGATGAGACGTGGATGAGATCCTTTCATTAGTTGGGAGATCCATCTGCTGGTATAAAGCTGCAGGAATTAGTTTCACTTCCAGGGCTTTTTAATTATGCTCAAATATAAGTGCACCAGCCAGACAAAGATGTTGCATTACCTCCTAAATTTCAGATCGTGACATTCTCTCCTTCAGGCATTATGTTTGCTGTTTGCATTGACTTTCAATTTACAATAGCCATTTCTTGCTGTAGTATAACACAAATTTCACTGCAAATTCAGAAACTCAATGCAATAGAGATGAAACTTTGTAATTTACATAATCGGAAATGTACTGAGCAATAGCTGAAAGTTCTGATTTTAGACATATTCCTGAAATAGAATGGGATTTTCTTTTTTTTCTTGTGTTTTGTAAGAAATGACCCATTATCTTTTAAATAATTGTAGAATTCTGCCTTAGTATTGCCAGTATTCCCCATTATCAGTCAAACTAATAGGCCTGGAGAATGAAACCCCCAAAGAAATCCTCCAAATTAGTGAAATAAATGCAGTTAATGATGATAATTAAGTCACTGGGGATAATTGAGAGATTATCCAATTACTATCTATAATTCTTCAGCTTGCAAATAAGATAAGAGTATGTAGAGCTAATCCATTCTGATAATAATAATAATAATTTAAAAAAAATAGGGAAAAAAGCACAAAGAGCCCCCAACTCAACGATCATTAAATTTCTTCATGACTGGAGGTATTTTGCCAGTTTAATTGCCTAATCTGTTTTTTTTCTAGTCTGGAATAATTTTTAGGCAGCTGTTGTGACATATTGCTCTTGAGGAATTAGAGATATTCTGGGTCAGGGCTGAATCCCCTGTGCAGGTCCTGAGGAACTCTGCTTTTCCCTGGGACTGAGAGGTGTGTTTAGAGCAAAAGTCCTACAATAACTATGTGTGAATTGCTTAAAAATAAGAAGGATGAGCTCAGTCTGGAGTTCCTGCTCTGAATTCTGATGATAAATTTAGGGCAAGATTTGTACCAGATGTTCCAGACAGAAGCTTTATGCCAGCAGACCCTATTGTGCAGAACGACCCGCAAATCCCCCTGACTTCACCACCAACTGCAGCGACATATCTTGTGGTTGCTGTAGTCCTGCAGAAGTTCACCACCACGTTGTCGCTGTGGCAAGGAGAGGCTGTTGACCTCCCAAGACCATGGGAGCTAAGGAGAGGTTTTGGTCCCAAATATTTCTCAGTCTGACACAGCCCAGGTCAAGGTGGCTAGAGTTTTCTAATTTAGGAAATGGATTAGGAAGAGGAGCCAACATGCAGGAAGACATAGTCAGTTTGTATGTGATAGATAACATTTTTGGGGGAGATCACTACCTTTTTGCTCTCACTTTTGTTACAAGTGTTTGTGGGGGTCTGTTTGGCACAGGTGATTTAAGGAGATCTAAATACAACCCCTAGCCAGTCAATTAAGGATGTGTTTAATTTTAACATGTGCATAGCTCCTTTGGATCTCATCCATGGAAATCAATGGCAAGGCTGCTGATGGTTTGATTGTCTTCGGATCGGAGCCAGCAATTTTGATTGTAGAGATCAAATGTTTCAAATTAGACATAAGACTAATGCTTCACTGGATTAGGGAACCAATTAATGGAAGTGGGGTTCTTGTTATAAGATTTCCCTTAACTTCCATGCAGATATTTGTCCTAAACACAGAGTGCATCTTCATTGCCCTTGAACGCATCTTGGTATCTTGGAAAAAAATGGAGAGGGTTAATACAACCAGAATCCTCTAATGAAGCTATTGCAAGGCATACGTGATTCTGTGCAGGAAATCAAATCCTTGCATTG